>NC_137016.1:4855405-5317905 GCF_032717465.1 Coenobita brevimanus | reverse complement strand
GGGTGACAAGATGACAAAGACTGTTTGTTTATGGCCACTCTCTTCAGTATTGAAGCATGTATACGTAGATAGATAAATAGATAGACAAATTACTTTTGTTGATCATATTTCATAATTTTCCTCAGTGTGGACAAACTACCACTCAGCCCACCTCCTGCAGGCTTGCGTCAGCTTTCGGCCAGACAGCATTTCGTGAGTTGGTCAAAACAAAGTGCAATTGCATCAGCATCCTAGATGTCATAGAAAAGGTAAGTAGAGAGCCTGCTGCCTGAGTGGTTTGAATGCCACTATTTTCATCTTCTCTTATAGTCCCTTCCCTTCTCTCCTTCATTCTGTCTCAGTCCCTGGTGGTCTAGACTGCCCCAGTCAGAGTATGTCTTTGTAGAGATAGACTCAGCCCCCAAGAGGTGATTGGAGGCTTTTCAGTCATGAAATGCCAACAGATGAAGTAGATCATATTCAGCCTTAAACACAGTTATATACTGGGTGATCTTGCTTCTGACTGACTGTACACTGAGTCAGAGTTCAAGCATTAACTCACTTTGTTACAAATTTTATTACACATCTTTTAAATTCTTTTTCTAAAAATTGTCCAGTAACTTTTGAGAAGTAATTAAATGGTTTTGGCATTTTATATTAGTTTAGAATAGTAAATAGGCAGGTCATCTACCAATAAATATATTGTACTGTGGTAGCCTAGCCCTGGGCTAGGGAGTAACATATGATTTGGTTCTTACCTTTTATCGGTTAAATGAAGTTGACAGTACTCGTGTCAAATTATATAATCTTTCCCTCCCTTCTTACAGATAATAAAAATACCCCTAGAAAACAACTGAGACACAAGTGGCTCCATGTTGAAAGCCAAAAGTTGTGAAAATTAAGAGTCATTACTTCACACATATTTTTACCTGTATAATGATTCACTTTACATACACCAGCCTAATAAGCATAATTTTTCTCGTCCTTCTTCCAGGTGATAAAAATACCCTTAGAAAACAACTCACAACCAGATGGCCCCATGCAGGGCGGCTAGGAGCTACAATATATCTTTGTAAACCTTCCCCCAATCCATGAGGTGCACACACGCATGAGAAATTACCTGTTAAAGCTGGAACATGACTGGAGTGATGACGCTAGTATCGGGGAAATCATCTTAAGATATCTGAGTTGCGTTACCTTTTGTTTGTCATCTCTGTCCTTCATTGCTGTCATCTTACAGTATATTCGTTAGTTATATCTTCACTGTAAGCACAGTTTCACACTCATTCCTTTTCTCTCCAACTCTGATGCAATCACCTCATGTGCTGCACTAGCCCTGTTCTAAACTCATACAAGTAGATATCATAGTCATGGTCTTCTCTGTGACAAAATGCTTTGAGAGGACATTACCATACGATGAGGCAACTGGGCACAATTTTTACCTCTTTTTGGTCGGTATTATACAGATCGGCAGGAATTTTGAAAAATGTTTTTGAGGGATTCATTTAGGGCTTCCTTTTGGAACCAGACATATACTTAAGGATAAAAAACAACTTGCTTAGAAATAAAAGAAGATGAGTGCTCGTTTACCTCATGCATTAGGGCAACCGGGCACCCAGACCTCTTTATTACTGTATGAAGGTGCTCATTACTCTTGATTGTTACTAAATAACATAAACTTAGGCAGGTATTACTGTTTTAAGATTTCAGCACCTAAAATAGACAGTTCTAACCCTTGGTGCCTAAAATGTACGGTACCACAAAAGGTTCCGGTCACCACGGAATACACTGATTAAAAGTGCAACTTCTTTGACTGTATAAAGGGGATCATTACAGTTGACTGCTTCTAAAAACATAAACGTATTCAGGAATTACATGCTAAACATGGCAGTACATAGAGAAGACTTCGAATTGGTGTAATTCTGCGTACCGGGAGTACACCTGTTTCTTCCATAGACTGACGCTATGGAAACTTTTAATATAAGAGATTTAATAAACTTAGAAACGTTTCTAGTCAAAGTGTATGGCCTCAAGAAGAGGTTAGGTTGTTTTTTCAAGGTTTGCCCGACATTATGGTAAGCAGGAAAAGCAAGTGTACTCCCGCTACTCAGGACCTTGTAGTTCCACACCATCACTGCGGTTGTGGGCATCGCTGAGACTTAGCAATATAGCAATAGATGACAAGGAGCCTTTGAGACATCTAGAAACTATCATCATCATCATCGTCCGGACCTCTTTTCCCACCCTAGGGCAGGGTGAGGAGTAGCAATGTCCAAACTGCCCAAATTTGTCCGGTCGAATGGGCCACTCTTCCATTCACTTATCACTCAAGCCCCGGGAATCCTGGCTCTATCGGACACGCCAAAAACGTTCACCACGTTCTGTAGCTTCACATAAACTTATCCGATAGAGTCAATCCGGACGTTGCCACGTTAAAAAGGGGTGCCAAATCCCTGATCATGCACTTCTCACAACATTCATCCAGCCAGCTTGATCTCTTGTCAGTTCCCTAGCCTCACCGACTTCCAAACCTCTCCTCCTCATACACTCATCCCCATATCTCTCCACCTCCTTGGCCTACCTCGCCTCCTCCCTCCTTCAAATTCGCTCACATATACCTTTTTCATCACTCTCTTGTGATCCACTCTCTCCGCATGACCATACCTTCTCAGTACACTCTCTTCGATTCTGGTGTCCACAAACTTCCTCATTCCACATCTTTCTCGAATCACATTAATTCGTATCCTATCCACCCTTTGTACTCCACATACATTCCTCAGCAGTCCCATCTCCACTTCTCTTGACTTTTCATTTTCATGCCACACCATAGTCTCACATCCATATGTTAACGTTGGCACTAACACTCATGTAAGCCTCGTGCAGCTGCAACACTCAATCCTCTGTTTCTTATCAAGGCCTTCCTTGCACCAGCTACTTTTCTTCCTTGTGCCACTCTACTTTCCACTTCTTTTGCACATTTTCCTCTCATTTCTATCACTGTACCCTGGTATTTGAACTCTCTCACGTGACACTCGCACAGGTGAAGAGTGCTGTGAAGCGGCTGAAAAATGGGAAAGTAGCTGGAGTTCATGAGGTGTATGCAGAGGTGATTAAGTCTTGTGGCGAGAGTGGAATGAAGAGCTTGCTGGAGATATGTAAGAAGGCATGGATAAGTGAAACTGTGCCAGCAGAGTGGAAAAAAAGGCTGTGATTGTACCCCTGTACAAAAATAAAGGTGAGCGAAGTGAGTGGAAGAATTATCGTGGCATAAGTTTACTGAGTGTGATAGGGAAGGTTTGTGGAAGAATGATTATAGAGAAAGTAAGAGAGATATCAGAAGTACTAACGAGTTATGGACAGGGTGGCTTTAGACGTGGCAGAGGATGTGTGGATCAAATATTTGCAATGAGACAGATAGCAGAGAAGGCTTGTGAGAAGGACCATAAGGTGTTTATAGCATTCATGAATCTGGAAAAAGCATACGACAAGGTAGATAGAAGGATTGTGGAAAGTTCTGCGCATGTACGGTGTACATCAGAGGTGTCAAACTTGTGGCCCGCGAGCCACATGTCGCCCGCGAAGAGGAACAGAGTGGCCCGCGATGACTTAAATAAAAATGAGAAATAAACGGAAAATACCATAAAATCTCATTATGGTCAAGTGAACAAATATTACAGCACTGTTAGGAAATATTTGTTGATAAGATGACTGATAAAAATACCATTTGAATAATCTATTGATGAACAAATGTCACGAAACTATTTGTAAATATCAATAACTTGAAGCAGAAGCCAATGCCACTACAAGGGTTAAAAGGCTTACCTAACTTCTCCGAACGTTTGAATAGGCTGCGGCTTTGCCGTATTTTTATTATACCTTTATAATCGTCATTCAATATGTATCCAATTGTACATTGCTAATTTAAAATTTGCATGCACTTAAAAGTAATAATGTACAGTACTGTGTGCAAATATCGTTTACAAGTCTGATGTAAACCTGGAAACAGTATTTCCTATTTTGATAAATTCGGACGAAGTGCAAAACGTAAACAAACACGCTCGTCTAGGCTCCCAGTGATACCCGTCTCGTGCATCAATTTTGGGCGAGTTGATGCATGCATAATTGGTATTATCCTATTGCTTCTACATTTATTTGAGGTCAGTGGCTATTGTGACTTATAGTGTATGGGAATAAAAGTTGTCAGAGAGTAGTCACCAATTGAAATTAATAATAAATTAACTGCACTTTTCATTGTAAAAAGCTTAGTTATCCTACCCTAACCCAGTTTTGCCTAATCTAAAATATACTCATCTATCCTAATGTTTTTAGAGTAGCCGACATTTTTGTTTTCATGAAATTTATTATTTTCACTTTTTTTTTTTAATGCAACTCTTTCAGTGTCAGCATTAAATCATGTTTGTTTTTAAATAATACAAATCTTCACTATGTACTCCTGTTATAAACATAAGCTGATTTCGATAAGGTTAGGTAGACTTGGCCCTCAGATGATCAACAGAACTGAAGTGTTGCCCTTGGGAAGTATTGAGTTTGACACCAGTGGTGTAGATGGTAAGCTGCTAGGTGTTGTCAAGACTTTTTATGATGGTAGTGAAGCATGTGTAAAGGTTAATGGGCAAGTAAGTGAATGGTTCACCATCAGCGTAGGCGTGTGACAAGGTTGTGTGATGTTCCCATGGTTGTTCAATATATATATGAATGGGGTGATGAGAGAAGTAACAACATGGGTAATGGAGAGGGGGATGGCATTGGTAATGAATGTTGGTTAATGGAATATCTGACATTTGTTGAATGTTGGATAATGGAATATCTCACATTTGTTATATGCTGATGATGCAGTACTACAGTACTTGCAAATACCGGACAAGAACTTGGTAGGCTAGTGCAGAGTTTTGCTGAGGTCTATGAGCATCGTGCCTTGAGAGTAAATGTAGAAAAGAGTACAGTGATGGTTACTGAGGGAGAAGGTGACTCCTAGTGCAATGTTGTAGTAAATGGAGAGAGACTGAAATTGGTGAGAGTTCTAGAAACTAAATAATGATAATTTGTTAATGTGCCCAGTTGTCCCTCCCAAAAGTGCCCAGTTACCCCCTTGAGTTACCCTTGTCGTTACTCAGTAATGCTTGTTGATTTTGAGGTACTGTACGTTATTGCTGGGGGATTTAGCTATTCAGTTAACACCAGAAAAGATCAGAAAATTAAAAATTTTATAGATTTTATATAAGAAAGTTTGCAGATAACTCAAGTGTGTGCCCTGTTCCCCATTAAGTGCCCAGTTGCCCCATCATATGGCAGATCTGTTGTTGTTTGCATTCCTTTGTACTCCTTTGTCATCCTTTGTCAGCCTCTGACAACACAGCATAGTACCAGTACTTACAAAGCAAATAGAACCCCTAGTGGGTAGAAGTATAATATGATTTCTGATCTTTTTATTAATACTGTACAAGAACCAAACCGAAACTAATGTATTAATCAACCAGAGATCCTATTTATTGAATTTATTTATTTATTTTTGTGTGTGTGTGTATATATTTTGGATCTGTTCCTCCCATCAGACTGCATGATGTGTTTGTGCTGCTTGTCAGGAGTAACCAGGAGCTAAAGGAATGCCTCTTCACCTTCACCCTCAACCCAGACAACACTACCAAAGCTGCTTTCCTCAAGACCTTGTGTCCCACCATTGCAAATATTGTCTGTCGCAATGATGTGGTGAGTGGCCAGCTTGCCGGTTTGGTTGTTGTTATGGTCCCAGGCTCATCTAAACATGAACCTGGTGGATTGCAGGCTGAAATATTGTGTGTTGCAGCAGTGTGCTGAGGTTGATTATGTTTCCTGTTTGCTGTTGTGGTCACAGGTTCATCTGGATATGATCCTGATGGGCTGTAGGCTGTAATATTTTATGATGCAATGATATAGTGAGTGACTGAATGTTTATGGTGTTTGGTACCTTTGGCAGATGTGACGAAATATGTGTGTTGCTGGGTACTTTTGCCTGTCATACAAAGTATGGTAATCCACAAGTTAGGTAGCTATAATCACCCTTAGGTCGAAGACAGGTGTCACTGCTGTATTGATTGTACTTCAGAAGAATATCTTGGTGTCATTGGACCCTCACCACTTTGACATCGAAACAAGTGATGTCAGTGTCACCAGTTACCCACTAAACCACCAAGCACCATAATTTGGTTATGTGGTTACCACCCAGTGCAGTAAATGGTTTCCTGGTGTACAGGAAACCATATATAGATAGATAGATAGATAGATATACAGTATATATATATATATATATATATATATATATATATATATATATATATATATATATATATATATATATATATATATATATATATATATATATATATATATATATATATATATATATATATATACCGTGGGTGACTCTACACTGAGTGACAAGCCAAATTTTTTTTTTTTTTAAATAACAGAACGGAGGAAGGAAAAACAAATGGGGAAAAAAAAAATCCATACACCAGATTACTGGTGTCCTCTGTTCATAAAATATCTGTAACAGTTAGACTTGAACAGTTGTAGGTTGAAATTTGGAGGAAAACAACTCTGGGGAAGCGAGTTCCAGAGAGATGCAGTTCGGGGAATGAAAGAATTCTGATAGGCAGAAGTTCTGCAATATGGTTGAGTGATATTCCAGTCATGAGCGCTACCAGATGCCCGTGTAGCACGAGGGAAGGCATGGAGAGGTGGCACCATGGACGCAACTTCGTCTGAGCATTTGCCAAAAAAATATCTGTAAAATAATGCAAGGGAGGCAACATTCCTTCTTACTTGCAGGGGAGGTAGTTTATATGTGATGGCAGGGTTGTTAATGATTCTAACAGCTTTATTCTGAATTTTGTCTAGTTGTCTTAATACAACCTCTCCATAACCATTCCACAAGGGTGAGCAATATTCAGGCTGAGAGTGCACATGACTGTACACAAGGAAACCATTTACAACATTGGGTGGTAACCATATAGCCTAACCAAATTTTGGCACCTGGTGGTTTAGTGGGTAATTATTGTGCTCCAATCAAATTGAGTCGGTGAAGATTTATATCCAAGGGGTGATTGAGGTTTAGTGCTCACGTAATGCCACTCAGGGATGAGTGAGGCTGGTCACTCTCATCTTAAATGTCAGGATCAGCTGCCTAGCCCCAGGCTTCTACGCTCCTCATAGGGCGATGTAGGATTGGATGATGGATGGATGGATATATATATATATATATATATATATATATATTATATAGGTATATATACTGTGTATATATATATATATATATATATATATATATATATATATATATATACTGTGTATATATATATATATATATATATATATATATATATATATATATATATATATATATGTATGTATGTATGTATATACAGTATATATACCAGTACCATATATAATATATAGATAGATAGATATGTAGATGCATTGATAGATAAATGGATAGATAGATAGGCTAGATATAGATATAGATATAGATGTATAGGCTATATACAGTATATATATATATTTATGGCAGCTACATACAGGTATAAGATTTATGTGTCTGTGTTCCATACTTGCGTGGGTGAGCCCTTTTTTACATGTAATTGTATTGATATATGGTGTGCTGTTATTACACTGATTACATGGAAATTATATAGAGCAGTTAATTATGTATTTACATAAACATCATGATGAAGCTGGTACTGGCTTATTAATGTCATTATGTAATATCCCCTCCCACTATCTTCTACAAAGGTGATGATCTTTCTAAAATCTGTAGGCTGCTTTGTCTTTATACATCTCTCATGTTGTCTCAACTACTTATCTGTTCAAATAATTAGCCTCATGCTGTCTTAACCACTCATCTTTTAAGTACATTTGCATCTTATTCCAAGAAGTGTGAGGCCATCCTCTTTCAACATCAAGATTTACATTGCTTTTCATGAAATATTATTTATTCATCATCTAATCCATTGTTGCCTCATGGGGGGCATAGGAGCCCTGGGCTAGGCAAGTTGATCCTGACATTTAAGATGAGAATGACCAGCCTCACTCATCCCTGAGTGGCATTACATGAGCAATAAACCCCAACCACCCCTTGGATATAAATCTGCACAGGCTCAGTCTGATTGGAGTGCCATAATTACCCACTAAACCACCAAACACCAAAATTTGGATATGAGGTTACCACACAGCACAGTAAATGGTTTCCTGGTGTACAAGAAACCATTTGGCTTGTTATTCAATGTAAAGTCACCATAGACAGAAGGAAGAGGAAAGAATGAAAGAAAGATAGAAGAGGAAGTATGGAAAGAAGGAAGGAAGAGAGGAAAGGGCAGGTACACAAGAGCAGCACTATATCGAGTGAGTGGATGGTGAGCACCTCCATCTACCTCTGGGAAGCTTGTGTATGTAGAGCTGTGATGTCAGTTATTTTTTGTTGCATACCCAAAGCTTTTGTGCTTCTGTTCTTGTGCACATGCTTTGATAAATTATGGTAGGTAAGGACATAAGTGTGGGTGTTTATGCCTGTGGGGTGGGGTCAGGATTCCAGGGGCTTGAATGGTGTTTTTATTTATTTATTTTTTTTTTATGTGCTCAACTCTGGGCGTAGGCTTCACAGCCTGCTCCCAAGGCCCAGTAGTCTTTGTACATTTCATACATCTCTACGTGTCACCAGTTTGGCGCTAACACCCACCCTCCATATTGAATACATGCTAGGGCTGTCTCATACAGGACTGGTGTATTGGTATTAGTGGGGGTATTTTTACGACATGTCGGCGGGTATTCTGGTAGATCGGTAAAGTCTGCTTTACATGAAATTCAAATAATTAAACTGTTCCCTGCCCCAGCGGGGATTTGAACCTGGGTCCTAGGACCACAGGCCACCTCTCTACCGATTGAGCCAAAGAGAGTGATTGAGAATGCTACATTTACCTGGGCAAACTTTGGTTAGTTTCTCATCTCAAGTTTTCTCACTTCATCCCTAAGTGGGAAACGAGCTAATGATGATGATGATAATATGTGTCTGAAAATGCAAGCTATGGAACTGAGGCTAGGAAACTGACTGGATCATGCTGGTTGAAAGAATTTTTTGTGGAGGAGTGTATGACAAGAGACTGGCATACCTCTTTTCCCCTGTTATGTAACAGTTGTTGGATTGACCCTAGCCCTGGGTGTCTCTTCATCCATTCAGTGGGAGAGAATGGTTAGGTTGATGATGAATATGATGATGATAGTGATTATGATTATTAAAATAGTGGTTGTGGGTTAATATGTTGGTGTCGTTTCATTGGTAGGCGAAAGAAAAAGGTTAGGCTGGTGATGATGATGATGTGTGAATGAAGATGAAGCACATTAGTTGCCCGTATATTTAATTTCCACTGTATTATCAGGCACATTGAGGTCACCAGCAACAGGTGAGAAGAAAAATTATGCCATACAAGGGAAGCAGGAGCTTGATGGTCCAGCACGGGGAGTACAGAAGGGCTGTCTGAGCCAGGTGTCGCATGGCTCAGAGCTACTGGACAAGACAGCAGCTGCTGCACCTCTCACTGGAAAACAGGCACTTCAGGCTGAGAAGGTGAGTTGGTTTTATAAGAGGCCAGTGGTTTATGTTGGTTGTGTTGAAGGATTGTCTGTTTTGTGATAGTGGTGCATATTAACCTGGGTGCTGGAGAGCGATACCTTCCTGTGGTAGCACCAATATAACCAAGAAACTTTGCTGCACATTTTATGTATATAAATGTTCTATAGCCCCTCCCTATCCTCATATAAGAGGATGATGAATTGCCATAGAAATGCAGTTTCAACCAGCACCCTTGGGTTTACATCTAGATGAGTTTGGGGTCACAGCAACATGTCAGCATTAATCTAACCTTGCTTGACCTCCCCCAAATCTACTGACACTAAAGCTAAACCATTGTTTCAGGCCGAACTTGCATGCATGTTGGAGGAGTAGGACAGCCTGATCAGTGAACTGCAGCAAGAGGTACAGCATCATGACTGCACCATCCAAACTCAAATGCTTTCACCTTGATAAATGTGTTGCGGCATGTTCAGGTCAGCTATAGGCTACTGCTTTCTTTTTCTCCTTTTTCGGTTCATTTTGTTTGTTGCGTCATATCATCTTGTTGCATGTTTAGTCATCTCTTCTCTCCTCGTCTCTCATACTCAGCTCTGATTCACTTTGAGAATGTCATTATTTTAGCACTTTTTTAAAGAGAGGTTTCATATTGCCACCATGTATATAGTCATACTCTGCTATATAATACCCCTTAATGCGATACCCCACCTTAGTGATGTAAAACAATTAACACCCTTCCCTGCGCATCGATGGCCAGTCCCCGGTTATCGGATGTGTTTTTTTTTTTTTTACTGATTTTGATGATATTTTAGACTTGAATATTGTGTATAGGTTGATTTGTAAACTGTTTGTAGACTTGAATTAATGTGTTTCAGTCATAAGTGGGGTGAACACTCATTTTGTGGTTTTGTGGTACAGTTTACTAAGTTTGTTTTTTTCCAGACATTTCTGATGATTTTTAGATTTTACTTTTGGGTTTAGTTGAGTTATAAACTGCTTTTAGGCTAGTTTAGCTTCTTTTAAATCTATGTGGGAGTTTAGGTGAGCTAGAAACTTGTTTTCTGACTCATTTGGGTGAGTTTTGGACTTAGTTTGGGCTCCCAAATGCATCCCTACACTTTCTGTGTTAGGACGTCCCCATTTAACAGTACCCAGCCTCAGTGATGGGTTTTCCCAGACATATCTCATCGTTACAACGGGGATGGCCTGTAGTTGGTTTGTTTTTGCCTGATAGAAGTGAGCCACTCCCAGAAATTTTACTGGTAGCTGCTAAGTCATGGTAGCATAAAATTTTATGAGCTGTTGGTAGGAGGTAGAAATGAATCTCCATCCATCCATCATCCAGTCCTACGTTGTCCCATGAGGAGCGTAGGAGCCCGGGGCTAGGCAAGTTGGTCCTGACATTTAAGATGAGAGTGACCAGCCTCACTCATCCCTGAGTGGCATTACGTGAGCAATAACCCCAACCACCCCTTGGATATAAACCTTCATCGGCTGAATCCAATTGGAGCGCCGCAATTACCCACTAAACCACCAGGTGCCATTATTTGGTTATATGTTTACCACCCAGCATTGTAAATGGTTTCCTGGTGTACAGGAAACCATTCCAGGAAACCATTCGGCTTGTCATTCAGTGTAAAGTCACCCATAGGCAGAAGGAACAGGAAAGAATGAAGGAAAGAAAGATAAAAGAGGGAGTGAAAAGTCACCTGTAGGCAGAAAGACGAGGAAAAAATGAAGTAAAGAAAGACAGAAGAGGAAGGAAGGAAAGGAGGGAAGACGGGAAAGGGCAGACACCCAAGAGCAGCACTACATCGAGTGAGTGGATGGCGAGTGCCCACACCTACCACAAAATGAATCTCCAAGGTTACTATTTAGGTCAGGTATTTAGTCTCGCTTCATTTAGCTGTCAACTGACTCGGAAGGGGTTAGGAATTTTTTATCTGTGTAAAATATCTGTGTTATAGTTTAGTAATGATGATGATGATGATTGTCTTTCTCCGTTGACAGAGTGGGAAGAGAGGCCATGTATGCGGTTAGAGTCCAGGAGGGCATGGGGGAGGGGGAGGAGGGGCAAGGGATGAGTTTCAATTGGTGAGGGATGCCATCAAGTCACTCAGAGCAAACTTCAGGTTAGTATCATTGTGTTATTATAGGGCTGGTGCTGGCAAGAGATGCCTTCACAGTGGCACCAATATAATCAGAAGGTTCTGCTGTCTGGTTATGCAAAAATCCATCTTCGTTCCAGTCTCCTGAAAGGGGGAATGTGGACTGCTGGAAAAGGACAACCTCAGACTGCAGTCTGCTGAATTCACATTTAGGTGAGTCCATGGCCACAACAACCTCAGCATGTTTGTTTATTCATATCGTTTATAAAGGCTCCAACATGCAAACGTTTGCCTTGGTCACCTAATGGCAGTTCTCCATGCTTAACGATCTGTGGCAGCCTCCCTGTTCAGTCCCTTATCCCTGTAGTCACACTTTTTGACCTTGTCCCAGGTCTATTTTGATCTGCCTCTTGTAGCCCTACCCTCGACGTTCACATTTATCACCTTCCATTTTACAACCCTAAATGTATCCTTAACCCAGTTGTTGTACTATTGTGATTAAAATTTGCTGACACTTCCCTGCTAGCTGTGATGATGAAAGTTGTTTCATGAAATATTTTTATGTACAGTAATAGTAACATGCACACAATAAAGTGTGAGAAGAAGGTGATGCAAATGTTAATTCAGCCATTGTTTCATGCAGACCAGTCATTTACCCCTTCAACCCGAGGATATGTTTTTCATTATATTCTTGCCTCCTCAAGATGATTATATTAACTTTGGCAAAATCATTTGTAATGAAAGAGTTTGAAACGGTCATTATTATCCGTTCCACATGCTGATTTCTTTCCTTAAGCTGTATACCATAAAAGTATCTGCAGGTAGCAAGAATAAACTAGAAGAACAGGTCATTGGGTTGAAGTGTCAAGACGTGTAAAATCCAACAACAGTATGTAATCTTGTTGCACAGAGACACTGACCCAAGCCAGCACACCCTCAACACCCTGGAGCAGACCATAGTGGTGTTGATAGGGCATGGCAGTGGTTGTGGTAGTGGCAGTGGCCACAGCTAAGCAAATGACAAGTCTCCTCACTCAGCCTACGACAAAAGAACACATATGAATGGTTAGCTTGGGGTAGATTTTGCCTCTGAGGGTTTTTGTACTTTTTTGTTTTGCTGGTTGAGTCAAATTCTAAGCTAAAACTCACACTGATACAAATTTTGCTACACATTTGATATTTCTTCTTTTCCAACAGTTCTGGTTGTGGCACTTGATGTAGCATAGGTGTTTCTTTCCATTAACCTGTTCAGTGTGATAATGCATTCTCTGTTGTATTATTTCTGCTGTCAGATGCCTTTATTAACTTTATGGTACTTTTGAACTGGAAGGGTTAGTTATAGCATTCATTAACACTTTCCCTTCATGATATACCCCTAAACTGGATTAGATTATCTGTTTGGTATCCTGAAAATAAAATTATGTCACTAAGTTAGAGGGGTTAAGTCAACAGCAAATTTCAGAAGGATTGCTTATTGAAGTTTCCCATGGGGGTAGGGGGGTTTCAAGAATACTCCCCCAGTATCCCTGCTTGTCGTATGAGGCGACTAAAAGGGTTGGTGGTGGGTTAGTGCCCCACCCCATAAAAAGAACTAACTAAGCAAGCGAATAAAGCGCCTTGGACCAGGACAGACCATACATTGACGACTAAGAAACGGACAGAGGACTTTCTAAGGGTGGGGACATGGAATGTGAGAGGAATGAATGATGAAGTGAAAGAGAGAGAGAGAGAGATTGTTCAGGTGCTTGAGGATGCAAGAGTGCATGTATGTGGATTGACTGAAACTAAATGGAAAGGTGAAAGGGTGAGAGAATGGGAATACGGTTTAGGAATATATGAAGGAATTAATGACAATGAGAGGGCAAGAGAGGGAGTATGTCTGATGATATGCAAGAAGTGGAAGGAGAATATAAGAGAGTATGGAACAGTGGGTGCAAGGATTGTATGGGTGAGGATGAAAGTAGGTATACAAACTTGGGCAATTGTATGAGCGTATGCGTCGACAGAGGACCGAGTGGCAAGAGTGAAAGATGAGTTTTGGGCAAGTGTAGAAACATGTATGGACAAGTTTGAGAGGAGCGAAAGTGTTTTTGATTGGAGATATGTATGGCAAAGTTGGGAATGTACGAGTGGATGGAGTGGTTGGTCAGTGGGGTGTGCCAGCTGAAGTAGATAGGAATAATAATGCTTTGGTGGACATCTGTGCTGGTAAGAGGTTGGCAATAGCCAACACCTTCTTTTGGCATAAGATGATCCACAGGTATACATGGAGAGTCATGAGGAGGATGGACGGTGAACTTGTTGAACGAAAGGCAATGATAGATTACGTGTGTGTGGATGAGGGAATGAGAAGATAAGTTTTGGATGCATGGGTGTGGAGAGGGTGAGGGAATGGAATCTCAGACCATCACTTAGTGATGGCCAAGGTAAGGCTGCAAAGAAAATGAGTGAAGAGGCGAAGGGGAAGACAGGAGGAAACAGCCCCTGTGAGAAGAGTGGAGAAGTTGCAAGATAGTGAGAAAATTGCAGAGTATAAGAGCATAGTGGAAGAAAGATTGGGAAAGTATGAGTTAGAGCAGGTGGAAGATGTATGTAAGATATTCACAGAATAGATAGGTGCAGCGTGTGTGGTGGTTTGTGGAGTAAGGAGGAGATGCAGTGGTGTGCATGGTGGAATGATAAGGTGAAACGAGCTGTAGAACAAAAGAAGAAAGCATATACGAGTAGAGGTAGGGGAGAAGATGAGAGAGAGAAGAGAGGTATATGTGAGCAGGAGAAAGGAGGTGAAGAGATTGGTGAAGGAGAGTAAGAAGAAAGTGGATGAAGAGTTTGAGAGGAACCTGAATGTAAAATGGAGGGGGAGTATGAAATTGTTTTGGAAGGTGGTAAAAAAATTAAGACAGTGTGAAAGGGGAAACAGTAGAGGAGTGAAAGATGGGAATAATAGATTGTTGGTGGAGAAGAGAGAGAAATTGAGATGGAAGGAGCACTTTGAGGATTTGTTGAAAATAAAGAGTGAGAGCAGTGCAAGTATAAGTGGCTGGGAAATGGCTGGGAGAGGAAGAGATGAGAGGAAAGAGGAAGAGATCAGTAGGGCAGAAGTAGTGGAAGCAATGAAGATCAAGATAGGAAAGGCCCCAGGAATTGATGGAGTGTGTGGTGAAATGCTGACGTATGGGGGTGAGATTGTTGTGGAGTGGATATGGAAGTTGTGTAGATTGGCTTGGGAGGAGGGAAGGGTTCCAGAGGACTGAAAATCAGGTATAATTGTTCCTTCATACAAAGGAAAAAGGCAGAGAGAAGTATGTGGTAACCATAGGGGTATTTGCCTTCTTAGTGTGACTGGAAAAATATATGGTAGAATACTCATTGATAGGATTAGGCATATAACAGAGGAGCTAATTGGAGAAGAACAAGGGGGATTTTGGAAGGGAAAAGGGTGTGTAGATCAGATATTTGTTCTAAGATGTTTAGTGGAGAAGTATCTAGAGAAAGGAAAGAAAGTGTATGCTGCCTTCATGGACTTGGAGAAAGCTTACGACAGAATAGATAGGCAAGGTATGTGGAAGGTATTAAGAATATATGGAGTGGAGGGGAAATTGTTGAGTGCTGTGAAGAGTATGTACGAAGGAGCTAGGGCTACGGTGCGAGTGGATGGTGAGCTGAGTTCTTTGATCTAAGTGTGGGACTGAAACAGGGGTGTGTGATGTCTCCATGGCTGTTTAATATATACATGGATGGGGTTGTAAAGGAGGTGCAAGGTAAGGCAGTGGATGTGGGGGTGGCTTTAATGAATGAGGGTGTGATGTGGAAGATTCTGGTGTTGCTGTTTGCTGATGATACAGTATTGTTGAGTGATGATGAATGGGAGTTGCAAGGTTTGGTGAATGAGTTTGGGACAGTGTGTAGGAAGAGGAATCTGTAAGTGAATGTTAACAAGAGTAAAGTTATGGTGTTTGAGAGGAAAGAAGTCACAATATGCACAGTGAGGTTGGATGGTAAGGATATTGAGAATGTGAATGCATGCAAGTACTTGGGTAGTGTGATGAATAAGGATGGAACTTTTGGAGATAATGTACTTGAAAGGGTACGGCAGGGAAGGAAGGTTGTTGGTTCACTGAAAGCAGTGATGAGAAATAGGGAGGTGAGTATGGAAGTTAAGAAGTCACTGCATGATAGTATTGTGATCCCTACCCTGATGTATGGAAGCGAGGCATGGACCTTGCTAAAGGGGAACAAGTCAAGACTGAGAGCAGTGGAAATGAGTTACCTGAGAGGAGCATGTGGAGTGACATGGAGAGACAGGTTGACGAATGAAGAAGTGAAGGAACATTGTGGGGTGGATGTGGATGTGGCTGAGAAAATTAGGAGAAATACACTGAGATGGTTTGGACATGTGGAGAGAATGGAGAATGAAAAAACTTGCTAAGAGGGTTTATGTGGGTGAAGTGGAGGGAGAGGAAGACCAAGGATTAGGTGGAGGGATGGAGTTAAGAGGTATATGAGGGAGGGGGGAGGGCGTCAAATGGTGGGTGACTGAGCGACTTGGAGGCATTTTGTCTGCGGCCACCCTTTGCGGGATTAGGGCGTCGGGCTATAGATTGATAGATAGAGATTGGTGTATTTACCGGTACACACAGCCACCCAACTTGTTCATAAAATCATCCTCTTACTATCTACTGAAATAATCGCCTCTAATTGGAATGGGTAATCTTCCTCCTGTTGATAAAATGATGGTTTGTGTTGTGCAGTATGTTATTTGTAAATTTCACACTGACCCCCTAAGTCTTTGATTGGTGGGCTGCCTGGCATGCAGTATACCTATAAGACTTTAGCCAGTTTCCATCAATTTACAGTACCAGTTGTATAGACGAAGCTTATACAGTATTTTGAATCATGTTTATTAGCTTGGCTGCTAGTACTCATCTCTTGTTTACATAATTATTTTGCATTGTTTATTGTGGAAGCTTGAATAGTGTGTGAATAACTAGTCCATTTCACTGATTACCGGTATGCTGCTGAGAGTTTTCCCACATGCAAACATTCTCTTTTCCTGGGTTATACCTTATCCTGTTAAGGTGTGAAAATTGGTCAGAGTGATGATGATTATAATGATGATGAGTTATTGATTTAGTTTTGTAAGGTGGAGCCGGGAATTGTGGGGCTTGTATAGTGAGTAGATGATTGAGGGAATATTTTGCATTTGGCTTGTTGTTGATAGTTTATCTACTTTAGGTGGGAAAAAGGATAGTTATTTATATGCTTGTGTTTCTACAGAAGGCAATGAACCATTTACATAGTTATTTATATGCTTCTGTTTCTACAGGAGGCAGTGAACCATTTACAAAGATGATCCACTTCACAGAACATACTGTCAACCTGTTCGTGTCAACGGTGGGGCAGCAGCTTGGAGAAGTGTGGTTATGAGACTTCAAGGCTATGTTTGACTGGCCAGGCTCCTCCAGGTTCCACTTCAAGAGTTATGATCCTGAGTTTGACATGGTCAAGGAGGAGGTGAGTTTGTGAAGTGGAGAAATGGAGTAGGAGAGATTGGAGCAGAAGTTTAGGTAGGAGTAGTCACATGTACCAGCACTGTACCTATCTCACCATCCAGTTCTAAGTGTTGGAGAGGGATACCCTCTCGCAGTGACATCTGTATATCTGAGTAGCTGTACTACCAATTGCCAAGTTGTGCAAACATTCTTTAGCTCCATCAATATTCCCCAAAAAGAGAACGGTGGACTGCAGCAGAAGGGCAGCTTAAACGTGTAGTGTATCAGTTTCTTGTCCAGTTGAACCTCAAGACACAACCACCCAACTAAGATTCATTATCAGTTTGATCATACCATGTAAGCACACTTATAACCTATTACCAGTAGGCTTCCTTACTCCACCCATGTCACTAAACACACCATCATCCTATCAACTCCTTGTTACCATGTGGCTAATTTGATCGTAACTCAAGCATTATAGTGGGAATCTGTATTGTGAGAAATACAGAGCCAGTGGACATAGTGACATTATTATATTTCTGATGATGATATTATTATTATTGGACACTATGGTAGGTGGAGGCACTCACCATCCACTCATTCAATGTAGTGCTGCTCTTGGGTGTCTGCCCATTCCTCTCCTCCTTTCTTCTTTTCTTCCATCCTCTTCTGTCTTTCTTCATTCCTTCCTCACCCTTCAGCTTATGGGTGACTCTACACTGAGTGACAAGCCAAATGGTTTCCTATACACCAGGAAACCATTTACTACGCCGGGTGGTAACCACATAACCAAATTATGGCACCTGGTGGTTTAGTGGGTAATTATGGTGCTCCAATCGGATTCAGCTGATGAAGGTTTATATGCAAGGGATGGTTGGGATTTATTGCTCATTTAATGCCATTCAGGGATGAGTGAGGCTGGTCACTTTCATCTTAAATGTCAGGACCAACTTGCCTAGCCCCGGGATCTTATGCTTCTCATGGGGCAACATAGGAATGGATGATGGATGGGTGGATTATTAATATATCTCCTAGGAGTACTGATTAATCCATGCTTTTGTGTTTCAGATTGTAAATGATGACTCTGCCAGGAGTTAGTGGCCGGATCATTGCCTGAGTGGAGGACGACACAGTGAAGACCAAGCCCATATTACTTGTTTTGGAGGAGTGGAACATTTGTCACCACCTGAAGAGAAAAATGCAAAAATTCCAGTGCTTGGTACTAGCGGGAAAAATATACAGTTTGTTCTGACCAATAAGGTTACCAAGGTTGCATTTTTATTGGTGCAGACACAGTGTAGAGACTCAGTGTGCTCATCTCTGGACCAAAATAAGGTAGGTTTTGCGCAGGTCATCTATGACTGGTCGCCTTGACCCATGACGTCACATGGGCACCACCCGCAAGGACAACAGTGTGTTTTGAGCAGCCAGTGCAACGTATAGCCTGCTTTAATTTCTACATTTTATGAGGTTATAGTACTTTTCACCATGTGTGGTGTATATGGGTGTTTTGCGAAGACATCCTACGATCATTATCTGAGACAGTTTCACATGCCAGACGATAAAAATAACCATACTATAGTGGATACATTTGTGTGAACAGAGGGACAAGGTTGCTTCCCATGGCCATGTCTATGAAAGGTTTTTCAGTTCAGAACAGTACACAAGTGATATACAAAGCTACCTGCTAAGGACATCACCACCAATTAAAAAAAAAAAAAAAGTTGCTATAGCCTGGAGCAGTCAGGGATCAAAATATGCCTGCAAAACAACAGACTACGTAGTGAGTGAATAATTTTACAGTGAAACGTAATAAGATTAATTATTTGGGAATTTACATTCAATTATGAACATCAAATGGTCACGTAACATATCGATAGAATTGTCTTGTCTCTACACAAAGTATTATCACCAAGATACTATAGGGCGTTTGTGATGGGCTAAATGTCTGTGAACCCAGTCATTTCAAATGTAACTCTAAAGCATTATCCTATTGGATTGAGCTGGTGAAGATTTATATCCAGGGGTTGGTTGCGGTTGTTCAAGTGGTGCCACTCAGAGATGAGTGAGGCTGGTCACTCTTATCTTAAATGTTAGGACCAACATGCCTAGCCCCGGGTTCCTATGCTCCTCATGGGGCAACATAGGATTGGACGATGGACACATATACAGTATATATATATATATATATATATATATATATATATCTATCTATCTATTGCCAGACGCCTCAATCCCTTACAGGGTGGCCACAAACAAATCGCCTCCATGTTGCCCTGCTCCCAACTCACACTCTCCTCTCTCATATACCTCTCCACCCCATCCCTCCATCTCATCCTCGGCCTCCCCCTCCCTCTCCCCCCCTCCACCTCACTCACACACACTCTCTTCGTCAGTCTTTCACCGTCCATCCTCTCCACACGGCCAAACCACCTCATTGTATTCCTCCTAACGCTTCCTATCATATCCACATCCACACCACAACGCTCCTTTATATCCTCATTTGTCAGCCTGTCTCTCCATGTGACTCCACAGGCTCCTCTTAAATAACTCATTTCCACTGCTCTCACTCTTGACTTGTGTCCTTCCAACAACGTCCAAGCTTCACTTCCATGTGTTAGAGTTGGTATCACAATACTGTCATGTAGTAACCTTTTCACTTCCATGCTCACTTCCCTGTTTCTTATCACTGCTTTCAAGGAACCAGCAACTTTTCTTCCCTGCTGTACCCTTTCAAGCATTTCACCCTCCAAACCTCCATCCTTACTCATCACACTACCCAAGTACTTAAACGTACTCACATTTTCCAATTCCTCACCATCCAACCTTGCTGTACTTTCACTGACTTCACCTCTCTCAAAGACCATCACTTTACTCTTCCCTACATTCACCTTTAGATTCCGTTTCCTACACACTCTCCCAAACTCATCCACAAAGCCCTGCAGCTCCCCTTCGTCTTCACTCAACAACACAGTATCATCTGCAAACAACAGTACAGGGAGTTTCCAAACACTACCCTCTCTCACCAGGGCCACTCCAACATCCACTACCCTACCTTGTACCTCTTTTATTACCCCATCCATGTGCAGATTGAACAACCATGGAGACATGACACATCTCTGTTTCAACCCAACCTTCAAAGAGAAGAAAAATTCACTCAGTTCACCATCCACACACACTGCAGCCTTAGCACCATCGTACATACTCTTCACAGCATTCAACAGCTTCCCATCTACTCCATATATTCTTAATACATTGCACAATCCTTGTCTATCCACCCTGTCTTATGCTTTCTCCAAATCCATGAAAGCTGCATACAACTTTCCCTTCTCTAGAAACTTTTCCACTAAAGATCTAAGAATGAATATCTGATCTACAGAACCTCTTCCTTTCCTAAAGCCTCCCTGTTCTTCTCCAACTAATTCCTCTGTTCTTTCTCTAACTCTTTCAGAAAGTATCCTTCCATACACTTTTCCCATTACACTAAGAAGACAAATGCCCCTATGATTACCACACACTTCTTTTTCCCCTTTTCCTTTGTACAAGGAAATAATTACATATATATATATATATATATATATATATATATATATATATATATATATCATCCGGATATATATATATATATATCATCCGGACCTCCATCCATCATGCAATCCTACGTTGCCCCATGAGGAGCGTTGGGTCCCAGGGCTTGGCAAGTTGGTCCTGACATTTAAGATGAGTGACCAGCCTCACTCATCTCTCAGGCTCAAACCCCATGCCCAGTATTCCACCTACCCCCCCATTCTTGCCTTCCTCCTCATTTTTTTTTTCTTTTCCCCACATTTCCTCCATCTCCTCCCTATGCTCTTCCTATTTCCCTTATCCCCCTTTGCCTCTCCATGCATTGGTTTTATTATTCTCATTCTCCCTACTGTTCCTCCCCTCCCCATCTTCCCCTTATCCTCCTCCCCTCCCCATCTTCCCCTTATCCTCCTCCCCTCCCCATCTTCCCCTTATCCTCCTCCCCTCCCCATCTTCCCCTTATCCTCCTCCCCTCCCCATCTTCCCCTTATCCTCCTCCCCTCCCCATCTTCCCCTTATCCTCCTCCCCTCCCCATCTTCCCCTTATCCTCCTCCCCTCCCCATCTTCCCCTTATCCTCCTCCCCTCCCCATCTTCCCCTTATCCTCCTCCCCTCCCCATCTTCCCCTATCTTCCTCCCCTCCCCATCTTCCCCTTATCCTCTTCCCCCAACCCTCGATCCTACCCCCTAATCCCTCCATCCTTATTCACTCGTAACCTGTAATCTTGTACGTTTTTTTTTTTTTTTTTTTATACTGTGTACTTAATTCAGCAGTGATATATTGTGGCACACAAGAGGTTTTCAACTGCCCATTTTATATGAAAAAAATAAAATATTTCAGTAACAGTGCTTTATTTTAATCCATGATAATATGTCTAACTTTCATTTTGAAAAATGGTACAGACATGCTTGTAGTGCAGTAGTGGCATCGTCTACCAGGGAATTCCTCCTGGCATAGGGAAGGGGCAGTCTGTCCAGACAAGGTGTAGTTCACATATTTGCTACCAGATGGCAGCACCAGTCTTCTCAGGAACAGGAAAGCATAAGCCCCCTTCCCTGTGCAACCAAGGATAGTTCAAAGAATAACCAATAGATGGCAGCACTAACAATGACTGGTGCTAATGACCAATAGATGGCAGCACTAACAATGACTGGTGCTGCCATCTATTGACCATTCTTTGAACTATCCCTGGTTGCACAGGGAAGGGGGCTTATGTTTTGCTGTTCCTGAGAAGACTGGTGCTGCCATCTGGTGGCAAATATGTGAACTAATGCTCCTCTGTGCAGATAAGGTGTAGTTCACATATTTGCCACCAGGTGGCAGCACCAGTCTTCTCATAAACAGCAAAACATAAGCCCCCTTCCCTGTGCAACCAGGGATAGTTCAAAGAATAGTCAATAGATTGCAGCACCAGTCATTTTTAGTGCTGCCATCTATTGGTCATTCTTTGAACTATCCTTGGTTGCACAGGGAAGGGGGCTTATGCTTTCCTGTTCCTGAGAAGACTGGTGCTGCCATCTGGTAGCAAATATAGCTGTAGTTCACATATCTTATGTATGCTTTCCTGTCAAGAAGAACCCTCTGATAAAACAAGCCTGGTAGATGGTACCACTACTGCACTACAAGCATGTCTGCTTGTACTTTTTCCAAATGAAAGAGTATGACAACCTTCAATAACCTCTTGATTACTAGAGGGCCTTTATATTTTCTTTTACCCGGATAAGAAAACTGTTGTAGATGCATAACTTTATTTGGGAGTGCTTAAAAATAAAAATAGTTTTTCCTAAGATGAACATAACGAATGGCAGCAAGAATGAACTAGGAAAAAAAAAAAAATGTCGCAGAAAAGGTATGCAGTGTTTTTGGAGAAAAGAGATAGACATGGGCAACTAATGAAGGTGAAGATATCCAGGGTAATGGGAAGGAGGAAGCGGGGTGTGAGAGGAAAATATGGAAGTTAAAAATACAGAAAGAGGAGTATTTGAAGACCAAATGCAGATGAATAGCAGAAGACGGAATGGAAAAGAAACAAGGAAGATTGGAAAGTGAGAGAATAGCAAGATACTAGGGGAGGACGAAGAGAGGCCTCATGATGAGGAAAAGCGAGTAAGGGAAGATTAGGATGGTGGAATGATTGATGGAAGAAGAAAAGGGGAAGATATGAGGAAGATACAGAGGACAATGAAGTGGAGGAATGATATGAGAAGATAAAGGGGGGGAGGGGGAGGCACATTGGCATGATGAAGAAAAGGAGGAGGAGCGAGTGGAAGAGGAGAATCATGACATTATTATAGGAGGAGGAGGAGGAGGAGCAGGGGGAGAGGTATAAGGAAGCTGAAGAGGAAAATAAGAACAGAAAAGATATGAATGGAGACGGAAAACATGAAAATAAAGAAGGGAGGAATGAGAGGAAGAGAAAGAGCAACATAATGGTTACTGAAAAAAAAAGGGTACTAGGAACAAAAATATAGGAAAATGAGGGAGAGAGATAGGGGAGGATTATAGAGGCTGCCAATAACAAGCAAAATTAAATGAGACCAATGCGGAGGAGGAGAAGGGGAAGATGTGAGAAGGATACAGAGGACAATGAGGAAGAAAGGAAGAGGAGGAGAAGGAGGAGGAAGCATGAGAGGTAGAGGAAGACATGATAAGGAGGAGGAGGAATGCCATATGATAAAGTGGAGGAGGGGGAGGCCCAGTGGTATGAGGAAGAGGAGGAGGAGGAGAAGATGCAAGAGAAGCATGACATTATATTGATGATGATGATGAGGAGGAGGAGGAGGAGGAGAAGCATAAGGAAACTGAAGAGGGGAAAATAAGAAGGAAGAACACAAAAGATATGAAAGGAGAAGAAAGACAAGATTACATGAAAATGAAGATGGGAGGAATGAGAGGAGGAGAAACAGCAACATAAAGGTTAGTGAAGAAAAAAGGGTACTAGGAACAAAACTAATATGGGAAAATGAGGGAGAGAGATGAGGGTGGATTCAGAGGTCGCCAATGACAAGCAAAATTAAATTAACACAATGTGGTATAAGGGGGAAAGTAGTCATCCACAAAGTTACATCAATTCTTGCCTGCCATGAGCAGCAACAACATAACCAGCAACATCCAGTGTCCTCTTTCCTCCTCTGATGTGTAGTTAAGAGTCCAAGGCTAGGCTACCATACTTCAGCATACAGATAAGGGTAGATAACCAGTCTACTTCCTTTAGTGGTACTACATGACCGAAAAACCTCCACCAGTCACTTCTGAAGACCCACGCAAGACCATAACTCTGACTGGGACATTTACAACAGACCATCTGGTGCTTAACATTCAAGACCATTAACAGGAAACAGTAAAGTCTGTAACATTTCTCGTAACAACATAAACATGGGGTATGGGTTTCCTAAGTTGCTCTAGATTTCATCCATTGCAGTTTATTCTACACACAACAATTTATTATTCTCTTGTATGCTGAAGATGCCAATTACTGTACATTACAATGACAAAACACCAGAGGAGAAAATGTTGGTGTGTGCAAACTTTATAGCTAAGATTAGGTGCTCTGAAGTCCCCTATGCCACCCAGAATATGACCCTATGAGTGATGACCCAAAGGGGAGAACTTGGCATTTAAGGGTGAAAGTGCAGCCAGGATCAACAGGACCTTTGTAATTGACTACCTGCCATTCTGTAAGAGTTATGAGCCTGTTTGCAACACATTTACCATTATACAGCAGAGCTGTATATCTTTCTGGTCTTCTGTGCTTCCTTCATGCAGTCCTCTTGCACCCTCTGTATGAAGTCCGTTTTGTCTTGTACCAAGGCCTACACAGTACTGGCCACTTTTTTTTTTTTTCCTCTTGAGCCACTCCAATTCATTTACACACTTATCCTTTTCTGTCACAACCACCACCACCATCATCAATCTTACCCTTATTCCATCTGAGCACAGTGTAAGATGGCATCATCATCTTCATCATCATGCAGAACCTTCACCACCACCTCTAGCTTGAGTCAGTCTGCTTCTGGACAAAGGCCTCCCTAACCTTTTCCATTACGACCTACTGACTGTAAGCCTGTTCTATCCAATCCAAACAAACATCTTTAGCTCATCTTACCATCTTGCTCTCTGTCTGGCTTTTTTTTTTTTTTTTTTTTTTTTTTTTTTTACTCATTCTTTGGGTTGCAAATCAATTCCCCTGATTACCTCCCCACACCACAACACACTTAACTTACTCCCAACTATCACAATACAAACTGTCCTTTAACATACCCTGAAGAAAATCTATAGGAATGCTCTGTTGATGTAGCTGAATTCCTGTAGTCCACTAGGTTCATGAGTTTGAAGTAAAAGCGACAATATGTCAAGATGATAATTATGATGTTGCCAATTGTGAACTTTAGGTTGGTTCCAGGATCAGGATGATGATGATAATGATGTCTTTTATACCTTCTTTAGGTGGGCATAAAGATTTCCGTGAATCAGAAGATAGCTTCCAGTCCGTAAAAGACACTGGCTTTACCATGGCCATCTCCAATATAAGGATTTCTTAGCTGCATCATTTTCATATATATATGTATGGCATGTATGTAAGGGAGCTACAACAGTATAAGAAATGGTAACTGATCTGGACAGGTTAAATCTTAAGACAGGCTTGAAAATGAAGATGAACATGATGAAACTTATGTTTAACACAGCTTCAATGTGTGAAAATTATTCTCTCATCTGAACTATTCATAGCACTGAAACCAAACACATAAAATGGCTTATTCTCACTCCTATTTATCTCATAACAACTAAACTGATATTTAGTGCCTGTCTGTTTTGAGAATTTAACTCCTTCACTATGCTGATTATTACAGTATATTCTTGTTACCACTAGACAATCTTATTCATCTCAGTTTGTTGCTGCTTAACCTTGGTCAAGCTGGCTAAGTAGGCCCATCAACCACAGATAAGGAACTGCTTTTGTGGGGCTGCCCTACTGGTACAATACAGTACATACACAGTACTGGTATCTTGTGCCCTCTTGTAATAGACAGAACCTCAGTAGCATCAGACCAAGAGCTTTCCCACAGTGAGATTCAGGGATCTATCGGGAGGTCTGGCTCTCAGGTGAATGCCGCAGCTGTTCCAACCAAATTGCCCAGCACCATGTGTGGGCTCCTAATCAGCACCTCTCAGAAAGGGTCAGAAACCTCCTCCTCACAACAGTGCATCTCTCCAAAACTGAATAAAGTTATCCAGGACAGCAAGAATAATAAACTTGTAAGAATGATGTCACTGCAGTTCTGACAATGCAGTTGTTATTTTCAGTCCATCATTTACATTCTAATGAGTGAGAACTGTAAGAGCATGTTTGGAATGATGAGTAAAGTACATATGGTATTTAATATCAATTTTAATTTTACTTGGTACTTATTTGGTGGAAGGTAGGTGACTCACCATCCACTTACTCAATGTAGTGCTACTCTCTGGTGCCTGCCTTTTCCTTTCTTTCTACCTTCCTCTTCTGTCTTTCTTTCCTTCATTCTTTCCTCTTCCTTCTGTCTATAGGTGACTTTACACTAAGTGACAAGCCAAATGGTTTCCTGTACACCAGAAAACCATTTACTACAGTACCTGGGCGTGGCTTTGGTCGCCTGGGCAAGTACCACATCTCCCAACACAACGCACACAACAACACCATTTTTTCTACTCCGAGAAATGACTCCCCGGCTGTCATTTCTCGACGACTTCTTCTAGCCGGGGACATTGAGAGCAATCCAGGACCCACCAACAAATACATACGTCCAACATGCTCAAAACCTATCACATCGAGCCGACAGACAAAGGGTTCAGTTCAGTGCAATTCCTGCAAGAACTGGACCCATTACACCTGCACAACACTTGCATCCAGAAAACATTACACAAACATCTGGACCTGCTCCTTATGCTCCTTCCCTCCACTCACCAACCCCCCTACCAATCCTACTCCTACTTCCTTCACACCTCCACAGCCAAACCCACCGATCCTTCCCACACCATCCTGTCCCCCAACTCCTACCATTCCAACCCATCCTAATCCACCTCAACCCTTACCTCCATCACAACCTCCTCCTACCCCTTCCCCTCCACCCACACCACCTCCCCCCCGTGCTGCACCAGCCAACACACATTGCACACACAACAAAACATCCTTCAGTTAAACACAGATGGCATAAACACCAAAAAAACAAGAACTCACACAATTCATAAAACAACAGAACATACACACTGCCATCTTACAAGAAACAAAACTACACAGAGCACAAAAAACACTGACATTTCATAACTGCACCACCATTTGACCAGACTGGGCCGACAATGGTGGCGGTGGACTCATCACCCTGGTACACAAATCCATCAACTTTGCAGATACCAGTGCACACACAAAGTCACTTCTCCCCCCACATGACACCACAACAGAAATACAATCAGTTAAAATATGCACTGGTAACAAATCACACATAACAATCGCTAACACATATATTCTCCCCCAATCGTCCCCCACAGTACCACACAATTACTCTCCACAGATACACAACATCACTAACATACCCAACATCATCCTGGGTGGTGATTTCAATGCCAAGTCGTCGGCCTGGCATGTCAACAACCCTGACACAGACAGAGGGCTGGTACTACAATCCCAGACAAATCACCTTTTCACACTGAACAATCTGGATCAACATACCTATACCCCACACCAAGCCCTCTTCCTCCCATCATCTCCAGACATCACCTTCTGCTCCTCAAACCTCGCCCCCAATACATCATAGAGAGTGGTCAAAACCCTAGGTTCTGATCACCCCCCCGTCATCACCACCACCAAAACCAGAATCACCTCAGCTGGCCACAAACACACGTATACTAATTATATAGCCAACTGGGAGGCCTTTGTAACTGAAACAGAACAACATTTCAAAACACTAATCAGTACACCCATCACAAACATCAACACCGCTGTGCATGCTTTCAATACAATTATACAAAACGCAGACAAAAGACACATCCATAGAGGCAACAGAAAGAGACACAACCCTTACTTCACACCAGAAATTCAAGGCCTCATCAGACAACGGGACACACTGCGACACTCCCCAACACCCCATACACAAGTCACCGTACAACAAATACAAGAACTAAACACTCAAATAAACAATAAAATAGCAGAACAGCAAACACTAAACTGGAAAAATTACCTCCAAACACTTGACCACAAAACAAACATCAGCAAACTCTACAGAACACTAAACAGCATCACACTTTCCAACAGCAACACCACACAATCACACCCTGCCATCACAACAACAGACACCATACCCTCAAACAAACAAGCAAACACTCTCATCAATCACTTTTCACAAGTCAGTCATCTAAACCCCTATCCCGAAGACCGACGTATCATCCGACGTAAGAGACAGTTCCCCACAGCCCCAGACTACGCACCTTTGACTTACAAACAGACAAAGCACATCATTAACAACCTCAAGCACTCATCTGCCTGTGGACCAGACAACATAAGCAACATTCACCTTAAACACCTTGGACCACAAGGCATACAAACGCTCACCAACATATCAAACAACAGCTACTCACACAACATAATACCCAACATCTGGAAGCATAGCATTATCATCACTATCCCTAAACCCAACAAAGACCCCACGTTACCCTCCTCACACCGCCCCATCACACTCCTCTGCACCCCCTCTAAAGTCACTGAATGACTGGTACTACAACTAGTCACACCTCACATCCCCCTAGCCCAGTCACAACATGGCTTTAGGCCACTGCACTCCACAAACACCCTTCTTACAGACCTTACACAGAGAGTTTTCGATGGCATGAATTCAGCTAGGCCACCACACAGAACACTCCTAATCACACTAGACATTAACAAAGCTTTTGATGCCATCCCCCGCCACAACCTCACGAACAAAATACTCAACACAAACATGCACAATAACACAAAAAGATGGCTGGCAAACTACTCAGCAGGCAGATGTGCACACGTAACATTTGCCGGGCAGTCTTCTAACATCAGAAACTTCACAAACGGCATCCCCCAAGGATCTGTTTTGTCCCCTACACTCTTTAACCTATACATGCACGACATACCCACATCCCACACACCACAGATACACATAGCTTCCTATGCAGATAATAAAACACTTACATGTATGCACCAAAATGCAAACACAGCTGCACACGTCCTCCAACCTTACCTCAACACACTACACGAATGATTCACGACAAACAGGCTCAAAATAGCCCCAGCCAAATCTACAGTGACCTTTCTCACAAACTGGACAGCAGAACACACTCACATCCCACACCTCACCATAAACAACACTCCCCTACCACACACACACACACACACAAAATCCTTGGTGTAACATACTGTACAATACATCAATGTCATTTAAACAACACATCACAAACATTAAAAATAAAATAACACCAAGACTTAATGCTTTGAGGTCACTTGCCCATACAACATTTGGACACAACAAAGAAACCATCACCACAGTATACAAACAATACATACGTTCAGTGATGAATTATGCAAGCCCTGCCTGGGCTTCTAACCTCACCAAACACATTACAACACTCTACAGACTATACAGAACAAAGGCCCTAAAAATAATCACAGGCTGCACAGCTACTACACCCACAGACCACCTACATCAAGAAACCAAAGTCCTTAACCCGCCCCATCCCGACCACTTTTCCACCACTGACTACCCCCAATCCCAACCATTTTTGGAAAATTTTTTTTTTGGCTCAAACCTCCGCTTTTGGTGAGAAACTTCGAAAATTCATCGAGAAATTGCTCACCCGAGGTTTAAAATACTCGATACAGGTAGGAGTACCTTCTTACCTTACTGGGTTTTCTAACAGGCTGGCACCAAAGAAAACGAGTTCTATGGGAGGATAACTATTTCACACCACTCATAAACGAATTTATAATTATGTAGTATGAGAGTATATTAGTTTTCAAGCAGTAATATAGGCATTATAAGCATTGTTTCACTCACTAACTCATCACCATACCTGACCTTTTATTGCCACATTACCTGATCATCATTTCTGACTGTTTCTTCCTCTAATGCTATGTAAAGTCTGTCCTTCACATTGTCATTGATTGGGGAATCACTCTGGCCCTGAATTTCGTACCGTGGCATGACTTGGCTTTACTGGCCAGGTCACTGATAACAGGTGAATTGCTGAGACAATGGCATGCAGGGGGGGGGGAGGAGGTCATGCCGGGTAAGGCATTGTCCCTGCCTGGCATCTTGTAGAGGAAGGTGTCACGTGTATATGTACCAAAAATCACTTGTGAAAATTGAAAATTGTGCAAATTAGAGACCTTGCAATTGATTCGCATTTATGTACGTCGACGGGATTGGCAGTGACAAAAAGTGTGGACGTTAAAGAACGTCAACGGGATGCCGCGGGTTAAGTCAAGGATCACTTAGACATAAGAGGCACCCAGTTTCTTGCTGCAGCCTCCCAAACCCACAACATCCACTATATTACAGGGCAACACATCCACCCACACCAAGGAACATCAAAACAACACCCAGCAAACGATACCATACACAAGTACTGTAATCTCTCCCTCCTCGCCCACCTCAGACCAGCTTCCAGAAGCATATCCACACTCAGATCACTCGCCGCTCGATTCAGTCACTTAAAGACAATACACAGCTGCAGGCATGGGCTCCTGACATCCACCCTTCTGAATCCTATCTCCCTCGTGACGACAGGGTCCACCTGGCCAGGCTGAGATGTGGACACCATTCAGCCCTCTTAAGCTACCAGAAGAGGCTGGATGACTCCGTCACTGATGCCTGTCCAGGATGCAACACAGCACCCCATACTATTAAGCACATTATGGAAGACTGCATTGCACACAATCACCTACACCAACAACACAACATACACTCTTTGAGAACTCTATGGGAAAGCCCGTTCTTGGCCATGGCCTTCCTAAGGGACTCGGGGCTGTTCAGCCAGACTGCCTAGAGAACAACTACTACTACTACTACCATGAAATCAAATTATGGCACCTGGTGGTTTAGTGGGTAAATAACGTACCCCAATCGAATTGAGCTGATGCAGGTTTATATCCAAGGGATGGTTGGGGTTTACTGTTTACATTATACCACTCAGGGATGAGTGTAGCTGTTCATTCTCATCATAAATGTCAGGAAAAACTTGACTAGCCCCAGGCTCCTACACTCCTCATGGGGCAACACTGGATTAGACGAATGAGTAAACTTACTTATTACTTTATTATTTATTCTGCATTGGACCATGTTTATTTCTGTTCTATGAGAAAGAACTTTTAAGCTGTTTTTTTTATATGTTGTGTTTAAAATAATGACAGGGGATGGCTTCTATTAAAAGTAAATTCTTGAGTTAAATTTATTTCTGTCTCAAATAAATTAAGGTTCATGAAGAGTACATGCAGGTCCATGAGGAGAATCTCTGGTGTTCAAAATTATACGGGTTTAAACTTTTAGAGGAACCAAATGCCTATGATTCTGTGGCTGTACTGTGTGTTATGTGATTCTGTGGTTGTACTGTGTGTTATGTGATTCTGTGGTTGTACGGTGTGTTGCACAATTGTGCTTTGAACTGTTGTTTGTTAATACCTGCTGCCTGCATACTGTACTCTAAATTCATTTTGACTTACCTCCTGCAATAATTTTACCTTGACCTTACTTCCTATCCCTCATCTTACTTTCATCCCAAACCTTACTACCTATCAATCTGACATCACTTGCTATCCCTGACCTTACTAGCAATCCCAGACCTCATTTGATATCCCTGATCTTACTGGCAATCCCAGACCTCACCTGATATCCCTGACCTTACTGGCAATCCCAGACCTCACCTGATATTCCTGACCTTACTAACAATCTCAGACTTCATTTGATGTCCCTGACCTTACTAGCAATCCTATACCTCATTTAATATCCCTGATCTTACTGGCAATCCCAGACCTCACTTGATATCCCTGACCTTACTCGCAATCCCAGACCTCACTTGCTATCCCTGACCTTACTAGCAATACCAGACCTCATTTGATATCCCTGACCTTACCTGCAATCCCAGACCTCATTTGATATCCCTGACCTTACAAGCAATCCCAAATCTCATTTGATATCCCTGACCTTACCTGCTATCCCTGACATTATGGAACCTACAGTACTATCCCTGACCTTACCAGTGATCCCTGACCATATTAGCTAATTCTAACCTTGCAATCTCCAGTCTTACTATAGCTGGTCATTTTCATCTAAGAGATGACAAGAATGATGTAAATTACTGAGAAGCAAAGGAGTGCATCAGCCTAGGTGTGGTACGGGGCTCTCCCTACATGCTAAGGGGTCTTTGTATGCAGCGTGTGTTAGGAGTGTAATGCTGTATGGCAGTGAGACCTGGGCAGTGAAGGAGGAAGACATTCGCCGGCTCAGACGTACAGAAATGACAATGATTAGGTGGATGTGCAGTGCGTCCCTGCGTCCAAGGCCTGGAGGGGCTGGGTTTACAATGGAAGAGTTAAGAGGTAGGATGGGACTGGAGTGTATTGGTGTTGTGATGAGGAGAGGTAGATTGAGGTGGTTTGGACATGTGGAGAGGATGGGGGATGATAATTGGGTGAGGAAGGTGAGAAGTGTTAATATTGGGGGTGGGGTTATGAGGGGTAGACCGAGAAAGACATGGGACGAGGTCATTAAGTGTGACCTTAGGGTTAAGGGACTGAACAGGGAGGCTGCAATGGATCGTGCAGCGTGGAGAGCCGCCATTAGGTGACCAAGGCCGACACATGCAAGCATGTTGGAGCCTTTAAAAATGAAAACGAGAACTGAATTACTCTCACGACTACCAAAGTGCAGTTACTTGAAATTCAATGAGCCTTTGTTATGAGATAGGATACAGCTCCTTGGTTACTAATCAAGTTTATCCTCCAATTCAATAAAACCCAGCCATCAACTGAGCTGAGAAGGGGTTATAGATCTCTGTCAGGTGAAACAAACCAACTTTAGCCATCTATCTATAACTAGATGCCTTAGCCTAATCCCAGAAGAGGTGGCCAAAAACAAATCATTTCCATGTCACTCTGCTCCCCGCTATTTTACTGCCCCGCTCCCAGCTCACACACCATCTCACATATACCTCTCCACTTCATCCCTCCACCTCATCCTTGGCCTCCCCATCCTGCTCCCCCCTCCACCTCACTCCAATTCACTCATTAGTTTCTCACGCTCCACATGGCCAAACTACTCGTATAGCCATCTCTTACCTTAACTGATATATCTTAACCTTGTCATATATTCCCATGACCTTAGTAGGATTCATGCTTGTACCGGTTTGTGTGAACGATGGGCCCCTCTCCAGTCTTCTTGAAGTGCATTCCATCGCAGGGAGTGATATTTCAAGTTTCCCCAAAGTTGAAGCGATATGGTGATGAGTTGAGGCGTGACTACTTCACTGTCATCCTTATTCCACCATAAAGATGAGACTCATATTTCTCCAAGCTGTGGAAATAAGATAAATTTAGAGTGTGACTTTGTCTACCATCATCATCATTTTTATTCCCACCTGAAGATGGTGTAAAGTAGGATACAAGGACAAGGAATGGGAAATACAAAAGTGGTAACAATATCAACAGCATGTTCAAACAAATGAACCAATCATTGGTAACTCTACCAACAGCATGTTCAAACAAATGAACCAATCATTGGTAACACCACCAACAGCATGTTCAAAGAAATTAACCAATCATTGGTAACACTACCAACAGCATGTTCAAAGAAATGAATCAATCATTGGTAACACTACCAACAATGTTCAAAGAAATGAACCTATCATTAATAACACTATCAACAGCATGTTCAAAGAAATGAACCAATCATTAGTAACACTACCAACAGCATGTTCAAAGAAATGAACCAATCATTAGTAACACAACCAACAGAATGTTCAAAGAAATGAACCAATCATTAGTAACACAACCAACAGAATGTTCAAAGAAATGAACCAATCATTGGTAACACTATCAACAGCATGTTCAAAGAAATTAACCAATCATTAGTAACACTATCAACAGCATGTTCAAAGAAATAAACCAATCATTAGCAGGTAACTGGGTGGCAACCATATAACCATAATTTGGTTATATGGTTACCACCCAGCATGGTCAGTGGTTTGCTGGTGTACAGGAAACCAATCGGCTTGTCATTCAGTGTAGAGTTACATGTAGACAGAAGGAAGAGGAAAAAATCAAGAAAAGAATGACAGACGAGGAAGGAAGGAAAGTGACAGACGAGGAAGGAAGGGAAGATGGAAGGAAGTTAGGAAAATGCAGACACCCAAGAGTAGCACTACATCGAGTGAGTGGATGAGTGAGTGCTAGCACCTACCACCTGGGAATGATGTAAAAAATAAAAATAATAAAGATCATTCCTAATGAAACAACTTTATTCACTCCCTTCATCCTCCTTCTGATCTATTTTTTTCCACATTGGGTTGGGCCAAGAATATTATTTTATTCATTTCTTGTACAGTATTTCCATATCAATATCCTGACCCATTTTTCACTCCCAAAAATGACATGAAGTGGAATCTAGATATACTGAAGGAGGAAGCACAACAGTGGGAGAACTATCAACATGAGGCTCAGTACTCCCAGTCCTTCATTTATGCAACAGGTCAACTCTGGAACTGTCTCCCTCTGTCTGTACAGTATTTCCTGCTTCCTATGGTCTCCAGTCTTTCAAACGTAGTGTGTCCAGGCATCTCAAAATGATTGGATCTTGAATTTGGCTCTCTGTTGTATTTTGTTTTTCTCTTGGAAGGAACAGCTATGCAGGCTTGTTGCCTTTGGTTCCATCTTCCTCACATAAAAAAAAAAAAAAAAAAAATGACATTACTTCATATACTAAGTACATCTGCACTACATGGAAATTTCTTGTCTACTGTTCTCAATGAGCTCTAATCATCTATTTTCCTAATACAGTGCATTTAGTTCTCATTAGCAACTGCCAATTTTTTGTTATGCAATTAAGTCCATGGTAAATTATGCAAAACATGACTTTAAAGGTTTCCAAGTCCTTCCCTCAATCTGCATGTCCAACTCATATCTGGAAGGCACTGACATTTAGCAACACATCCTTGGCTTACAATGAGGACTGATGCTGGGGAGGGATGCCTTCATGTGGTGGCACTGATATAACCTACTTGCTTCTCTGCCTAGTTACACAAACATCCCTCAACTCCCTCCCTACCCCCAAAACATAGGTGGTGGTCTCCCAGAGAAGGGCAACTTCACCCTGCAGTCCATCAGGTTCACATTTAGGTGAACCCAGGGCTATAACTACCACTACTACTACAATGAGGACTGTCTGTGCCCAACTCTGTAATTTTAGGACACTGACACTGTGGTGCATTAGTCATCCTGGGACAAAAAACCACAGCATCATCCATGTTATCATAGTTACCTCCTCTAAGTGTTACCCTAGGTATGGTACTGGTACTAATTTTACTCACCAACCCATGAAGGATGGATCAACACCTGTGTTGAGTAGCACCAGGTGTCTGCTTCAGAATTCAAACCCTGGCACTATCACCTGGGATCCTGAGAAATCCCTCTTGAACCAGTGAGATGCTGGTGAACACCCAGTATCAGAGCACAGCCTGTGGAAGTAAGCAGAGTATATATAACAGAAAACAGACAGTCCCAAACTAATTAAGTCATTAATGAAAGGTTACTGTACTGAGCATCATTCATGTATTTCAGGCAGCTATGGTAGAGGCTGAGGCAGGCACCATGAGGCACTTAATTGCAATCCTCATCTACAAAACTGGGTCTTTGAGAGTTGGTGGGTTTTCTCTTGGGATGAAAGCCAACTGCATCAACCAGATTACTGCAATTAGCTTCTCAAGATGTTACCCTGGCTACTCAGTTTACATATCGATTCACAACAGGTGGATGGACACCCAGCTGGAGTGGCACCAACATGACTGAAACCACTGTTAATAGGCAGGCAGCTCTGTACCATGAAATACTAACTACAGTACATTAAAAAAATGACCTATATCTCTTGTGGCACTTTACATGGCAAATGTCTGCACCTGTTTTTCTTTATTTTTTGGTTACAACCATCTTTCAGCACAGCAGCTTCATACAAGTCTATAGTGTGGTAGCTATATTACTATCACTAAAATGCTTTTTTCTATAGCCTGATACTTTAATCCCAGAAAGGCTAGCCATTAAGGTATCACCTCCTTGTCATCCTAACCTCCATCATCAGACTGTTATCTTTCCTGTTCACACAATCCTCACTCATATGCCCTGCACTTCATCTCTCCATCTCATCCTTGGTCTTCCTCCTTCCCCTCTCCCTCCATCTAACTCACATAATGAAAGGGGAGTCCATTATAGCCAGAGTTTGCCCTAGACTGTAGAATTAGAGTTAAGTTAGAGAAACCAATCTGCTGGTGACCTCCAGTGCCTCCTACACCCATGGCACAATTCAGTTTTTGGCAAGTCAATACTGAGGTTAACCCCTTGAATATGGGTGATGTCATTTTCAGTTTAATCCTGCTGCTACCTGATTTATTAAACTTAAAGAAAGGCCCCTTGTACTGAAGGGGTTTATTTTGGCTACATCTAATCCTTTGTTTTGAAAATTCTATCCACAGCTATATAAAAGTACCAGATGGCAGGAATACAAAGAAAAAGGTACGGCAGCTATCCCAACGCTCAACAATTTAACTCTTTAAGATAGCTCACTGTATTCTTGTTGTTGCCAGTCTATTATACTGCAGAGGACAGCACCACAGTAGTCAATGGATTTTGGTCATATCTAATATAAACCTCAAGTTTAAATGGTAAAAGTAATCATTTGGATACCACTAGAAAGTATTTTATGAAAATGATGGGGAGAAACAATAACCCAATATAACTTAGCAATTTGGTTATGTGAAAATCTACAATATCATCATCATCATCATCATCATCATCATCATTACCAATATATTTCTCAACTTCTTTAGTCAATCTGGTAAGTGAAATATTGTTGTCATCATCATCATCACCATCATTAATTTCAATCTATTTTTCCACCTTAGCATAGGGTGAGGTACAATCAAGACAGCAAGAAGCATTGTAATGAGGGTAGGCTAAATATACAATGCATAGCTCTAAACAGAAATCCTCATAATATTGCCAGTTTTCACTTTCTGCAACTACATTTCATACCATATCAAGGAACAATGGCGTACTAAAGTTCCAGTACTAACTACTGTATACATATGATCTGCCAGTTTCCCAAATTTTCAGTGCTGATTAAAAAAAAAAAAAAAAAAAAAAAAGTAAATCAGACCAGACACAGGTGACTGAATGAAATGAATGGTACAAGATTCACCATCAATCATCTAATCTTTTTTTGCCCCATCAGCAGCACAGGGATCCAGGGCTCAGCTATTGAATCCTGACATTTATGAGAAGGGTGACCAGCTTCGCTGCCATAAAGACATCATGTGAGCACTAACCCCAACCAACCCTTGGAATTAAACTATTATGGGTCCTAAGCAACATTTATACAATAAGGAAATTATCTGGGAATTGAGATCAAGCAACCATTTGGTGAACAAGGCTGAGGTATGAAAGAACATTGGAGCCTTTCACAACAATGAGATGACAACTCTGCAACGATGTACCTGGACCCATCGTTATGAAGTTTCCCTACATACCTTGATGATAAAATTTAAGACTACACATTAGCCAAATGACAAGCTTAATGTAACCAGATGCCCCTTGAACTGAATATCTTTCATTTTATGTTTGGTATTCCCTACAGACTATGTTTACCTATGGACAGAATTTGTTAACTGGAGGGGTTAGATATAACCTCCAATAACCTCTTCACTAATAAACCGTCAGGAAAAAAAAATTATCTACTGACAATAATAATAATCAATTCACTGGAAGTTTGCTGGTATGGAAACCAGTGCTGGAAAGGGGTGCCTCCATAATGTTGCACCAATGTTACTTCAATGTTCCACTGCCAAGTCAAATAAACTTCCCTCAGCAACCTCTATATCCCTTAAAAGGAGGATGGTGAGCTGCAGGAAGGTAACTTCTGTCTGCAGTCCATCTAGTTCTGTTCAAATGAGGGGTCCCCAGTCCAAAGGGGGTAAAGCCCCAAAACTAAGTTTGCCGCAAAATTGCTCTAAAAGTTTGGCAATCTTATTTTCACTTGTAACTCAACTATCACAAATGATACAGCAATGATTTATTGACAAAACATAGATCTCAATGTGTTTTAGTGAATTAACCCGCGCCGTCCCGAGGACGTACTTCCACGTCCTAACGTTTTGTCACAGCTAATCCCGAGGACGTACTTCAACGTCCTGCAATTGCAAGGTTCATAATTTCCACAATTTTCAATTTTCGCGAGTCATTTTTGGTACGTATACACGGGACACCTTCCTCAACAAGATGCCAGGCAGAGACATTGCCTTACCCAGCATGACCTCCTCCCCCTCCTTGCATGCCCTTTTCTCAGCAATTCACCTGTTATCAGTGACCTGGCCAGTATAGCCATGTCATGCCACGGTACGAAATTCAGGGCCAGAGTGATTCCCCAATCAATGACAATGTGGAGGACAAACTTTACATAGCATTAGAGGAAGAAACAGTTAGAAATGATGATCAGGTAATGTGGCAAAAAAAGGTCAGGTGTTAGTGAGTGAAACAATGCTTATAATGCCTATATTACTGCTTGAAAACCAATATACTTTTGTACTACATATAAATTCGTAACAGTAAATAAATAAATACTGTTTATGAGTGGTGTGAAATAGTTATCCTCCCACAGAACTCGTTTTCTTTGGTGCCAGCCTGATAGAAAACCCAGTAAAGTAAGGAGGCTCTCCTACCTGTAATGAGTATTTTAAACCTCAGGTGAGCGATTTCTCTATGAATTTTCGATGTTTCTCACCAAAAGCGAAAGTTTTAGCAAAAAAAAAAAGGTCGAAAATTGCCCGGGATTGGGGGGTACCAGTGGTCGAAAAATGGCCGGGACGGGGCGGGTTAAAAAAAAAAAAAGGTCAATATCTATCTATCAATCTATTGCCAGACGCCATAATCCCGTACGGGGTGGCCATTTGACTCTGAGTTACTTGTTTTACAGGGAGGGGGACTAACCTTCCACAAACCCACTTGACACGTAGGGAGCACGTATGGTTTGGTTATATGGTTACCACCCAGCGTTGTAAATGGTTTCTTGGCTTACAGGAAACCATTTGGCTTGTCACTCAATGTAAAGCCACCTGTAATGGAAAGAAAAGCACTAAGTAGTGACAGGAAAGATGGGAGAAATAGGAAGAGAGGAGGGCAGGCACAGAAAAAGAATGATAAAAGCTAAGGAAGAAGTAGACAGCACAATATCATTGATTTTTTTCTTCTACCCAGCTATTCAGGTGCCAACTTAGGGAGGGACTTGCGGTACTCTATGATATAGGCTACAGTAATACCTCAATATACGATACCCCTAGATGCGATAGCTACCCCAGCTTAACAGTGGGGGTAGAAATACCACCATACCCTGCCGAATGATGGCCAAACCCCAGTTTAACAATGGGTTTTTACTTTTTTACCAATTTTGATGATATTTTAGTCTCAAATTGTCTGTTTAGGTTGATTTATAAACTGTTTTTAGACTTAGACTAATGTGTTTCAGGCATAGGTGGGGTGAACATTGTCATTTTGGGGTACAGCTTACCAATCTCGATTTTTTTCCAGACTTATATTTGACAATTTTCACATTTTATTTGTTGGTTTTAGTGAGTTATTTACAGGTGTTAGGTGGTAGGTGGTGGCGACCATCATCCACTCACTTGATGTAGTGCTGCCTACTTCTTCCCTAGCCTGTATCATTCTTTTTCTGTGCCTACCCTCCTCTCTTCCTATTTCTCCCATCTTTCCTGTCACTTCTTATTGCTTTTCTTCCTGTTACAGGTGGCTCTACATTGGGTGACAAGCCAAATGGTTTCCTGTAAGCCAAGAAACCATTCACAATGCTGGGTGGTAACCATATAACCAAACCATACGTGCTCCCTACGTGTCAACAAGTGGGTTGGTGGAGGGTTAGTGCCCCTCCCTGTAAAACAAATAACTCAAAGTGGCCACCCCTTACGGGATTATGGCATCTGGCAAGAGATAGATGAGTTTAGGTTAGCTTCCTTGACAGCTGTTAGACCATTTCAATTGGCTTTAAACTTGTTTTGGGGCTCATTTCATTTGGGTGAGTTTTGGGGGGAAACCCAAGGCTGGTAAACACTCCACATTGCTTTACATGTTAAAAGTACCCCGATATATGATTCCCCGCCTAATGATGGGTTTTACCTAACCAATTACGGTACATCATTAAACTGGGGTATGCCTGTACAAAGAAAGATGCTTATATCCATATAAAAAAAATATACATACAATGATAATTAGATAGATACACAGATATAAAGGTAAATAGTTGGCCAGTAATAGGTTGACAGATTTTGATGAAAGATTGATAGATAAAGGATAGATACTGGTACTGTATATAGGAAGACATAATAGATGGGTAGATGATTATTAGACAGCCACAGAGATAGACAGGTCAGATAGATGGATAGATAGATAAGCAGATAATAGGTAGGTGGACAGACAGCTGGAAAGACATGAGAGGTAAATGGACAGATAGTGAGATGATAGAAACAAAAGACATCTCTTCAACTCTCCTGCCCAAAGTGTGTGACCAATCACAACGCAGGGCCTGCTTTCTGTCTTGATTCTCATTGGCGCATGCTGAGACATATGGAAGGTAACAGATGAGCTCATGTTTACATTCCACATCACCCCCTTTGGACATACCCAGGATATGAAAAGTTGTTATGGGGGAATAAGGCTGGAAATACACTTTGTTTTCAGAGGCTTTTCAACCAACTTTGTAGTGCCATAAGGGGAGTATCTCCACCAACCCGACTTAGAGGAAGGGTGAAAATAGTTTTATCCGTCAAAATCCAGAAAATCGGGGGATTGGCACAAAGTCCCCTTTGGACTGGCCACCCCTCAAATGAGCCTGGGGTGCTTACTACTAAGGAAGCCTCTACTATCAAAGGCCAATGAATTCTGACTGTACTGTATTCTGCATTTTGTTTTAAGCCGTACCTAAGATTGTTTGTTTATAGCATAATGAAGGAATCTTCCTCAGAGTACTGAAAGGCGGATTTCATTTCCCATCTCTGCTGGATGCTTGGTTAGATTACGTTATTTTAAATTATTAGGCACACCATCCCAAAAAAGTAACAGCACTGATTATTCCGATGAAGCATTGTGATGTATGGGGCATCCTGTAATTATCCATGCTAATATTATTTTTGGTAATTATTGCAACTCAAAATAGCAAAACGATTCACTTACAAGGTGATATATATGTTTTGAGGCACCACATTTATGGATTTATGTGTGTCTCCGGAAGTTGATCATTTTCACAACCATCGTACCCTACCCCAAGTGGCCGATACTTTTTGGGAGAGTGTACAGTTAAGCTAGGTTACGTTTAGTTAAACACTATGGTATGGGGACGGTCCCTTCCGCTATTACGCTTGACAAATCAAAGGAGATGAAAATTCAGACTGCGGAACATGGCTGAATCAGCTGACCGCTGAAAACAAAGGGAGAAACATAATTTCGCATGATATGTTTATTTACCACCTCAGAAATAATCTGAAAAATATTACTATCGGGAAGAAATGATTTGGTAAGGTGCTTCTACTGCCTCAAATAAAGCGCATAATTACCAAACCAATATATGCTATTACTTCTGGAGAAAAGGAGGCTGCTGCTTCTTCCTAAATGAAATAATCACAGGGAGTGTGGCAGCCAAGGTGGTGTCTTGTAGCTCATGTCACCAGCATTTTCTTTCTCGCGTACATTTCCTCACCTGTACGTGTCCCAAAAATGCTAATACTATAACTTCTTACCTTTAGGATGTGCGAAGCTCTTCCTAGACGAACAAAATCACTATAAAAACAGACATTCCATACAGACGGCCAGAATCACCCAACTCCTCACCAGCAGCACCAGCCAAGTCTCGTTACTAAAGTCCTTATGATCTCGGCCCATTAACAAATCAAGGAAATTCATTCACATATTTCATAAACACTGAATACCTCACACAGTGTTAAAAAGCTTATATAATAAAAATATTCGTTGTTAAATATGTGAGAAAACCCATCGGCCTGGGCAGCCTAAACGGGACAGTATAGTTGCCAGAAGTCACTGTAACATGACAACATCTATCTATCTATTGCCAGACGCCTCAATCCCGTTTGGGGTGGCCATAAACAAATCGCCTCCACGTCATCCTGTTCCCCGCCATTTCACTGCCCTGCTCCCAACTCACACACCTCTCCTCATATACCTCTCCACCCCATCCCTCCATCTCATCCTCGGCCTTCCCCTCCCTCTTCCCCTCTCCACCTCACTCATATACACTCTCTTCGTCAGTCTTTCACCCTCCATCCTTTCCACATGGCCAAACCACCTCAGTGTGTTCCTCACAACGCTTCCTATCACATCCACATCCACACCACAACGCTCCTTTATATCCTCATTCGTCAGCCTGTCTCTCCATGTGTCTCCACGGGCTCCTCTTAAATAACTCATTTCCACTGCTCTCACTCTTGACTTGTGTCCTTCCAACAACGTCCAAGCTACACTTCCATATGTTAGAGATGGTATCACAACACTGCCATGTAGTAACTTTTTCACTTCCATGCTCACTTCCCTGTTTCTTATCACTGCTTTCAAGGAACCAGCAACCTTTCTTCCCTGCTGTACCCTTTCAAGCACTTCACCCTCCAAACCTCCATCCTTACTCATCACACTACCCAAGTACTTAAACGTACTCACATTTTCCAATTCCTCACCATCCAGTCTCACTGTACATTCACTGACTTCACCTCTCTCAAAGACCATCACTTTACTCTTCCCTACATTCACCTTTAGATTCCGTTTCTAACACACTCTCCCAAACTCATCCACCAAGCCTTGCAGCTCCCCTTCGTCTTCACTCAACAACACAGTATCATCTGCAAACAATAGTACAGGGAGTTTCCAAACACTATCCTCTCTCACCAGGGCCACTCCAACATCCACTACCCTACCTTGTACCTCTTTTATTACCCCATCCATGTACAGATTGAACAACCATGGAGACATGACACATCCCTGTTTCAACCCAACCTTCAAAGAGAAAAATTCACTCGGTTCACCATCCACAAGCACTGCAGCCTTAGCACCGTCATGCATACTCTTCACAGCATTCAACAACTTCCCATTTACTCCATATGTTCTTAATACTTTCCACAATCCTTGTCTATCCACCCTGTCATATGCTTTCTCCGAATCCATGAAAGCCGCATACAACTTCTTTCCCTTCTCTAGAAACTTTTCCACTAAAGATCTACATGAATAGTCAAAATTGGGGGCAATGGCATAAAAATAATCGTTATTACAAATGTTACACCTTCATGAAATGTAAGTTAAAAACAAGAAGCCTCAGTAATTTTCCTACGAGTTAAAATTGGTCTTATTAGGCTATACTAGAGAACATTATGTAGCATACTATTTTGCTTTAAATAATCTTTATCCTAATGTCTGCAATAAATAAGTTGTGTAAGTATTGTATTAACCATACACCCATCCTCCTGCTCCAAAAAAAAAAAAAAAAATAGTCGAAAAAGATAAAATAATGGAAATATCATTTTCATGTTGACCACCAAGGAGAGAGGATGACAGGGAGTCGCGTCGCTACTGTTGGTGGGAAAACGAGTGGTTTCCATGGCAAAGCAGACACAACTTGCACATTAAAAATATTTGCTGTCTGGGAGTCTGTGGGTTGGGGTAGGTGTAGACGGGAGTTGATGGGTGTATGTCTGTGTGGATGGAGGTAGATGGGTGTGCATGAGTGGCTGTAGGAGTAGCCTACTGGGATGGGCGTTGATGGATGTGGGTGTTTGTGGTTGAGTGTGATAAGTGATTGTTGGTGGGCGTAGGTGGATGGAGATTGGTGTGAATTGATGTAGGTAGGTGCAAATGTGTGTAGCTGGGTACAGCTGCATATAGATGCGTGTAGGGAGTGTAGATGGATGCAGGTAGGAGTAGGTGAGTATGGGGGATGATGGTCGGTGTGAGAGGGCATAGGTGGATGTAGGTTGGTGTGAATAGTTAGCCTATAGGTTGTAGGTGGGTATGGGTGAGGAATAGTGGGTTCGGCTGGGTGTAGTTGAGAGTGGGTAACTGTAGGTGTCTTCATGGTGAGGGGTGTTTAGGAGGAGGAGAGGGAACCTAGGCAAAAGGTGTAAAAATGACAAACTATAGGAGTGTGCTAAAGCGAGGTGGTTGGGGAAAACATGAAAAGAGCAAGACCAAGAAGGAGAAACAAGATGCTGGAAAACTTACGAAAGGGAGGTGGTGAGCCGTGGGAAGAGAGGTCGTTACTGAGTAGGGACAAAAGCATTTGAAAGTCGTTTTGCCGATGCAGCTGCTGACAGCACGTAGCGTCAAACCAGTGGCGTAGCAAGTCCTCACAGTTGGGGGGGGGGGGCAAGGTGGGGTCATGTCCTAATCTGGGGGCCAAGGTGGGCCCATGTCCAAATTTAAGGGGCAAGACGAAGCCATGTCCTAATTCAAGGAGGCCAAGATAGGGCCAAGTTCAAATCTGAGGGGCAAGGTGAGGCCATGTCCTAATCTAAGGAGACCCAAGTGGGGCCATGTCCTAATCTGGGGGGAAAGGTGGGGCCATGCCCTAATCTGGGGGCCAAGGTGGGGCCAAGTCCTAATCTAAGGAGGCACAGGTAGTCCTAATCTGGGGGAGCAAGATGGGGCCAAGTCCTAACCTGGGGGGCAAGATGGGGCAATGTCCTAATCCGGGGGGCAAGGTGAGGCCAAGTCCTAATCTGGGGGGTAAGGTGGGGCCATGTCTTAATCCGGGGGGCAAGGTGGGGTCAAATCCTAATCTGGGGGGCAAGGTGGGGCCAAGACCTAATCTGGGGGGCAAGGTGGGGCCAAGACCTAATCTGGGGGGTAAGGTAGGGCCAAATCCTAATCTGGGGGGGCAAGTGAGGCCAAATCTTAATCTGGGGGACAAGGTGGGGCCAAAATCTAATCTGGGGGGCAAGGTGAGGCCAAGTCTTAATCTGGGGGGTAAGGTGGGGCCATGTCCTAATCTGGGGGGCAAGATGGGGCCAAATCCTAATCTGGGGGGCAAGGTGGGGCCAAATCCTAATCTGGGGGACAAGGTGGGGCCAAGTCCTAATCTGGGGGGCAAAGTGGGGCCAAATCCTAATCTGGCGGGGGGGGGGCAGGTGGGGCCATCACCTGCACCCGTCCACACTGACATATAATAGCCATGCACACCCACTTACTGTATATGCATCCCCACCCAGTCAAGTGCAACGTCAGGCACCCACAATTACTCCCACCCACTCACTCCCACCAACACCAAATCATAGTTACGTACACTGAACAGATACCACATACACCCACCTAAACTCACCCACAATTACATACACCCATTTACTGCATAACCACTCACACTAAACCTCACCAACCTACACCCACCCACTCTTATCTACACCATCCAACACCATCTGAAAAAACCCTTCACCTACCCACTCCCACCTTCACCCACTTACAACCACCCTCTTCCCTCGCACCTCTTCCATAGCAGTATATTTCTCGTATTTCAGCTCATTATTCTCTTCTATGACTTTAATAGCATTTTGATACTGGAATCATTTGTATCGATATCATAAAAGCAGATATTGAAGTGTGATGTATAGAACAAATCGCTATAGAATTATGTATACGAATAATACAGTCCAGCGTCTGCGTTGCCATGGAGACCATTTGTTTCCCCGTCCACTGGAGGATACCGCAGCCACCCTCTTGCTTCGGTGGCCGACATAAAAATGACGATATTTCCACTATTTTATCGTTTAAAATTGTTTCCTTGGTGCAGACGGGTGGGTGTACCGATATTACAATAACGACATAGCTTATTTCTCGCCTGTGTAGTCGAATACTTGTATTTAAAGCTAAAATGTTGTGCTTACCAATGTCACCAACAGTAAAAGTACCTTTGTCCTCCGATTTCGGATCGAGATTGATGGGATACTATAAAGACTGCTAGTTTCTTTTACATATATCGTGCTTGCTGTCTTAGAGGTCGTAATACAAAACCATTCTGTGAGATATTCGTGTCTCTCGGACGATTGAATTTATGACATGCAACTTCCGGAGACACTCTGTAATCTGGTAACTGTGCAGGGTGCTGTAAGGGTGCCATGGCTGTAGGACTGTATTCGTAAATGATCTTAACTATTTCTGACGATAAATATTCCATTACAGAAGTAAGTCGGCATCAGAAATCGGTGTGTATGGACGTATTTCCAGCTAAATATTCACCCACGTATGCCTGTGAAGTCTCTGGGGGATATACGAGTAAAAAAAAAAAAGCTCCTGCACACAGGTAAAGGTCGAGAGATTTTATGAATATCACGTCATATTTTGGTAGAACTTATTAGTCACGTCACCTGATGTGGTCCTAATGAGCACTTGATGTCTGGTTTAGCTTCACTACATAACTACACCCAAATTTGCACGATTCTCAGTCACATAAGTTGATAATAATAATACAAAATTGATCAGCGGCGCAAAGGTAAAACTATTTTAATTCTGACGTCATTTTTAGTGCGCTGTTGGTGAGACTGTCAAGTTCCAACACTAAGAAGAGAAACCCATGCAAGTAACTAATTCGCTGATCTAAGTTTAATGGCTGTCTCTTGTATAGTTACTAGGTCATTGTGGGGGCTGCTATTCCGCCTGAAGATGGCATAGTCTGGGCTCTTTGCGTATACATGGAATATGACAAAATTATCTCTTAAATAAATTAAATCGGAAAGATATCACTCTTGTAATATCCGTGTTGCGTTTGTCTCCCTGGCCCTACATGGATGCCAAAGACTGCAGATTCTAGCTTCATAATTTCAGCAGCAAGTTCCAGAACAGGGATTGTTTTTTTACGGTCCTTGAGGTGTTTCTTGCTAATAATATATGGTAATTAACCGTACTGATGTGTTGTTGTGGCTGTGTTAGTGAAAATAAAGTCATATGAGAGTGTAGTTCAAACACGGAGGTTATCTAACCTCGCTGAATTGATTCAGTGAATAAGCTCGACCAAAGACATTTTTGAGTTCAACCAACATCTCGAGGTCTCACAACACTACACAGTTTCCAGTTCTCAGTGTCCGAGGGATTTACGAAATTAGATTTTATTATACTATGAGTACTCATAAAATTAAGGGCAATGGCATAAAAATAATTGTTATTATAAATATAAAACCTTCATACTCTAAGATGACTAAAAACAAGAAGTCTCAGTAATTTTACTATGAGTTAAGATTGAATCGGCAGGAAAATGGTCTTTTTATACTTGAGAACACTGTGTAGCGTATTATTTTGCATTAAATAATCTCAATCAGCAACGTCTGCAATAAATAAGTGGTGTAAGTACTGTACTATCCATATATCCACCTTCCTGCCCCAAAGTAACAGTCGAAAAAGATAAAACAATGGAAATATCGTCATATTTATGTTGGCCACCGAGGAGAGTGGATGACAGAATGTCGCTCCAGTTCGTGGGAAACCGAGTGGTTTCCATGGCAAAGCAGACTCAACTCGCACGTTAAAAATATTTGCTGTTTTCGGAATGTGTGGGTTGGGGTAGGTGTAGACGGGAGTTGATGGGTGTATGTCAGTGTGAGTGGGGGTGGATGGATGTGAGTGGGTGGTGGAGTACTATAATGGGCGTTGATGGATGTGGGTGTTTGTGGGTGAGTGTGAGTGGTTGTTGGTGGGCGTGGGTGGATGGAGATTGGTGTGAATTGGTTTAGGTAGATGAAAATCTGTGTAGCTGGGTACAGCTCCATATGGATGCGTGTAGGGAGTGTATATGGATGCAGGTAGGTATATTTGAGTATAGGGGATGTAGGTCGGTGTAGGAGAGCACAGGTGGATGTAGGTTGGTGTGAGTAGTTATAGGTTGTAGGTGGGTATGGGTGAGGACTGGTGGGTATGGCTGGGTGTAGTTGAGAGTAGGTAACTGTAGGCCTGTTAACGGAGAGGAGAGTTTTGGAGGAGAAGTAGAGGGAGCCCAGGAAGAAGGTATAAATGACAAACTGACTATGATAGGAGTGTGCTAAAGCGAGGTGGTTGGGGGAAACTCGAAAAGAGCAAGAAGGAGATGGAGAAACAAGATGCGGGAGAACTTATGAGAGGGAGGTGGTAAGCCGTGGGAAGAGAGATCTTTATTGACTAGGGATAAAAGCATCTGAAAGTTGTTTAGCCGATGCCACTGCTGACAGCACGTAGCGTCAAACCAGTGGCGTAGCAAGTCCTCACAGTTGGGGGGGCCAAGCTGGGGTCATGTCCTAATCTGGGGGCCAAGTTCTAATCTGGGTGGCAAGGTGGGACCAAGTCCTACTCTGGGGAGCAAGGTGTGGCCAAGTTCTAATCTGTAGGGCAAGGTGTGGCCAAGTCCTAATCTGGGGAGCAAGATGGGGCCAAGTCCTAACATTGGGGGAAAGGTGGGGCCAAGTCATAATCTGGGAGGCAAGGTGGGGCCAAGTCTTAATCTGGGGGAGAGGTGGGGCCAAGTCCTAATCTAGGGGGGCAAGGTGAGGCCAAGTCGTAAACCTTAGGGCAAGGTGGGGCCAAGTCCTAGTCTGGGTGGCAAGGTGGGTCCAAGTCCTAATCTGGGTGGCAAGGTGGGTCCAAATCCTAATCTGGGTGGCAAGGTGGGGCCAAGTCCTAATCTGGGTGGCAAGGTGGGGCCAAGTCCTAATCTGGGTGGCAAGGTGGGGCCAAGTCCTAATCTGGGGGTCAAGGTGGGGCCAAGTCCTAATCTGGGGGGCAAGGTGGGGCCAAATCCTCATCTGGCGGGGGAAGGGGGGAGGCCTGGTGGGGCCATCACCTACACCCGTCCACACCGACATAATAGCCATCCAAACCCACTGACTGTATATGAATCCCCACCCATTCAAGTGCAACCTCAGTCACCCACAATGACCCACCCCCACTCACTTCCACCAACATCAAATCATAGTTACGTACACTGAACAGATACCACATACACCCACCTAAACTCACCCACAATTACGTACACCCATTTACTGCTTACCCACTCACACTAAACCTCACCATCCTACACCCACCCACTCTTATCTACACCATTCAACACCATCTGAAAAAACCCTTCACTTACCCACTCCCACCTTGACCCACTTACACCCACCCTCTTCCCTCGCACCTCTTCCGTAGCAGTATATTTCTCGTATTTCATCTCATTATTCTCTTCTATGACTTTAATAGCATTTTGATACTGGAATCATTTGTATCGATATCATAAAAGCAGATATTGAAGTGTGATGCACAGAACAAATCGCTATAGAATATATATATGAATAATGCAGTCCAGCGTCTGCGTTGCCATGGAGACCTTTTGTTTCCTCGTCCACTGGAGGACATCGCAGCCACCCTCTGGCATCGGTGGCCGACATAAAAATGACGATATTTCCACTCTTTCATCGTTTAGGACTGTTTCCTTGGTGCAGACGGGTGGGTGTACCGATATTACAATACTGACGTACCTTATTTCTCGCCTATAGAGTCGAATACTTGTATTTAAAGCTAAAATGTTGTGCTTACCAATGTCACCAACGGTAAAAGTACCTTTGTCCTCTGATTTCGGTTCGAGATTAATGGGATATTATAAAGATTGCTAGTTTCTCTTACATATTTCGTGCTTGCTGTCTTAGGGGTCATAATTCAAAACCATTCAGTGAGATATTCGTGTCTCTCGGTTGATTGAATTTATGACATGCAACTTCAGGAGACACCCTGTGATCTGGTAACTGTGTAGGGTGCTGCGAGGGTGCCATGGCTGTAGGACCGTATTCGTAAATGATCTGAACCATTTCTCACGATGAATATTCCATTACAGAAGTAAATCGGCATCAGAAATCGGTGTGTATGGACGTATTTACAGCTAATTATTCACCCTGGTTTGGGTGTGAAGTCTTTGGGGGATATAGCCTACGAGTGAAAGCAAAAGCCTTCTGTATACAGGTAAGGGTTGAAAAAATTTATGAATATTACGTCATATTTTGGTAGAACTTAATAAGTCACGTCACCTAATGTGGTTCTAATGTGCACTTGATGTCTGGCTTAGCTTCACTACATAACTACACCCAAATTCGCACGTTTCTCAGTCACATAAGTTGATAATAATAATAGAAAATGCGTCAACGGCGCTAAGATAAAATCATTTTAATTCTGACGTCATTTTTAGGGTGCTGTTGGTGAAACTGTCAAGTTCCAACACTAAGAGGAGAAACCCTTGCAAGCAACTAATTCGCTGATCTAAATTTAATGGCTGTCTCTCGTATCGGTATTAGGTCATTCTGGAGGCTGCCATTCCGCCAGAAGACGGTATGGACTGGGTTCTTTGCGTATGCAAGGATTATGACAAACTTATCTCTTAAATGAAAGGAATCGCAAAGATATCACTCTTGTAATTTGTGTGTTGTATTTGTCTCCCTGGCCCAACGTGGATGCCAAAAACTGCAGATTCTAGCTTCATAATTTGAGCAGCAAGTTCTAGAACAGGGATTGTTTTTTTTTCGCTCTTTCAGGTGTTTGTTGCTGATAATATATGGTAATTAACCGTACTGATGTGCTATTGTGGCTGTTTTAGTGAAAATAAAGTCATATGAGAGTGTAGTTCAAACAAAGAGGTTATCTAACTTCGCTGAATTGATTCAGTGAATCAGCTCGACCAAAGACATTTTTGGGTTCAACCAACACCTCGACGTCTCACAACACTACACAGTTCCCAGATCTCAGTGTCCTAGGGATTTACGAAATTAGATTTTATTATACTATGAGTAGTAAAAAAATTAAGAGCAATGGCATAAAAATAACCGTTACAATAAATATTAAACCTTCATGAACTGTAAGATGACTAAAAACAAGAAGCCTCAGTAATTTTACTATGAGTTATTGAATTGGCAGGAAAATGGTCTTATTATACTTGAGAACACTGTGTAGCGTATTATTTTACATTAAATAATCTCAATTAGCAACGTCTGCAATAAATTAGTGGTGTAAGTACTGTACTATCCATATATCCACCCTCCTGCCCCGAAGAAACAGTCGAAAAAGATAAAACAATGGAAATAACGTCATTTTTATGTTGCCCGCCGAGGAGAGAGGATGACAGTGTCGCTCCATTTCGAAGGAAAACGAGTGGTTTCCATGGCAACGCAGACTCAACTCGCACGTTAAAAATATTTGCTTTGTTTTCGGAATGTGTGGGTTGGGGTAGGTGTAGACGAGAGTTGATGGGTGTATATCAGTGTGGGTGGAGGTGGATGGGTGTGAGTGGGTGGTGGAGTACTATAATGGGCGTTGATGGATGTGGGTGTTTGTGGGTGAGTATGAATGGTTGTTGGTGGGCGTGGGTGGATGGAGATTGGTGTGAATTGGTGTAGATAGATGCAAATCTGTGTAGCTGGGTACAGCTCCATATGGATGCGTGTAGGGAGTGTATGTGGATGCAGGTAGGTATATTTGAGTATAGGGGATGTAGGTCGGTGTAGGAGAGCACAGGTGGATGTAGGTTCATGTGAGTAGTTATAGGTTGTAGGTGGGTATGGGTGAGGACTGGTGGGTATGGCTGGGTGTAGTTGAGAGTAGGTAACTGTAGGCCAGTTAACGGAGAGGAGAGTTTTGGAGGAGAAGTAGAGGGAGCCCAGGAAGAAGGTATAAATGACAAACTGACTATGATAGGAGTGTGCTAAAGCGAGGTGGTTGGGGGAAACTCGAAAAGAGCAAGAAGGAGATGGAGAAACAAGATGCGGGAGAACTTATGAGAGGGAGGTGGTAAGCCGTGGGAAGAGAGATCTTTATTGACTAGGGATAAAAGCATCTGAAAGTTGTTTAGCCGATGCCACTGCTGACAGCACGTAGCGTCAAACCAGTGGCGTAGCAAGTCCTCACAGTTGGGGGGGCCAAGCTGGGGTCATGGCCTAATCTCGGGGCCAAGCTGGGCCAAGCTCTAATCTGGTTGGCAAGGTGGGACCAAGTCCTGATTTCGGGGGCAAGGTGTGGCCAAGTCCTAATCTGGGGGGCAAGATGGGGGCAAGTCCTAATCTTGGGGAAAAGGTGGGGCCAAGTCCTAGTCTGGGTGGCAAGATGGAGCTAAGTCCTAATCTGGGGGCAAGGTGGGGCCAAGTCCTAATCTTTGGGGAAAGGGTAATCTGAGGGGCAAGGTGAAGCCAAATCCCGGTCTGGGGAATAAAAATGGGGCCAAGCCCTAATCCTGGGGGCAAGGTGGGAGTAGACTGTAGCACCAGTCGAGCAGGGCAGTACTCCCGAGGTGGATGGAAAGCTGATGACAGGGAGTGCTGGAGCTCCCGTTTCATCAGCCCTCAGGACTAGTTCCTGACCATCCCCCTTTGCTGAACTTTTTCAGTGTCTCAGTTACACAGAGAGTAGGCCAGCATGCTCTCCAGTACAAATTTCTCTAACTATCTTCACCAAACTACATGCAAAGTACACACTACACTTCCTTTTCAAAAATCAACAAAAATGGCGTCTATCAATCAAGCCTCGGAGTCCCCAGGGGGAGGACCATAAATGCCCCCGCCATCTGCCCCTCTCCCGGTGACGACTCAAGGTGCCTGGAACCACTGTCTGACTCTCTTCTTCTTCATTTCTGCAACATTCGCGGCCTTTCATCTAACTTTCGCTCTGTTGAGCACCACCTCTCCTCCTCTAAACCTCACCTTCTTTTTCTGACGGAGACTCAGCTGTCTGAGGCAACCGACAGCAAACCCTTTTCTGTATCCTCCTACTTTCTCTATACTCATTTCAAAGCCAAAGGTGGCTGTTGTGTATACATACGCAACGACTTATCTTGCTCTCGTGTTCCTGAACTTGATTCTTCTGAATTCTCCACACTCTGGCTTCGGCTTTCCTGTCATTCTCTGACTAAATATATCTGTGCTGTTTACTTATCCCCTAATTCTACTGACTATCAAAAATTCTTCGACTATCTTACTTCTACGATGGAACACATTCTGTCCATTTCTCCTTTCTCTGAAATCTCCATTCTTGGAGATTTCAATGTTCACCACCACCTTTGGCTCTCCTCTCCTTTCACGGATCCACCTGGTGAACAAGCCTACATCTTTTCTATCCTTAATGACCTAGAGCAGCTTGTACAGCACCCTACCCGAATCCCTGACCGCCTTGGAGAGAGCTCCAACATACTTGACCTCTTCCTCACAACTAATCCTTCTGCTTACTCTGTTAATCTTTTCTCTCCGTTGGGCTCCTCCGATCACAACCTTATTACCTTAACCTGTCCTATCACTCCAGTACGGCCTGTGGACCCTCCAGGGAAATGTCATCTGTGGCATTTTGGAGCCGCGAACTGGGAGGCCCTCAGGCAGTACTTCTTTGATTTTCCCTGGAATGATTATTGCTTCCATGGCCGGGAGCCATCTGAGTGTGCCTCGCGCATTACGGAGGTTATTCTCTCGGGCATGGAAGCATACATTCCTTTCTCATATCCTTTGACTAACGCAAGAAAGCCTTGGTTTAATCACGCTTGTTCTAATGCTGTCCGCAACAAGGAGAGGGCCTACAAAAGGTACCGGAGCCAACCCACCCCTGAATCACATCATCTTTACGTTTCTGCCCGGAATCGTGCTAAGTCTGTTCTTCGCTCTACTAAAAATAATTTCATCCATACTAAATGCTCTCAACTCTCCAACTCGAAATCTTCCCGCTCCTTCTGGCACCTTGCCAAAAATCTTTCTAACAACTTTACCTCATCATCCTTCCCTCCTCTTTTCTACTCTGATGGTTCTGTAGCTATTTCTTCTACTGATAAAGCAGATCTCTTCGCACAGACTTTCTCCTCCAATTCCACCTTAGACGATTCCGGTGCTGTTCCTCCATCACTTCTCCCCTCTGACTTCCTCATGGCTGACATTAAAATTTCTTCAGTTGATGTATTTTCTGCCATCACTGGCCTCAGTACTAACAAGGCATATGGGCCTGATGGGGTCCCTCCTGTTGTTCTCAAGAACTGTGCTTCTGTGCTTACACCCTGCCTAGGCAAACTCTTTCGCCTTTGTCTGTCAACTTGTACCTTTCCTTCTTGCTGGAAGTTTGCTCTCATTCAGCCAGTCCCAAAGAAGGGTGACCACTCCCAACCCTCCAACTATCGTCCAATTGCTTTAACGTCCTGTATTTCAAAAGTTTTCGAGTCAATTCTTAATAGAAAAATTTTAAGGCATCTTTCCTATCACAACCTTCTTTCCGATCGTCAGTATGGGTTCCGTCAGGGACGCTCCACTGGCGATCTTCTCACCTACCTTTCAGACTCCTGGTCATCCTCCTTTCGGGACTTTGGCGAAAGCTTTGCCATTGCACTTGACATCTCAAAGGCTTTCGATCGAGTCTGGCATAAATCTTTAATTTCCAAACTGCCCTCCTACGGTTTCTATCCTTCTATCTGTGCCTTCATCGCTAGCTTCCTTTCTGGTCGTTCTATAGCCGCTGTTGTAGACGGCCATCGTTCTTCTCCTAGATCTATCAACAGTGGTGTTCCTCAGGGCTCTGTCCTATCACCAACTCTCTTCCTTTTATTCATCAATGATCTTCTAAGCTGTACATCTAACCCTATCCACTCATACGCTGATGACTCCACCCTTCACCTTTCCATTCGGTTTCCGCAACGCCCATCTCAACAGTTACTTCAAGAAACAAGGGATGAGGCTATGGCACACCTAATGTCTGACTTGGCTCGTATCGCTGACTGGGGTAAAAATAATATGGTTGTCTTTAATGCATCTAAGACTCAGTTCTTACACCTATCAACCCGACAAAATCTTCCACAGGTATACCCATTAATGTTTAATAATATTCAGCTGAATCCTGCATCATCCTTGAACATGCTTGGGGTTTCATTTACTCAGGACTTATCTTGGAAAGATCATATTACATCTCTTGTAAAATCTGCTTCCAAGAGATTGGGTGTGCTAAGCCGACTCCGCTCTTTCTTTACCCCTGCACAATTGTTGACTCTATACAGAGGTTTTATCCGCCCCTGTGTGGAGTACAACTCTCATGTGTGGGGAGGCTCCCCACATACAGCTCTTCTCAATAGGGTGGAGTCAAAGGCTTTTCGTCTCATTAACTCTCCTCCTCTTACTGACTCCCTTCAACCTCTGTCTCTTCGCCGCACTGTTGCATCTTTATCTCTTTTCTATCGCTACTTTAATGGTCACTGCTCCTCTGAACTGTCTGCTTGCATTCCTCCACCTCTACGACGGGCGCGTAGCACCCGTCTGGCAGCAAACTCTCATCCCTTTTCTGTCCAACTCTCTAATGCAAGAGTTAACCGTTACTCCCAGTCTTTCATTTATGCAACAGGTCAGCTCTGGAACTGTCTCCCTCTGTCTGTATTTCCTGCTGCCTATGATCTCCAGTCTTTCAAACGCAGTGTGTCCAGGCATCTCAAAATGATCGGATCTTGAATTTGGCTCACTATTGTATTTTGTTTTTCTCTTGGAAGGAACTGTTACTGCGGGCCATGGCCTTTGGTTCCTTCTTCCTCGCATAAAAAAAAAAAAAAAAAAAAAAACTCCTAACCTGGGGGGCAAGATTGGGCCAAGTCCTAAACTGGGAGGCAAGATTGGGCCAAATCCTAATCTGGGGGGGCAAGGTGGCGCCAAGTCCTAATCTGGGGGCAAGATGGGACCAAGTTCTCATCTGGGGGGCAAGGTGGGGCCAAGTCCTAATCTGGGGGGCAAGGTGGGGCCAAATCCTCATCTGGCGGGGGAGGAGGCGAGGCCTGGTGGGGCCGTCACCTACACCAATCCACACCGACATAATAGTCATCCACACCCACTGACTGTATGTTCATCCCCACTCATTCAAGTGCAACCTCAGTCACCCACAATGACCCACACCCACTCACTTCCATCAACACCAAATCATAGTTACGTACATTGAACAGATACCACATACACCCACCTACACCCACCTAACTCACCCACAGTTACCTATATCCATTTACTGCATACACACTCACACTAAACCTCACCATCCTAAACCCACCCACTCTTATCTATACCATCCAACACCATCTGAAAAAACCCTTCATGTATCTACTCTCACCCTCAACCACTTACACCCACCCTCTTCCCTCGCACCTCGTCCTTAGCAGTACATTTCTCGTATTTCAGCTCATTATTCTCTTCTATGACATTAATGGCATTTTCATACTGGAATAATTTGTATCGATATCATAAAAGCAGATATTGAAGTGTGATGTACAGAACAAATCGCTATAGAATATGTATATGAATAATACAATCCAGCGTCTGCGTTGCCATGGAGACCTTTTGTTTCCCCGTCCACTGCAGGACATCGCAGCCACTCTCTGTCATCCGTGGCCGACATAAAAATGACGATATTTCCACTATTTTATCGTTCAGGATTGTTTCCTTGGTGCATACGGGTGGGTGTACCGATATTACAATAATGACGTAGCTTATTTCTCGCCAATAGATTCGAATACTTGTATTTAAAGCTAAAATGTTGTGCTTACCAATGTCACCAACGGTAAAAGTACCCTTGTCCTCTGATTTCGATTTGCGATTAATGGGATATTATAAAGACTGCTAGTTTCTCTTACATATTTCGTGCTTGCTGTCTTAGGGGTCATAATTCAAAACCATTCAGTGAGATATTCGTGTTTCTCGGTTGATTGAATTTATGACATGCAACTTCCGGAGACACCCTGTGAACTGGTAACTGTGTAGGGTGCTGCGAGGGTGCCATGGCTGTAAGACCGTATTCGTAAATGATCTTAACTATTTCTTACGATAAATATTCCATTACAGAAGTAAGTCGGCATCAGAAATCGGCGTGTATGGACGTATTTCCAGCTCAATATTCACCCTGGTTTGGGTGTGAAGTCTCTGGGGGATATACGAGTGAAAACAAAAGGTTCCTGTACACAGGTAAAGGTCGAGAAATTTTATGAATATTACGTCATATTTTGGTAGAACTTAATAAGTCACGCCACCTAATATGGTCCTAATGTGCACTTGATGTCTGGCTTAGCTTTACTACATAACTACACCCAAATACGTACGTTTCTCAGTCACATAAGTTGATAATAATAATACAAAATGCGTCAACGGCGCTAAGATATAATTACTTTAATTCTGATGTCATTTTTAGGGTGCTGTTAGTGAGACTGTCAAGTTCCAACACTAAGAGGAGAAACCCTTGCAAGCAACTAATTCGCTGATCTAAATTTAATGGCTGTCTCTTGTATCATTATTAGGTCATTCTGGAAGCTGCTATCCCGCCAGAAGATGGTATAGACGGGGCTCTATGCGTATGCAAGGAATATGACAAACTTATCTCTTAAATGAAAGGAATCGCAAAGATATCACTCCTGTAATTTCTGTGTTGCATTTGTCTCCCTGGCCCAACATGGATGCCAAAGACTGCAGATTCTAGCTTCATAATTTGAGCAGCAAGTTCCAGAACAGGGATTGTTTTCTGACGGTCCTTGAGGTGTTTGTTGCTGATAATATATGGTAATTAACCGTACTGATGTGCTGTTTTGGCTGTGTTGGTGAAAAAAAAGTCATATGAGAGTGTAGTTCAAACACGGAGGTTATCTAACCTCGCTGAATTGATTCAGTGAATCAGCTCGACTGAAGACATTTTTGAGTTCAACCAACACCTCGAGGTCTCACAACACCACGTAGTTCCCAGATCTCGGTGTGCTAAAAAATTACGAAATTAAATTTTATAATACTATAAGAAGTCAGAAAATTAAGAGCAATAGCATAGATATAATCGTTATTATAAATATAGAACCTTCATGAACTCTAAGTTGACTGAAAACAATAACCTTCACAACTTTTTGCCATGAATTAAGATTGAATCGGCAGGACAATGGTCTTATTATACTTGAGAACACTGTATAGCGTATTATTTTGCTTTAAATAATCTTGATCCGCAACGTCTGCAATAAATAAGTGGTGTAAGAATTGTACTATCGATATACCCACCCTCCTGCCCCAAAAGAATCAGTTAAAAAAAAAATAATGAAAATATCGTCATTTTTATGTTAGCCACCGAGGAGAGAGGATGACAGGGCGTCGCTCCAGTTGGTGGAAAAACGAGTGGTTTCCATGGCAACGCAGACTCAACTCTCACATTAGAAGTATTTGCTGTTTTCGGAGTGTGTGGGTTGGTGCAGGTGTAGATGGGAGTTTAATGGGTGTATGTCAGTGTGAGTGGGGATGGATGGGTGTGAGTGAGTGTAGAAGTGCTGGGATGGGCGTTGACGGATGTGGGTGTTTGTGGGTGAATGTGAGTGGTTGTTGGTGGGCGTGGGTGGATGGAGATTCGTGTGAATTGATGTAGGTAAATGCAAATCTGTGTAGCTGGGTACAGCTACATATGGATGCGTGTAGAGAGTGTATATGGATGCTGGTAGGTGTAGCTGAGTATGGGGTATGTAGGTCGGTGTGGAAGGGCACAGGTGGATGTAGGTTGGTGTGAGTAGTTATAGGCCGTAGGTGGGTATGGGTGAGGACTGGTGGGTATGGCTGGGTGTAGCTGAGAGTGGGTAACTGTAGGCGTGTTAATAGAGTGGGGAGTTTCAGAGGAGAAGGAGAGGGAGCCCAGGAGAAAGGTTTAATGACGAACTGAGTAGGAGTGTGCTAAAGTGAGGTGCCTGGGGAAAACATGAAAAGAGCAAGAATGAGATAGAGAAACATGATGCGGGAGACCTTATGAGAGGGAGGTGGTTATCCGTGGGAAGGGTGGTCGTTACTGAGTAGGGACAAAAGCTCCTTAAAGTCGTTTAGCCGAGGCCACTGCTGACAGTATGCAGCGTCAGACAAGTTGCGTAGCAAGTCTTCACAGCTGGGAGGGGCAATGTAGGGCCATGTCCTAATCTAGGGGCCAAGGTGGAGCCATGTCCTAATCTAAGTAGGCCAAGGTGGGGCCAATTCCTAATCTGAGGGGTAAGGTGGGGCCGTGTCCTAATCTGAGGGGAAAGGTGGGGCCAAGTCCTAATCTGGGGGACAAGGTGGGGCCAAGTCCTAATCTAAGAAGGCCCAGGTGTGGCCAAGTTCTAATCACGGGGGGCAAGGTGGGGCCAAGTCCTACTCTGAGGGACAAGGTGGGGCCAAGCCCTAATCTGGGGGGCAAGTTGAGACCATGTCCTAATCTGGGGGGCAAGGTGGGGCCAAGACCTAATCTGGGAGGCAAGGTGGGGCCAAGTCCTAATCCTAGGGGCAGGGCAGGGCCAAGTCCTAATCTGGGATGGGAGCAAGGTGAGGCCAAGTCCTAATCTGGGGGGGGTGCCAGGTGGGGCCAAATCTTTATATGCGGGGCAAGGTGGGGGTAAATCCTAATCAGGGGGCAAGGTGGGGGCCAAGTCCTAATCTGGGGGGGTGCCAGTAGGGGCCAAGTCCTAATCTGGGTGGCAAGTTGGGGCCATGTCCTAATCTTAGGGGCAAGGTGGGGCCAAGTCCTAATCTGAGTGGTAAGGTGGGGCCAAATCCTAATCTGGGAGGGCCAGGTAGGGCCAAATCCTAATCCTGGGGGGCAAGGTGGGGCCAAATCCTTATCTGGCGGTGGGGGGGGTGGCCAGGTGGGGCCATCATCTACACCCATCCACACCGACATAATAGCCATCCACACCCACTTACTGTATATGCATCCCCACCCAGTCAAGTGCAACCTCAGTCACTCACAATGACCCACACCCACTCAACCCCACCAACACCAAATCATAGTTACGTACACTGAACAGATACCACATACACCCACCTACACCCACCTAAACTCACCCACAATTACCTACACCCATTTACTGCTAACCACTCACAATAAACCTCACCAACCTACATCCACGCACTCTTATCTACACCATCCAGCACCTTCTTAAAAAACCCTTCATGCATCCACTCTCACCTTCACCCACTTACACCCACCCTCTTCCCTCGCATTTCGTCCTTAGCAGTACATTTCTTGTATTTCAGCTCATTATTCTCTTCTATGACTTTAATAGCATTTTGATACTGGAATCATTTGCATCGATATGATAAAAGCAGATATTGAAGTGTGATGTAAAGAAGAAATCGCTATAGAATATGTATACGAATAATACAGTCCAGCGTCTGCGTTGCCATGGAGACCTTTTGTTTCCCCGTCCACTGGAGGGTACCGCAGCCACCCTCTGTCATCGGTGGCCGACATAAAAATGACGATATTTCCACTAATTTATCGTTTAGGATTGTTTCCTTGGTGCATACGGGTGGGTGTACCGATATTACAATAATGACGTAGCTTATTTCTCGCCAATAGATTCGAATAGTTGTATTTAAAGCTAAAATGTTGTGCTTACCAATGTCATCAACGGTAAAAGTACCTTTGTCCTCTGATTTCGATTCGAGCTTAATGGGATATTATAAAGACTGCTAGTTTCTCTTACATATTTCGTGCTTGCTGTCTTAGGGGTCATAATTCAAAACCATTCAGTGAGATATTCGTGTTTCTCGGTTGATTGAATTTATGACATGCAACTTCCGGAGACACCCTGTGAACTGGTAACTGTGTAGGGTGCTGCGAGGGTGCCATGGCTGTAAGACCGTATTCGTAAATGATCTTAACTATTTCTTACGATAAATATTCCATTACAGAAGTAAGTCGGCATCAGAAATCGGCGTGTATGGACGTATTTCCAGCTCAATATTCACCCTGGTTTGTGTGTGAAGTCTCTGGGGGATATACGAGTGAAAACAAAAGGTTCCTGTACACAGGTAAAGGCCGAGAAATTTTATGAATATTACGTCATATTTTGGTAGAACTTAATAAGTCACGGCACCTAATATGGTCCTAATGTGCACTTGATGTCTGGCTTAGCTTCACTACATAACTACACCCAAATACGCACGTTTCTGTCACATAAGTTGATAACAATAATACAAAATGCGTCAACGGCGCTAAGATATAATTACTTTAATTCTGATATCATTTTTAGGGTGCTGTTGGTGAGACTGTCAAGTTCCAACACTAAGAGGAGAAACCCTTGCAAGCAACTAATTCGCTGATCTAAATTTAATGGCTGTCTCTTGTATCGTTATTAGGTCATTCTGGAGGCTGCTATCCCGCCAGAAGATGGTATAGACGGGGCTCTTTGCGTATGCAAGGAATATGACAAACTTATCTCTTAAATGAAAGGAATCGCAAAGATATCACTCCTGTAATTTCTGTGTTGCATTTGTCTCCCTGGCCCAACATGGATGCCAAAGACTGCAGATTCTAGCTTCATAATTTGAGCAGCAAGTTCCAGAACAGGGATTGTTTTCTGACGGTCCTTGAGGTGTTTGTTGCTGATAATATATGGTAATTAACCGTACTGATGTGCTGTTTTGGCTGTGTTGGTGAAAATAAAGTCATATGAGAGTGTAGTTCAAACACGGAGGTTATCTAACCTCGCTGAATTGATTCAGTGAATCAGCTCGACTGAAGACATTTTTGAGTTCAACCAACACCTCGAGGTCTCACAACACCACGCAGTTCCCAGATCTCGGTGTGCTAAAGAATTACGAAATCAAATTTTATAATACTATAAGAAGTCAGAAAATTAAGAGCAATAGCATAGATATAATCGTTATTATAAATATAGAACCTTCATGAACTCTAAGTTGACTAAAAACAATAACCTTCACAACTTTTTGCCATGAATTAAGATTGAATCGGCAGGACAATGGTCTTATTATACTTGAGAACACTGTATAGCGTATTATTTTGCTTTAAATAATCTTGATCCGCAACGTCTGCAATAAATAAGTGGTGTAAGAATTGTACTATCGATATACCCACCCTCCTGCCCCAAAGAATCAGTTGAAAAAAAAAAATAATGAAAATATCGTCATTTTTATGTTAGCCACCGAGGAGAGAGGATGACAGGGCGTCGCTCCAGTTGGTGGAAAAACGAGTGGTTTCCATGGCAACGCAGACTCAACTCTCACATTAGAAGTATTTGCTGTTTTGGGAGTGTGTGGGTTGGTGCAGGTGTAGATGGGAGATTAATGAGTGTATGTCAGTGTGAGTGGGGGTGGATGGGTGTGAATGGGTGTAGAAGTGCTGGGATGGGCGTTGACGGATGTGGGTGTTTGTGGGTGAATGTGAGTGGTTGTTGGTGGGCGTGGGTGGATGAAGATTCGTGTGAATTGATGTAGGTAGGTGCAAATCTGTGTAGCTGGGTACAGCTACATTATGGATGCGTGTAGAGAGTGTATATGGATGCTGGTAGGTGTAGCTGAGTATGGGGTATGTAGGTCGGTGTGGAAGGGCACAGGTGGATGTAGGTTGGTGTGAGTAGTTATAGGCCGTAGGTGGGTATGGGTGAGGACTGGTGGGTATGGCTGGGTGTAGCTGAGAGTGGGTAACTGTAGGCGTGTTAATAGAGTGGGGAGTTTCAGAGGAGAAGGAGAGGGAGCCCAGGAGGAAGGTTGAATGACGAACTGAGTAGGAGTGTGCTAAAATGAGGTGGCTGGGGAAACATGAAAAGAGCAAGAATGAGATAGAGAAACATGATGCGGGAGACCTTATGAGAGGGCGGTGGTTATCCGTGGGAAGAGTGGTCGTTACTGAGTAGGGACAAAAGCTCCTTAAAGTCGTTTAGCCGAGGCCACTGCTGACAGTATGCAGCGTCAGACAAGTTGCGTAGCAAGTCTTCACAGCTGGGAGGGGCAATGTAGGGCCATGTCCTAATCTAGGGGCCAAGGTGGAGCCATGTCCTAATCTAAGTAGGCCAAGGTGGGGCCAATTCCTAATCTAGGGGGTAAGGTGGGGCCATGTCCTAATCTGGGGGGAAAGGTGGGGCCAAGTCCTAATCTGGGGGACAAAGTGGGGCCAAGTCCTAATCTAAGAAGGCCCAGGTGTGGCCAAGTTCTAATCAGGGGGGGCAAGGTGGGGCCAAGTCCTACTCTGCGGGACAAGGTGGGGCCAAACCCCTAATCTGGGGGGCAAGTTGAGACCATGTCCTAATCTGGGGGGCAAGGTGGGGCCAAGACCTAATCTGGGAGGCAAGGTGGGGCCAAGTCCTAATCCTAGGGGCAAGGCGGGGCCAAGTCCTAATCTGGGAGGGGGGCATGGTGAGGCCAAGTCCTAATCTGGGGGGGGTGCCAGGTGGGGCCAAATCTTTATCTGCGGGGCAAGGTGGGGGTAAATCCTAATCAGGGGGCAAGGTGGGGGCCAAGTCCTAATCTGAGGGGGGTGCCAGTTGGGACCAAATCTTAATCTGGGGGGCAAGGTGGGGCCAAGTCCTAATCTGGGGGGCAAGGTGGGGCCAAGTCCTAATCTGGGGGGCAAGTTGGGGCCATGTCCTAATCTTGGGGGTAAGGTGGGGCCAAATCCTAATCTAGGGGGGCCAGGTAGGGCCAAATCCTAATCCTAGGGGGCAAGGTGGGGCCAAATCCTCATCTGGCGGTGGGGGGGGTGGCCAGGTGGGGCCATCATCTACACACGTCCACACCGACATAATAGCCATCCAAACCCACTTACTGTATATGCATCCCCACCCAGTCAAGTGCAACCTCAGTCACTCACAATGACCCACACCCACTCACTTCCACCAACACCAAATCATAGTTACGTACACTGAACAGATACCACATACACCCACCTACACCCACCTAAACTCACCCACAATTACCTACACCCATTTACTGCACAACCACTCAAAATAAACCTCACCAACCTACATCCACCCACTCTTATCTTCACCATCCAGCACCATCTTAAAAAACCCTTCATGTATCCACTCTCACCTTCACCCACTTACACCCACCCTCTTCCCTCGCACCTCGTCCTTAGCAGTACATTTCTCGTATTTCAGCTCATCATTCTCTTCTATGACTTTAATAGAATTTTGATATTGGAATCATTTGTACCGATATCATAAAAGCAGATATTGAAGTGTGATGTATAGAACAAATCGCTATAGAATATGTATACGAATAATACAGGCCAGCGTCTGCGTTGCCATGGAGACCTTTTGTTTCCCCGTCCACTGGAGGATACCGCAGCCACCCTCTGTCATCGGTGGCCGACATAAAAATGACGATATTTCCACTATTTTATCGTTTAGGATTGTTTCCTTGGAGCAGATGGGTGGGTGTACCGATATTACAACGCCGACGTAGCTTATTTCTCGCCTGTGGAGTCGAATACTTGTATTTAAAGCTAAAATGTTGTGCTTACCAATGTCACCAACGGTAAAAGTACCTTTGTCCTCTGATTTCGGTTCGAGATTGATGGGATATTATAAAGACTGCTAGTTTCTCTTACATATTTCGTGCTTGCTGTCTTAGAGGTCATAATTCAAAACCATTCAGTGAGATATTCGTGTTACTCGGTTGATTGAATTTATGACATGTAACTTCCGGAGACACCCTGTGATCTGGTAACTGTGTAGGGTGCTGCGAGGGTGCCGTGTGTAGGACCGTATTCGTAAATGATCTTAACCATTTCTTACAATAAATACTCCATTACAGAAGTAAATCGGCATCGGAAATCGATGTCTATGAATGTATTTACAGCTAAATATTCACCCTGGTTTGGTTGTGAAGTCTTTGGGGGATATACGAGCGAAAACAAAAGGTTCCTGTACACAGGTAAAGGTCGAGAAATTTTATGAATATTACGTCATATTTTGGTAGAACTTAATTAGTCACGTCACCTAATGTGGTCCTAATGTGCACTTGATGACTAGCTTAACTTCATTACATAACTACACCCAAATTCGCAAGTTTTTCAGTCACATAATTTTATAATAATAATACAAAATGGATCAACGGCGCTAAGGTAAAATTATTTTAATTCTGACGTCATTTTTAGGGTGTTGCTGGTGAGACTGTCAAGTTCCAACACTAAGAAGAGAAACCCTTGCAAGTAACTAATTCGCTGATCTAGGTTTAATGACTGTCTCTTGTATAGTTATTAGGTCATTCTGGAGGCTGCCATTCTGCCTGAAGATGGTATAGACTGGGCTCATTGCGTATACGAGGAATATGACAAAATTATCTCTTAAATGAAAGAAATCGCAAAGATATTACTCTGGTATTTTCTGTGTTGCATTTGTCTCCTTGGCCCAACATGGATGCCAAAGACTGCAAATTCTAGCTTCATAATTTCAGCAGCAAGATCCGGAACAGGGATTGTTTTTTTACGTTCCTTGAGGTGTCTGTTGCTGATAATATATGGTAATTAACCGTACTGATGTACTGTTGTGGCTGTGTTAGTGAAAATATAGTCATATGAGAGTGTAGTTCAAACACGGAGGTTATCTAATCTCGTTGAACTGAATCAGTGAATCAGTTCGACCAAAGGCATTTGTAAGTCCAACCAACACCTCGAGGTCTCACAACACCACACAGTTCCCAGATCTCAGTGTGCTAGGGATTTAAGAAATTAGATTTTATCGTAATATAAGTAATCATAAAATTAAGGGCAAAGGCATAAAAATAATCGTTACAATAAAATAATATTAAACCATCATGAACTCTAAACTGACTAAAAACAAAAAGCTTCAGTAATTTTGCTAAGAGTTACGATTGAATCGGCAGGAAAATGGTCTTATTATACTTGAGAATACTGTGTAGCATATTATTTTGCTTTAAATAATCTTTATCCGCAACGTCTGCAATAAATAAGTGGTGTACGTATTTTACTATCGATATACCCACCCGCCTGCCCCAAAGAAACAGTCGAAAAAGATAAAATAACGGAAATATCGTCATTTTTATGATGGCTATCGAGGAGAGAGGATGACAGGGCGTCGCTCATGTTTGTAGGAAGACTAGTGGTTTCCATGGCAACGCAGGCTCGACTCGCACATTTAAAAATATTTGCTGTTTTGGGAGTGTGTGGGTTGGGGTAGGTGCAGATGGGATTTGATGGATGAATGTCAGTGTGGGTGGAGGTAGATGGGTGTGAGTGGATGTAGGAGTGCTGGGATGGCCTTTGATGGATATGGGGGTTTTGTGGGTGGGTGTGAGTTGTTGTTGGTGAGCGTGGGGGATGTAAATTTGTGATAATTGGTGTAGGTAGGTGTATGTGTGTGTAGCTGGGTACAGTTGCATATGGACGCATGTAGGGAATGTAGATGGATGAAGGTAGGTGTAGGTGAGTAAGGGGGATGCAGGTCGGTGTTGGAGGGCATACAGTAGGTGGATGTTCGTTGGTTGGGGTAGTTATAGGTGGGAATGGCCGGGTGTAGTTGGGAATGGGTGAGTGTAGGCGTGTTTATAGTGTGGGGTGTTTGGGAGCAGGAGAGGGAGCCCAGGAACAAGGTTTAAATGACAAACTGACTAGGAGTGTATTAAAGCGAGGTGGTTGGGGAAGAGCGAGAGCGAGATTGAGAGGCAAGATGTGAGAGAACTGAGGAGAGGATGGTTGTGAGTCCTTACTGAGTAGGGACAAAAGCTTCTGAAAGTCATTTAGCTGAGGCCACTGCTGACAGTATGCAGCGTCAGACCAGTGGCATAATGGCTACTCCGGACTAGTTTTTAATATCCCTATCACAACTGTAAAATAATAGTATCCAATTATTTTCTTATAAACGTCAATTTGGTAGCCTGGGTATCTGAAAATGGAGAGCTTCAAGCTTTCGCTAGTTCATTTCCTATGTAGTGCTAGTTTTTCAATGAAGATCTTTTTAATATAGTATTATACCTGAGGAAGTAGGGCGGTACCAGGAATGGTTTTCACTGGTTTTGTTGAAGTCATTAACACCCACTTTTGTGCTAAAAGTAAACGGCTTGTCCAACGATCCCAGACGTTTATTACATTGACTTGCAAGTTATATTGCTTATATTGTCACCTAAACTATGTCGGTTCTGGGCTTTCTAAAATTAGCCAAGCACCTGGCCCCTACACCATCGAAAGTGTACAGCCATGATTTTACCTCTATTCTTTTCCAGGTGGTGTGTGGTGAGGTGATCGCCATGCATAACGTCTTGATCATATCAAGACAAATGCATGGCGATGTGGTTAGAGAAGTTCCCCGAGACATATGTGAACACTACGATGTACTGCACGACAGTGGACAAATTGGACTCGAGTACTTCATGGTGGGTATGGTCATCCAGTAGATGGTGAACGTGTGGCTGCTTTAACTTTGTCTACTTGGTCAGAACACGGAGAACTTTTTGGAGGGATGTGATTAACGATTGTTGGTTAATAAAGCTATTAATTTAGGTGTGTTTAATCAGTCTTGTGACTTCAATTCTTTAGTGTCCTGTAAGACTAAAATGCAAAGTGTATGTAACCTTAAGGTACTTAAACTTCCCACAGCTTTACTAATTACCTCTGCTAAGGAGGTCACGTTTTCACCCATGTCCGTTTGTTTGTTGGTTGGTTTGTTGGTTTGTGAGCAATATTACACAAAAACTACTGGACGGATTTCCACGAAACTTGGTATAAGAATGGGCCTTGGCCCAGAATACACTCCATTAAATTTTGGTGTGGATCCGGATAACGGTGAGGATCCAGGATTTTTTTTTTCACTTTCTTTAACACTGCGAGATAGGGCGTTGGCGGAGGTATGCGCTCTATTGAGTGCCATTCTAGTTGTTCTTGGATTCTCCATCACAAAGTGGGAGTGAGTTATGGGTAACTGACCAATGATGCAAGGAAAAACATTTTCGTAAATGATATGATCTTTGAAATGTCTGGAGTTCTTACAATCTAGGAATTCATTCATATGGTAAATTTCTAGATTGAACATTCTACACTCAGTGAGTCTGAAACTAACATTGAAAGATTTCATTCCTAAAGGTATGGTTAACATTTGAAACTGGTCATTATTCAAAATTTTGTAAGTCACAGGTTAAGAATATAGTTTTACTTCACAGGTTTAATACTGTACAGCATTACACTGACATAAGCCAATAAAAAGATCCCTTAGCACGGAAGGAGAGGCCTCTGCGTTAGATGTAACAGCTCCTTGAACTTAACTCTCCATACCCTTGCCACAGCATGTCCCCCACATTACTCCTCTACACACCGACTCACCAGCAAGCTCAGTCCTATCAGGCCTGGCGCAGGATTCATTCAGAAAACCTGGGGCCACAACGTTTTCTCCTGCCCTGGGTCCACAACTTCCTTCAGATTACAATACTGTACAGGACACTCGACTTAACTTTGTCTGCCTTGCTACCCAGTACAGTACCTTATTCTTCCTTGCTACCTAACTTATCTTAACTAGTCTCCTTGCGACTAAGCTGTACGATTATCAGTTTTCTCTAACACAGCTCGGATAACCTTCCTAATACTACTGTATATACACAAAGAATGAAGCGAAGGTCTGTATTACCTCCATAATGTGTGAATGCTAACTCTGGCGTATGGGCAGGTAGCATGCATGGTGATCTGAGGATGGTATCTGAAAGACAACCCAGAGTGTAAGAAATAATGGATGCAGAATCCATCTACCTACAACCACACGCTTTAATCCCAGAAGTGGTGTGTTGAGGTGAAGGAGTGTGGGTACTGGGGTGATGTGACGAACAAGCCATAAAGTAAGGCTGAGATGTTCAGTTAACCAAGATGCTGAACTACTAGACATGTTCAACATGCTAGCAAAAATATCGAACTAGCAAAAATGTTCAGCTTGACAACACTTGTAACCAGCTAACATGTTCAACTAGCAGATAAATAAAACTGTCAGATACCTTTAACTAGCTAGCCAGATTGTTCAGCAAGCTACCATAATCAAGTAGTAGTGACATTCAACTAGCAGATCCTCCTCCAGACAGCTCCTCCACATACTGCCCTGGGAAACAGCCACCAACGGGAAGAACTCCCAGTAATGCTGCTGGTACATGTACCATACATCTGTCTGTTGACCCGTGTATAGTCTTATCTTTGTTCATTAGATGCATTAAGAACCTGGGAAGGAAATGCACCTTTTATTTGTGTAATCAGGTTTCTTTATGCAAGGAAGAAGGAACCAAATGCCAGGACCCTCCAAATTGTTCCCTCCAACAAATATAAAAACAAGGTAATAATAACGGTATGGTTGTTGTCGTGGTTGCTGTTGTCGTGGTTAAAATTATTCCCTCCAATAAAATATAAAAACAAGGTAATAATAACGGTATGGTTGTTGTCATGGTTGCTGTTGTCGTGGTTGCCATGGCACTAGCTTCACCTGACTGCGAACTTTGCAGACTGCAGGCTGAAGCTGTCCCTTTTCTGCAATCCACCATCCCCTCCTTCGGGGGATAAGGAGGGAACCAATGACCATTTGTATAACCAGGTTGTGGAGCTACCTAAGTATATTGGTGTCCCCCTCCAGTGCCTTAATTCCTACTTAAAATCATATGATGGCAGCAAGAATGGCGTGAAAAAGAACCTGGGTAACTTATTTTCAGACGGAATTTTCAGTGTACAGTAATGTATCGTTCACTAAGAATCCTTCACATGTACATTAGTTACATGATCAACATTACAACCTCAACTCCTGCTGGAGAGGTGAGGTGGAGACACATGATGTATGCATAATAATGATACTGATGCCAGACTTCACATGTAATTAGTCAGTTTGTGTTCCGTAACTACATGCACTGTTGACTGGCATCTACATACTTCAGACCTATCCATGGAAGACAGTCATAGCGATCTGGGAATCCTAGCTAATAACTTTAAAGTTTCATACCCACACAAAAACTACACTTAATAAAGCAGCAACATTAGCTAACAACCTACTTAGATCTACCCTGTGTCGTTCAAGTAATTTCAATATAACCCTCTACAAAACTCATATATGCTAGAGTTTGGGTCCACAGCCTGAAACACTGGCTACTTATGTGACTTAAGTCTTCTTGAATCAGTACAACGTCGTTGGACGATGCAAGTAGAAGACCTTTCTGAACTGCGTTATGCTGATCGCCTGAAAACTCTTAATATTCTGTGCAAGGCAGGCTGCTTAGAGCTGACAATATAAAGCGTTGGAGAATCTGCCATAAGAAAGAGTGAATATTGATGAGATGCAGTTTGGGTTTATGCCAGGCAAAGGGACCACTGATGCCAAAATCATTGTTCGACAGCTTCAGAAAAAACACATAGGAAAGCAAAGGGAACTGTATTTTGTTTTTGTTGACTTGGAGAAGGCCTTTGACGGAGTCCCTTGAGAGGTGGTGAGGTGGGCAATGAGAAAGCTTGGGATCGAGGAGAGGCTGGTTAGGGTGGTTATGGCCATGTATGAGGGTGCTCGCACCCAGGTAAGAGTGAATGGAGATTTGAATGATGAGTATTCCGTGAATGCTGGTGTGCATCAGGGGTCAGTCTTGAGCCCCTTGTTGTTTACCACGGTACTGGAAACCCTCTCATGTGACTTCAGAAATGGACTCCTGTGGGAGATGTTGTATGCTGAAGATTTGGTATTGATTGCAGAGAATGAAAGGGAGGCAGAGGAAAGATTTAAGAAGTGGAGAGATGTATGGGGCACAAGGGCTTACCCCTCCCTGCCATACCAAACCGAGCCCATTTTTCGTTTGAGTGCTGTATGCTACCATAAGGAGTGCCAGTAAACACGTAATACAGGTCTGTCTATCTATCTCTTGCCAGACGCCTTAATCCCGTAAGAGGTGACCACAAACAAATCACCTCCATGTCGCCTTGTCCCCTACCATTTCACTGTCCTGTGTCCAGCTCACACACCCTTTCTCTTATACATCTCCACTCCATCCCTCCATCTCATCCTTGGCCTCCCCCTCCCTCTTCCCCCCTCCACCTCACTCACATACACTCTCCTTGTCAATTTCTTGCTCTCCATCCTCTCCACATGGTTATTGGTATTATTTGTTCACATACTCCAGTGCCTCTTGGACTGTATACCAAAGCCGTGTGGGATCAAATAAACTCTACCCCACTGACTGGTGTTCTGACATTATTTGTCCCAAGTTTATCTGTTATAAAAGGTACCTTGGGGTCTCAGTATGTTATTTGATTGATTGATTTATTTTTTGAGGGGGGGAATGTGTTGGGAATGGAGGATGACAGCTGGGTGCGGAGAGTGAGAGGTGTGATTGTTTGGGGTAGGGTTGCAAGAGGCAGACCGAAAAAGACCTGGGACAAACTCATACATTGTGACTTAAAAGAGGCTGCTGGGGATGGAGTAATTTGGAGGGCCGCCATTAGGTGACCAAAGCTGACGTGTGCAAGTATGTTGACGCTTTTATAAACGCTACACAGCTTGTAATGCCACAGAAGGAAGTAGGCTGTTTATCTTCCCTTAAATATACTGGATTATGTTTGTCTACCCTCAGGCCCCTACACTTTAAGGGGAGTGAAGTAGGTGTGCTTTTACCATTTATTTTTACATTCAGGTTACCAGTTGAATTAGGTCAAAATGGGTCTAGTGGGCTCAGTTCGGGTCCATATACATACATTTATAACCGTGGGGTAAATTCAGGCCACTTCAAGTCATGGCAGAGGTGGTGGTCTAGTGGTTAGGGAAGAGGTCTACTGTTTGAATGAATGCGCGTTCGATTCCAGGCTAGGGAACGAAAGTCTGATGATTTGAGTCTCCAAAACAGATGACAGCTGCACGACCCACTAAAATTTCTTAACACCCCTGCTAATATCATCACAGACCTGAGTGAGACTTGTGGACGGTGGGTATTGGTGCCAAAGTGGTGACATGAAGGACATAGGATGTAGGAGACCTGTTGGGCTTCGGGGAAATGGCTTTCAAATCAATGCCCTCTTCCGTAGCAACTTGTTTGGCACATTACATCTTATCATTCTCTTGTATGTTACTTATATCAAAACAGACATAGCTTGCATTAGTATCAGGAAGGAAGAGGATAGTGACATGTACAATAATGTGCAGAACAAATCGCTAAGAAAGAGGCGCTACGGAGATGAGGGAGAGGGTATTACGTGCGCTCGTTCATGTAACCCCTCTCAGTGTTTCAAAAATTCCAAAGTAAAGTCGGCAGCAATAATAATAAAAGTAAGGCGTACAGTATTCTTTTCGTTTTAAATTGGCCTAAAATTGCCATCTCTTTATCTTGAATAATGAGTTGTAGCAAAAGACGAATGCTGGTATATGGTGCTTAAGAGGTATAGATGTCGAGTCGTAGCATTATCCTTTTCTGCCGCTGAGGTACTGTACGTGATTAAAGTTGTAAAAGGTAAAACTTGGGTCGAGGACTTAAGATTCAAAAGTAAATGCAGCCACCAAATAACCTTTACCCACTAAAAATGCAATAACACATCAATAGCGAACTATTAGATAACTCATCAAGACACAGGCATAAGTGTACAATTTGTGTATTTATAAAATATCTCGCTACCTAACTACTGTACTGTACACATGCCCTTGTTACACTGCATCGTGGTATCTCTGTCACAGTACATCTTATCACCAGCAAACCCAAAATATCCCGTATAAGAGTAGTATCCATGCAAATAATGTAGCATACCAAAATCTTTTACACATTAACTCGATCATAAGTGCAGCGATACTAGCATATGAACCAGCGAATTGATCAAAACGATGATACCAATTTGAACTTTGCGGGCATCACATCGTAGACACAGCCCAGGTTCCAAAATTATAAATGTTTCGAGCGTCTGCTGCACATGTATAAAATTGCATGTTTATTTTTTCGGTTTTCATACAACCAAGCTAAAAATATATATATGTATAAAAACGGAAAAAATCAACCAAACAAACTATTTCTGATGCTTTTAAAATGCTGTGAAGGCATATTAAATCCCAGAAATTGGATTAATAGCTTTTATGAATACTTCCGAGGTTGGCGCTGAGTGTATCGATGCCGTGGAGTGACGTGGTGAGTATTGTGCCTTAATTCCATTTTTTTTTTTCAATCAGTTACAGCTGATTTACTTGTATTATTATGTCCGTAAAAATTTGATAAGGCAATGGAGATAACTTAGAGGTGAGTATTTCTAGTGAGTATTGGTGTTTCGGAATCAGAAAGGACGATTAAGTCCGGGCAAACGCTCAAGAAGGACGGCTTCGTGAGTATCCATCCATAGTTTTACCACTAGCATCTGATTTACGTGCATAAATCTGCATGTTAATATTAAATAATGAGTGGAGATGGCGAGGGTATAAGTATGCGAAGGAAATATTCGTGTTTTGAGATGACTGAAGGAATGGTGTTGTAAATGGAAGAACGGACGCCGAAGAAGGCCGGCATCGTAAGTAATCCCGCTGTGATTCGTTTTTCCGCAATTTTCATCCAATTTACTAACATAAAACTACTCAGTAATGTTAGATAAGCAAAAAGAGATCACTAGGGAGTGCGTGTGTGAAGAAGAGTGGGTGAATTGAAATGATATTTGGCATTCTTGTGAGAGCAGACGTTGAAGATGGCCAGCTTATTAAGTATCCGGCTCTGCCTCCACATTTTCCTTACTTACAACTAATTTATCCACTTCATTCTGCTTACTGTTGTTATGCAAGGTAATGGAGATCACTAAGTGTGAGTTTGGTGGGGGAAGTAATGGTGTTTGGAGATGATTTAATGGATCTGATCGGCTTTTTTGGTGTCCCTGCCGAAATTTTGTACTTTCTGCCCCCAAAGTTTGACAATATCGTTCGTACGATATGTCCACTGACTTATTGGCTATGGCCGGCTTATTTTTAATGATGTGGGTTTTAGTTTTTTTTTTTTTTTTTTTTTAGAAGGTACCGCATAACTATCCCCATCAAGCCGATGACGTGTTGGAGAGGGACGCCTGCACTTTGGTGGCACTGATATAACCACGCCAGTATCATTAACTCTTACTATAACCGTTCCTCATCCCCTACCTATCACATGAAGGGAGGATGTGGGACCAGTGTTGACAAACTTTTATATGAAAATTATGTTTCTTCGTTGCAATTATCGTACACAAATTGATTTTTTTATAGTGTTTATTTGACGTAATTTACAATTGTCGCCGATACCCTGGTGTATTTATTGAAAACTCACCCAGTACAGTTATCTTCATCAGAACCGTAATTGTGTTAGCTACTGACGTATACTCAGGTGTATATTTATCAATTGCAGCTACCAGAATTAGGGTATAACTTATAATAATAATATAATGTAATCGTATCCTGTATTACAAAAGTAATATTACAAGGAAAAGAAATAGCCTCTGTGCCACTCTAGAAAATCAGTCTGACTGGCAACAGAATGCAGTCCATAAAACTTAGAGAATTTATAGAAATGTGCTAGATAATAACTCAGTAAGACCATAAGAAAAAGCATTTCAGTGATCACCTTATTAGCCCTTAAGATCCTCATGTCAAATTGTAGAACAACTGTGCAGGATTAGCTATGCGTGCCACAAAATTTACTACCATGCTAGCTTTCAACCCAGAATTATCGTACACACCGTAGGATAATACAAAATGATACGTACATTGTACACCAGAGGCAATATTGTACATATACGATAATTGTCGTGCTTGTGGCAACATTGTGTGTGACTGCAGAGAGGTAACTTCATCCTGCAGTCCACCGGGTTCATGTGTACATGAGCAGGGAGTCAATGTAACACTATTACTGCCGCTGTCTGCTGACGATCTTAACCTTGTACGTTTAGATCAACATGGAGTCACAATAACACTTTACTGCTGCTATCGGCTGACGATTTTAACTTTTATTTTTTTTAACTTTAGCAAAGACTAGGGTTTTCGAAATCTATCTATCTATCTATTGCCAGACGCCTCAATCCCGTTTGGGGTGGCCACAAACAAATCGCCTCCAAGTCGCCCTGTCCCCCGCCATTTCACTGCCCTGCTCCCAACTCACACCCCCCTCTCTCATATACCTCTCCACCCCATCCCTCCATCTCATCCTCGGTCTCCCCCTCCCTCTTCCACCCTCCACCTCACTCACATACACTCTCTTCGTCAATCTTTCACCCTCCATCCTCTCCACATGGCCAAACCACCTCAGTGTGTTCCTCACAACGCTTCCTATCACATCCACATCCACACCACAACGCTCCTTTATATCCTCATTCGTCAGCCTGTCTCTCCACGTGACTCCACAGGCTCCTCTTAAATAACTCATTTCCACTGCTCTCACTCTTGACTTGTGTCCTTCCAACAATGTCCAAGCTTCACTTCCGTACGTTAGAGTTGGTATCACAATACTGTCATGTAGTAACTATTTTACTTCCATGCTCACTTCCCTGTTTCTTATCACTGCTTTTAAGGAACCAGCAACCTTTCTTCCCTGCTGTACCCTTTCAAGCACTTCATCCTCCAAACCTCCATCCTTACTCATCACACTACCCAAATACTTAAACGTACTCACATTTTCCAATTCCTCACCATCCAACCTCGCTGTACATTCACTGACTTCACCTCTCTCAAAGACCATCACTTTACTCTTCCCTACATTCACCTTTAGGTTCCGTTTCTTACACACTCTCTCAGACTCATCCACCAAGCCTTGCAGCTCCCCTTCGTCTTCACTCAACAACACAGTATCATCTGCAAACAACAGTACAGGGAGTTTCCAAACACTATCCTCTCTCACCAGGGCCACTCCAACATCCACTACCCTACCTTGTACCTCTTTTATTACCCCATCCATGTACAGATTGAACAACCATGGAGACATGACACATCCCTGTTTCAAACCAACTTTCACAGAGAAAAATTCACTTAGTTCACCATCCACACGCACTGCAGCCTTCGCACCATCGTACATACTCTTCACAGCATTCAACAACTTCCCATCTACTCCATATATTCTTAACACTTTCCACAATCCTTGTCTATCCACCCTGTCATATGCTTTCTCCAAATCCATGAAAGCCGCATACAACTTCTTTCCCTTCTCTAGAAACTTTTCCACTAAAGATCTAAGAATGAATATCTGATCTACACAACCTCTTCCCTTCCTAAAGCCTCCCTGTTCTTCTCCAACTAATTTCTCTGTTCTTTCTCTAACTCTGTCTATAAGTAACCTACCATACACTTTTCCTATTATACTAAGAAGACAAATGCCCCTATGATTACCACACACTTCTTTTTCCCCTTTTCCTTTATACAAGGGAATAATTATACCTGACTTCCAATCCTCCGGGACTCTACCTTCCTCCCAGGCCAATCTGCACATCTTCCACATCCATTCTACTACTGTCTCTCCCCCATGCTTCAGCATTTCACCACACACTCCATCAATTCCTGGGGCTTTCCCCGATTTAACTTTCTTCATTGCTTCCACAACTTCCATCCTACTGATTTCTTCCTGTCTTCTCACCTCCCTCCTTCTCCCAGCCATTCCCCAGCCACTTATACTCGCATTACTTCCATCCTCCACGTTCAACAATTCCTTAAAGTGTTCTCTCCATCTGCTCACTTTTTCTCCCTTCTCCACTAGTAATCTACCATTTTTATCTTTCACTCCCCTGCTAACTTCACTTCCACCCTGTCTTACTCTTTTCACTTCTCTCCAGAACATTTTCTTACAGTCCCTCCACTTTACACTCAAATTCCTTCCAAATTCCTCATCCACTCTCTTCTTACTCTCTTACTAATCTTTTCACCTCTCTCTTCCTTTCCACATATAACTCTCTCTTCCGCCTCTCAACTTCTTCCACGCCCCTATTTCTCATCCATTCATTGTATGCTTTCTTCTTTTGTGCCACAGCCTGTTTCACCTCTTCAGTCCACCACGCTGTTCCTTGCACCACCCTCCGTCTTCTCTTCCTTCAACACACCACATCACATGCTGCACATATTTCTTCTGTAAATATCTTACACACACCTTCCACGTCTCCCATCTGCTCCAATTCATATTTGCCCAATCGTTCCTCCACTTCTCTCTTATACTCTGCCTTTTTCTCATCCTCTTGTAACCTTTCCACTCTCCTTGCAACTACTCCTTCCTCTCGTCTTTCCCTTCTTCTATTCCTCCATCTTACTTGCAACCTAATTCTGGCCACCACCAAGTAGTGGTCAGAAAGTCCACTCCCCCAACCTCTATACACTCTTGCATCCTTTACACATCTTCGCATCCTTTCATCCACACACACATAATCAATCATTGCCTTCCTTTCATTCAGTTCACCACCCACCCTTCTCATCACTCGCCATGTATACCTGTGGATCATTTTATGCCTGAAGAGGGTATTGGCTATTACCAACCCCCTCCCAGCACAAATGTCCACTAGCGCACTCCCATTCTCATCTATCTCAGCAGGCACACCCCACTCACCAACTATTCCATCCACCTTCACATTACCAACTTTACCATTCATATCACCAATCAAAAACACTCTCTCACTCCTTCCAAACTTTTCCATGCACACTTCCACATTTGTCCAGAACTCTTCTCTCACTCTTCTAGCACGATCTTGCGTTGGCGCATACACACACACAATCGCCCACATTTGTATTCCAACTTTCAACTTTACCCACACAATCCTTGACCCAACTGATCCATACTGTCTTATGCTCTTCTTCCATCTTTTACTCACAACTATACACACTCCTTCCTTTGCCCTCTCATTCTCATCTACTCCTGCACATATACCCCATCCATACTCCCATTCTCTCACACTTTCTCCTCTCCATTTTGTTTCAGTTATTCCACATACATCCACTTTCGCATCTCAAGCACCTGGACAATCTCTCTCTCTTTCACCTCATCATTCGCTCCTCGTACATTCCATGTACACATTACCAAGTCCTTTGTCCGGTCCTGGGTCGTCAACGTTTGGTCAGTCCTTGTCCGAGGCTTCTTGTTTGTTTTTTTAGTTAGTTGTTTTCCGGGGAGGGGCACTAACCCTCCGCCAACCCTTTTAGTCGCCTTTTACGACAAGCAGGGATACTGCTTGCACCGTCACACTACGATGGAGGTCTCCTAAGCGGTATAAAATCGGTTTGTGATAGAAAGAATAAGCTAGAATTTTTACACTAACTTGGACCAGCCTCTCGTCCTTTTGAAGCTTATGCACATAGCTCAGTGGCAGAAAAGACAATACTGCGGCGCGACATCATATCCTTAGCACTTCTTCATGACTAACATCATATTCTAATGCTAGTCTTTTTACAACTGCGACCTAACATCCTTTCCGTAGCACTTAATTGTTTGTGACTAGCACCGCATTGTAATGTTAATCTCTGTAACTCACCGTTCACGATGAAGAGATAGCAATTTTAGGCCAACTTAAAGTGAAAATAGTATAATTCTGAGCTCAGATTAAAGAAGCATATAACAGTGATTAAACTGAAAAAAAAAAAAAAAATTCGGTCTGTTGTATTTTCTTAACTCGACGATTTTTTTATTTCATTCTTGCCACATCGAGACGGTTTTATGTAGATTTGGGAGAAACAAAGTAATGTGGGGTTAGTGGAGACTAACTACTGCTCTTGCTACAACAACAACAACAACTACTACTACTACATTCCTCATACCACTACTACTACTGCTACGGTACATTCTTTATACTGGTACTACTTCTACCACTGCTGCTACTACTACTGTACTACATTCCTCTTACCTTACGTCAACTACTACTACCGCTACTACGTTGCTTATACTACTACTACTACATTCTTCATACTACTTCTGCGATACTACTGCTACTACTACATTCCTCCTCCTCCTCCTCCTCCTCATACTACTACTGCTACTAACATTCCTTTTACTACTTTTAATGAGGAATGTCAATGTAAATGATATGCTAGCATGAATAAATTGAAATATGTCACGTTTCTGAAAGGGTAAAGGGAACTTGACATTGTGGCTACACGTGGTAACTGCAGTAGTTACTTGGTCTCACAGCCGTAATCTTAGCACCGTATCGTCAGTTTAGGAGGCTTTCTTAGCACTTCTTCCTTAGCGAATTAATCTGCATGTTGCATTTTACTACCGGGTATTCAGTTTTATGCCAATCATGCTTTTTCATTATCCACATATACTGCAAAAATAACATGCAAAGAGGCAGCTTAGTCGCCATGTTTGCGCCTATTTAGGGGAAGGGGGGTATCAGAGGCTGGGGCGGGGTTTGGCCTGGGAGTTTGTAGGGTTTATGGTACTGCACATACCTGTTTGGTGTGAACCACACCTGCCTAGAATTAGACGACACAGGATTTTCACACTGAGCTGTAGTCTCCCAAAATATGAACAGTTTCGTCATGAGATTTAAAAAAAAAAAAAAAATGTGTAATAGGGGATGATGATAGGAACTGAAGGATGATAAAGGGAACTGTGGGTTTAAAGCTGGATGAGGATAATACTTACTGTATTACTGGTACTCACAAAAAATCATGCCTTTATATTAGGCAAATTGCTTTCAGCACTGCATGGTATGGTACTCTAATATTACATTAAAGTTGTGTGGCCTGTGTGAAATTAGAGTGGTCCAGTCATAACGCTGCTCTTGTACTCCACCTGGCTATTTCTTGTGTGTTGCAAGACGGCTCAGTCAGTGATGTCAGGGTCTGTTGTATATCATGTACCTGGTATTCCTTTCCTACTCCCACTGCTACACACACACACACACACACACACACACACACACACACACCAGTATATCATGTACCAGGTATTCCATTTCTACTGCCACTCCTACACACACACACACACACACACACACACACACACACACACACACACACACCAATATATCATATACCGTGTACTCCTTTCCTACTACCACTGACACACACACACACACACACACACACACACACACACACACACACCAATATATCATATACCGGGTACTCCTTTCCTACTACCACTGACACACACACACACACACACACACACACACCAATATATCATATACCGGGTACTCCTTTCCTACTACCACTGACACACACACACACACACACACACACACACACACACACCAATATATCATATACCGGGTACTCCTTTCCTACTACCACTGACACACACACACACACACACACACACACACACACACACACACACACACACACACCAATATATCATATACCGGGTACTCCTTTCCTACTACCACTGACACACACACACACACACACACACACACACACACACACACACACACACACACACACACACACACCAATATATCATGTACCGGTTATTCCTTTCCTATTGCCACTGCTACACCCACACCCACACCCACCCATCCACCCACCCATCCACCCACACACACACACACACACACACACACACACACACACACACACACACACACACACACACACACACACACACACACACACACACACACACACACACACACACACCAATATATCATGTACCGGGTACTCCTTTCCTACTGCCACTGCCACACACACACACACACACACACACACACACACACACACACACACACACACACACACACCAATATATCATGTACCGGGTACTCCTTTCCTGCTGCCACTGCCACACCCACACACACACACACACACCAATATATCATGTACTACCGGGTATTTCCTTTCCAGCTGTCACTGTCACACCCACACACACACCATCATACTGAGCTGTCTCCACAACACGTTAATATATTACCAGGTGAGTTTCTGGTATTATTTACAGTCCACCCTGTGCAACAATTCTGGACCCTCTTGGACTGTCTTCATGGGGTAGAGGCTCAAAGTCAGACAGAAAAAAAAAAAATGGGTGTATTTTCTTTGATAATAACAAGAGTAATAGTGTTCGCTTTCTCCCCCCACCTTCAGCTAATTTTTCCATTCACTTGCAGGTACGATGTTACGTGTTAACAGTGCGTTACTTGGGTTACTTGGAAGATGGGAACATAAATACACAGTGAGGGAGCTACATGGGAGCCTGAGTGACAGAACCAGTGTGCCCAAGAGTAGTGTCTGTCAGGCTAAGGTGAGTCTCTTCAGCCTCCTTAGTACAGTGACAATTTATACTGGCAATCTTCATGTGATTTTATTCAGTAGTTACCTACATAAATGGAGCGTTGTGGTGTGGATGTGATAGAAAGCGTTAGGAGAAATACATGGAGGTGGTTTGGCCATGTAGAAAGGATAGAGAACGATAGACTAACGAGGGGAGTGTATATGAGTGAGGTGGAGAGGGAGAGGGAGGCCGAGGATAAGATGGAGGGATGGCGTGGATAGGTATATGAGAGAGGGGTGTGAGCTGGGAGCAGAGCAGTGGAATGGCGGGGGACAGGGCGTCATGGAGGCGATTTTCTTGTGGCCACCCTTTACGGGATTAAGTCGTCTGGCAATAGATGGATAGATAGACCTACATGAAAATTAGTGTCTTTGTGGTATGTTCTCAGTTCAGTTCAAGTCAGCGTCTTTCTATGCCACTTCACTCCGATGATATCTTAGTTTACACTTGCCATCTCCAAGTGATTTTACTAAACTCAGACCGAAAAAAAAAAAAAAAAATGATGTGCCTAAGTGTTGTGTCTTGGTATGTTAAGCTGAGGTCTTTCTGAACCCAGTTGAGAATGGCAAGCACTGGACATAATCTTTTCACTTCTTTCTTCTTGTCTACATATAACTCTCCCATCCGTCTCTCACCTTCCCCCATGCCTCTGCTTCCCATCCACTCACTATATGTTTTCTTCTTTTGAGCCACAACCTGTCTCACCTCTTATCCCATCCGTCTCTCCCCTTCCTCTATGCCTTTGCTTCCCATCCACTCACTATATGCTTTCTTCTTTTGCGCCACAGCCTGTCTCACCTCTTCATTCCACAGCTTGAATACTTAGTTGTGGTGACGTGAAATTCGAATGAGTCTCTTTGGTTACTAGTCAGATCAGCCCTCTACACCCTGAATACTAAGTCGTGGTTACATGAAACTTGATGAGCCTTAAGGTAGGAGTGAGTCTCCTTGGTTACTAGTCAAATCAACCTCCCCCTCGAAGCTGAATATTAGGTCATGGTTAGGTGAATTTCGATGAGCCCTAGTTATGAGATAATGTGAATCTCCATGGTTACCAGCCAAATCAACCCTCCAAACTGACTACACGTGGCTATCAACCGAGCTGAAATGGAATAGGGATCATTATTAGATTAGAATAAACGTGTGTCTATCTATATGTCTATCTATTGCCAGAAGCCTTATTCTCGTAAGGGGTGGCCACAAACAAGTCGCCTCTATGTCGCCCTGTCCCACGCAGTTTCACTGCCTTACAGCTCACACCCCACCCTATCATTATGCCTCTCCACTCCATCCCTCCATCTCATCACAGACTCTCCTTATTAGTTTCTCGCTCCCCATTTTCTCCACATGGCCAAACCTCCTCGGTGTATTTCTCCCAACGCTTTCTATCACATCCACATCCACACCAGTATCTCAGGTGACAAGAAAAGGGAAAGTTACCTTAGATAATCCCTGTGAAAGATGCTTGTAGTTGGTTCACCTTAACTTGTTCCGAAATTTCGTCCTTGTACAACATATTTCACGTAACTGGGAGGCTGGAAAACTGTCATTGTGTGACTATGATAATACAAAGATAAAGAAGAAATCGTGTACCCCTTGTGGTGGACATCTCCATACAGTACATACATACATACATCATACATATATACATACATACACACATACATGCATCATACATACTGTATATACATTCACACATACTGTACATACATACACATACATGCATACATACAAATTCATGCACACACACACTGTACATACATACATACACATATACATACATACATATATTGTATACATACATACATACGTACACACACTCATACTGTACATTCATGCATACACATACATCTTACGTACACACATACATACTGTACAAACATATACACATACATGATTCAGCAGCAATCCAATCAGTTTCTCTCCTACGTCAATACTGTTATGTTCATAGTATCTGGTACTCTGAGATGGGTTGGTCTTATGGAGAGAAAAACACATTGCCTATAGTTCTTTCACCTTAACATGGCCCAAATTTTCGTCGTTTTACAGCTTGTTTCACACAGCTGATTGGCAGAAAAAGACAATGCTGTGGCTATACATCACTCATAGCACTTCTTCGTGACTAACCTCATGACATTGTTTCACCTTAAATTCGTCCAGGTGTTTGTTCTCTTGTAGCTTATTTCACGTAGCTCAGTGGCAGAGAAAGACCGCTATGGCTGTACATCCCTTTCGCTGCTATGGCCCTACATCACATTCGTAGCACTTCTTCGTGACCAGCATCGTACTCTAGTGGGGAACTATAAATATTATAACTCGGCATTCAAGATGGGGAGACGGCATTTTTAGGTGCAAATGGCTGTACATTCTTCTCTTAGCACTTACTGATGACTGACTTTGTATCTGGTTGTAATCCATTGTTACAACTGAGCATTCATGATGGAAAGGTGATAGTTTTAGGACAAGATAAATGAACAGAGTAAATGAGAGTATGTTCATGAGATGTAAGGGAAGGATGAGACCAAGGATGAGGTGAAGGGACGGGGTAGAGGTATATGAATTTGGATGGTGTGAGTAAGAGGGAGGGCAGTCTGATGGCAGAGGACAGGGTGACATGGTGATTTTGTTCGTGGCCATCCCCTCCGAGATGAATGCGTCTGGCAAAGATAGATAGACTGATAGATAGCTTTCTGTGACAGAGCAATTGTAAACGGATATCATGTTTGAGCAGTATAAGCGTATCATTGTTTTTCTTTTTGGTGTGTGTGTGCTTTAATACAAGGAAGAGTTTTAATAAGGGAAAAGTTTATGTGGAGCTACGGAATGTGGTGGATGTTTTTGGCGTATCAGATAGAGCCTGGATTCTGGGGGCTTGAATGATGAGTGAATGGAAGCGTGGCCCATTGGATTGGGCAGACTTGGGCTGTCTGGACGATGCTAGTCCTCACCCTTCCCTAGGGTCGGAAAGGAGGTCCGGATGATGATGATGATGATGATGGTGTATGTGTGTGTGTGTGTGTGTGTGTGAATACAAGGAAGAAGGAACCAAAGGCTAGAATGAATCCCTCAAGATTGTTCCCTCCCAGTAAAAGTAGCTACAAACAGAGACCAAGTCAAGATGCGTTATTATTATACTCTTCTTTCTACAATAGTTGGCTTGTTTTCATCTGATAGAACTGTGTCACTCCCACACCATGAACGGTATGTCGTTGCATGATAGACCTTAGTAATGAAGTAGGAATGAATCTCCTTGGTTACTAGTCATCTCCACCCTCTTATCTTACCACATTTGGCCATCAACTGAGCTAAAAGAGGTTAGGGATCAATGTCAGGTGAAAGCAGACTGACTATATTAGATATTTTACTTAGCATGGGAGGATATTCTGGGCCTTTCACTCTCTTATTCATTATTTCATCTTCGACCTCCATCCCATTCTTGGCCTCTCCCTCCTCGACCTCACTCGCATACATAGCTACTCTCATTTTCCATTCACTCCACATAACCCAACCATCTAAGGATACTTCTCACACACACACACACACACACACACACACACACACACACTAACCAGGTGTAATATGATGAGTAATTAGGTAAGGTGCCATAGCACCGTAAGCGTCGTAGTACCCATCCTTTAGCGATTTAGTCTGCCTACAACACCTTAGCATTGTCTTGTTATTAATTATATGGTTTGCATGCACCAGTAACATGCATAGAGGTGCTGAGGTGTGGAGTGCAGAGTAAGTTGCCAAGGTAGACGTGTTACGAAACAAAAGCCAGTTGGAGTACCACGGTGAGAGTGCCTTGCCATGGAGATAATACGACTGTGAGTCTGCGTTGCCATGGAGATAATACGACCGTGAGTGTGTTGCTATAGAGATAATACTACCGTAAATCTACGTTGCCATGGAGATAATACAATCGTGAGTCTGCGTTGCCATTAATACGACCGTGAGTCTGCATTGCCATGGAGACCATATAGGCTTTCCCCTCAACAGGACCTTCCGTGTCATCAATGCTTCGAGGAGCGAGGGGGACTTTTCCGTGGGAGTTATTTTCAATAATTCAGTTCTATAGTTCTCTGGCTCCATTTAGCGTTTCTCTGTGAAGGGTAGCGGAAAGGAATCTAGCACTGTTATAGACATTTCTATACAGGTTCGGGAATGTTGTACATGTTTTATTTTTATGTAACATGATTATAATATAATATAATCTGATATCTCAGATAATATATTATATTTTTCTGAGATATCAAGAAACAATCGTTATTCTTACCCAAAGCATTTGGTCAGTAAATATATCATTATATAACGAACACCGCATCGGAACGAACACTTTGGCCATAGAATATCCAAATTTCCCCTCCCCCTCCCATTTAGAAACCCCAGAGAGAGAGAGAGAGATGTGCCCCTCATCCTGTCTCCTCGGTGGCCATCATAGAAATGACGATATTTCCACAAATGTAACTTCCATGTGTGTTTGTTTGGTAAAGGGGAGTGGGTACAGGGTCATTACAACACCGGCGTCATTAATGTATTGCATTTACACCTAAATAACTACTGCATATTAAAGGCAAAAATATTGGTTTTACAGTAATGCCAAGTTAAACAGGAATACTGTCATCCCACATCGGTCTTAAAAGCAAATGAAAGCAACCCAGGTTTCTGGTTTTAAGTGATATTCAAGGCTTATATTGTCAAAGTAATTCGTAAAACATTGAATTATCGTGTTACTGTCTTTACCAGTAAGCTACTTATGTAGTAAATCAAGCACACACTCCCAAAACAGCAAATATTTTTAATGTCCTAGTTGAGTCTGCATTGCCATGGAAACCACTAGTTTTCCCACCAACAGGAGCGACACCCTATCATCCTCTTTCCTCGGTGGCTATCATAAAAATGACGATATTTCCCTATCATCCTCTCTCCTCGGTGGCTATCATAAAAATGACGATATTTCCATTTTTTTATGGTTTTCGACTGTTTTTTTGGGGCAGGAGGGTGGGTATATCGATAGTATAATACTTACACCACTTATTTATTGCAGATGTTGCGGATAAAGATTATTTAAAGCAAAAAAAATATGCTACACAGTGTTCTCAAGTATAATAATACCATTATCCTGCCGATTCAATCGTAACTCTTAGCAAAATTACCGAGGCTTCTTGTTTTTAGGCAACTTAGAGTTCATGAAGGTTTAATATTTATAGTAACGATTATTTTTATGCCCATTCCCTTAATTTTATGATTACTTATATTATAATAAAATCAAACTTCTTAAATCCCTAGCACACGAGATCTGGGAACAGCGTGGTGTTGTGAGACATCGAGATGTTGGTTGAACTCACAAATGTCTTTGGTCGAGCTGATTCATTGATTCAATTCACCGAGATTAGATAACTTCCGTGTTTGAACAACACTCTCATATGGCTTTATTTTCACTAACACAGCCACAACAGCACATCATTACGGTTAATTACCATATCTATCAGCAACAGACACCTCAAGGAGCGTAAAAAAACAATCCCTGTTCCGGATCTTGCTGCTGAAATTATGAAGCTAGAATCTGCAGTCTTTGGCATCCATGTTGGGCCAGGGAGACAAACGCAACACAGAAATTACCAGAGTGATATCTTAGCGATTTCGTTCATTTAAGAGATAATTTTGTCAAGTTCCTTGTATACGCAAAGAACCTAGTCTGTATCATCTTCAGTCGGAGTACCAGCCTCCAGAATGACCTAATAATGATACAAGAGAGCTATTAAACTTAGATCAGCGAATTAGTTACTTGCAAGGGTTTCTCTTCTTAGTGTTGGAACTTGACAGCCTCACCAACAGCACCCTAAAAAATGACGTCAAAATTAATATAATTTTACCTTAGCTCCGTTGATCCATTTTGTATTATTATTATCAATTTATGTGACTGAGAAACTTGCGAATTTGGGTGTAGTTTTGTTATGATATTAAGCTAGACATCAAGTGCACAGTAGGACCACATTAGGTGACGTGACTATTTAAGTTCTGCCAAAATATGACGGAATATTCATAAAAATTTTCGATCTTTACTTTTTTTTTTTTTTTTTTTTTTTTTTTTATGTGACCGACTCTGGGCATAGGCTTCACAGCCTGCTTTCAAGGCCCAGTAGTTCTCCTACGTACCGCACACCTCTACATGTCACTGTGTACAGGAGCCTTTTGTTTTCACCCGTATATCCCCCAAACACTTCACAACTAAACCAGGGTGAATATTTAGCTGGAAATACATTCATACAAACCAGTTTTTGATACCGATTTACTTCTGTAAAGGAGTATTTATCGTAAGGAATGGTTAAGATCATTTACGGATACGATCCTACAGCCATAGCACCCTCGCATCACCCCACACAGTTACCAGATCACAGGGTGTCTCCGGAAGTTGCATGTCATAAACTCAATCAACCGAGAAACACGAGTATCTCACTGAATGGTTTTGAATTATGGCCGCTAAGGCAGGAAGGACGAAATATGTAAGAGAAACTAGCAATCTTTATAATATTCCATTAATATCGAACCGAAATCAGAGGACAAGGGTACTTTTACCGTTGATATCATTGGTATGCACATCATTTTAGCTCTAAATACAATTGTTCAACTGGACAGGCGAGAAATAAGCTGTGTCGGTATTGTAATATCTGTACACCCACCCGTCTGCACGAAAGAAACAATCCCAAACCATAAAATAGTGGAAATATCGTCATTTTTATTTTGGTTTCCCAGGCTAGAGGGTGGCAGGGACGTCCCTCCAATGGACTTGGACACAACTGGTCTCCATGGCAACGCAGACGCTGGACTGTATTATTCGTATACATATTCTATAGCGATTTGTTCTGTACATAAAACTTCAATTTCTGCTTTTATGATATGGGTACAAATGATTCCAGTATCAAAATGATATTAAAGTCATAAAGAGAATACAGAACTGAAATACGAGAAATATATTGCTAAGGAAGAGGTGCGAGGAAGAGAGTGGGTGTAAGTGGGTGTAGGTGGGAGTGGATATGAGTAGGGTTTTTTAAGATTATGTTGGATGGTGTAGGTAAGAGTGGGTGGGTGTAGGTTGGTGAGGTTTAGTGTGAGTGGGTATGCAGTAAATGGGTGTAGGTAATTGTGGGTGAGTTTAGGTGGGTGCAGATGGTATCTGTTCAGTTTACGTAACTATGATTTGGTTTTGGTGGAAGTGAGTGGGTATGGGCAGTTGTGGGTGACTGAGGTTGCACTTGAATGGGTAGGATGCATATACAGTAAGTGGGTGTGGATGACTATTATGTCGGTGTGGTTGGGTGTAGGTGATGGCCCCACATTGGCTTTCACCCCTAGGACTTGGCCCCACCTTGCCGCCCAGATTAGGACTTGGCACCATCTTGCCCCCCAGATTAGGACTTGGCCCCACCTTCCCCCCCAGATTAGGATTTGGCCTCACCTTGCCCCCCAGATTAGGACTTGGCCCCATCTTGCCCCCCAGATTAGGACTTGGCCCCATCTCGCCCCCCAGATTAGGACTTGGGTCCTCCTTGTCCCCCAGATCAGGACTTGGCCCCACCTTGCCCACCAGATTATGACTTGGCACCACCTTGCCCCCCAGATTAGGTCTTGGCCCCACGTTGCCCCACAGATTAGGACTTTGGCCCCATCTTGCCCCCCACCTCCTTAGCCCCCCAACTGTTAGGACTTGTTACGCAACTGGTCTGACATTGCGTGCTGTCAGCAGAGGCCTCGGCTAGACGACTTTCACAAGGTTTTGTCCCTGCTCAGTGACGACCTTTCTTCCAACGGCTCACCACCTCCCTCTAATAAGTTCTCCCGGATCTTGTTTCTCCATCTCGTTCACGCACTTCTCTTCATGTTTTTCCCAACCACCTGGCATTAGGACTCTCACAGTCGATTTGTGATTTACACCTTCTTCCTTGGCTCCCTCTCTTTCTCCTCCCACACACCACACTCTATAACACGCGCCTACACTCACCGATTTCCAACTACACCCAGACATACCCACCATTCCTCACCCATACCGATCCACAACCTGTAGCTTCCCACACCAACCTACATCCACCTATGCCCTCCCACACCGACCTACATCCCTCATACTCACCTACACCTACCTTCATCCATCTACACTCCCTATACGCGTCCATCTACAACTGTACTCAGCCACACACACGTACACCTATACCTACACCAGTTAACACCAATTTACATCCGCCACGCCACCAACAACCACTCACACTCACCCACAAACACCCACATCCATCAGCGCCCATCCCAGCACTCCTACACCCACTCACACCAATCTACCTCCACCCACACTGACATAGACCCATCAACTCCCGTCTACACCTACCCCAACCCACACACTCCCAAAACAGCAAATATTTTTAATGTGCGAGTCGAGTCTGCGTTGCCATGGAAACCACTAGTTTTCCCACCAACATGAGAGGCGCCCTGTCATCCTCTCTCTTCGGTGGCTATCATAAAAATGACGATATTTCCATTATTTTATGGTTTTCGACTGTTTCATTAGGGCAGGAGGGTGGGTATATCGATAGTACAATACTTACACCATTTATTTATTGCAGAAGTTGCGGATAAAGATTGTTTACAGCAAAATAATATGCTACACAGTGTTCCCAAGTATGATAAGATCATTATCCTGCCGATTCAGTCGTAACTCTTAGCAATATTACTGAGGCATCTTGTTTTTTGTCAGCTTAGAGTTCATGAAAGTTTACTATTTATAATAACGATTATTTTTATGCCCTTGCCCTTAATATTATGACTACTCATATGATAATAAAATAAAACTTCTTAAATCCCTCGGACACTGAGATCTGGGAACAGCGTGGTGTTATGAGACCTCGAGATGCTGGTTGAACTCACAAATGTCTTTGGTCGAGCTGATTCATTGATTCAATTCACCGAGATTAGATAACCTCCGTGTTTGAACACCACTCTCATATGGCTTTATTTTCACTAACACAGCCACAACAGCACATCAGTACGGTTAATTACCATATATTATCAGCAACAGACACCTCAAGGAGCGTAAAAAAACAATCCCTGTTCTGGATCTTGCTGCTGAAATTATGCAGCTAGAATCTGCAGTCTTTGGCATCCATGTTGGGCCAGGGAGACAAACGCAACACAGAAATTACCAGAGTGATATCTTTGCGATATCGTTCATTTAAGAGATAATTTTGTCATACTCCCTGTATACGCAAAGAGCCCAGTCTATACCATCTTCAGGCGGAATACCAGCCTCCAGAATGACCTAATAATGATACAAGAGACAACCATTAAACTAGATCAGCTAAATAGTTACTTGCAAGGGTTTCTCTTCTTAGTGATGAAACTTGACAGTCTCACCAACAGCACCCTAAAAAATGACGTCAGAATTAAAATAATTTTACTTTAGCGCCGTTGATCCATTTTGTAATATTATTATCAACTTATGTGACTGAGAAACATGCGAATTTGGGTGTAGTTATGTAGTGAAGTTAAGCCAGACATCAAATGGAAATCAGGACCACAGTAGGTGACGTGACTAATTAAGTTCTGCCAAAATATGACGTAATATTCATAAAATTTTTCGACCTTTACCTGGGTACAGGAGCCTTTTTTTTTTTTTTTTTTCACCCGTATATCGCCCAAACACTTCACAACTAAACCAGGGTGAATATTTAGCTGGAAACATCCATACAAACCAGTTTTTGATACCGATTTACTTCTGTAAACGGGTATTTATCGTGAGAAATGGTTAAGATTATTTACGAATACGGTCCTACAGCCATTGCACCCTCGCATCACCGCACACAGTTACCAGATCACAGGGTGTCTCCGGAAGTTGCATGTCATAAATTCAATCAACCGAGAAACACGAATATCTCACAGTATGGTTTTGAATTATGACCGCTAAGACAGCAAGGACGAAATATGTAAGTGAAACTATCAATATGTATAATATCCCTTTAACTTCGAACCTAAATCAGAGATCATGGGTATTTCAATTGTTGGTAACATTGGTAAACACTCATTTTAGCTTTATATAGTGTTATTCAACTATACAGGCGAGAAATAAGCTATGTCGGTATTGTATTATTGGGACACCCACCCGTCTGCACCAAAGAAGCAGTCCTAAACGATAAAATATTGGAAATATCGCCATTTTTATGTCGGCCACTGAAGCCAGAGGGTGGCTGAAAGGTCGTCGCTCCCGGGTACGGGGAAGTGATTGGTCTCCATGGCAACGCAGACGCTAGCTGTGTTATGGCCGGTCAGTGTACTGAAAGGTTCTGCCATCTGGTTGCAGCCCGTGAACTTCTGACAGATATATGAATTGCAGGTGTGAGAGTATTAGCTACCAATAGTTGATGTTAATCTGTGCAAAAATAGCTAGAGCTCTGTATTATCATGTTGAACATCAGGTTTTCACTAACAAAACTATGGGATCTACGTGTTCATGGACTTTACAGAAGATGGTTTAGAAGAAAAATAGTATTCAAACGTACACTCTACTCCTTTATGTCAGGTGATTTCTAGGAAAATATTAAAGAGGGTTTATGTGGAAATATTGCTTTTATGCATGTATATAAACAATAAATCATTTGAACAATGGTAACTGGATTTCCATTTCTTTAGAATATGATGAGAGACAATTTCACCATGCAACATTTCCTTTTGCTACAGCGATTTATTCTGCACGGCACACTTCGGTAACTGCTTGTATGATATTGTATGATATTGATACTAATGATTTGTGTGTGAACCGATATTAATGTCATAGAAGAGAATACTAAGCTGAAACATGAGACGTGTATCGCTAAGGAAGAGATGCGAGCGAGGAGGCTAGGTGTAACTGGGTGTATGTGGGAGTAAACAGGTGTAGAGGTTTTTAAGTGGGTGTTGGATGGTGTAGGTAGGAATGGGTGGGTGTAGGTGGGTGCGGTTTAGTGAGAATGGTTCTCCAGTAAATTTGTGTAGGTAATTGTGGGTGTTTTGAAGAGAGTGTAGGTGGTTTCTGTTTGTCATTTACACCTTGTTCCTGGGTTCCCTATCCTCCTCCCAAACACCCCACACAATAAACACGCCTGCGCACCCACTCTCAACTTCGCCCAGCCATGCTCACCATTCCTCACTCATACTCACCTACAACCTATAACTACTCACATCAGTCCACATACACCCATGCCCACCCACACCTACCTACATCCCCTATACTCACCTACACCTGCCTTCATCCATCTGCACTCCCTACATGCGTCCATACGCACCTGTACCCAGCTAGACACATTTACACCTACCTACACCAATTCACACCAATCTCCATCCACCCACGCCCACCAACAACCACTGACACTCACCCACAAGCACCCACATTCATCAGTTCACTCCTACACCCACTCACACCCATCTACCCCCACCCACACTGACATATACCCATCGACCTCCGTCCACACCTACACCAGCCCACACACTCCCAAAACAGCAAATATTTTTAATGTGCGAGTTGAGTCTGCGTTGCCATGGAAACCAATCGTCTTCCCACCAACTAGAGCGACGCCCTGTCATCTCTCCTCGGTAGCCAACATAAATATGACGATATTTCCATTATTTTATCTTTTTCGACTGTTCCTTTGGGGCAGGAGGGTGGGTGTATGGTTAGTACAATACTTACGCCACTTATTTATTGCAGACAATGAGGATAAAGATTATTTAAAGCAAATTAGTTAGCTACACAATGTTCTCAAGTATAATAACACCATTCTTTTGCCGATCCAATCTTATAGGAAAACTGGTTTGCTAGGTGTTTAAGGGTCAGCTTCCCGTCCCTTGAACGCCTAGTGTGCAGCTGGGTTCCCTTTCTAGACTGGAGCTTAGACAAATAAGAGAGAGGCAGGACACAAAAACTCAAGGCAACAACCTTACATGTGTATTGACATATTCTAGATGTGGAACAGGTAGATGTCACAAAACAAGAGTCTGGGCAATTAGGCTACTGTCATAAAGACTTTGTAGTTAATTGTAGAGAAGTATATTTTAGACTTGTGGTCGAGCGGCTTTTATATCTTGTAGTAGTTTCCCCACCAGATGTCATGTAGTGACGGGAGAGGTAAAGAATAGTATGGGACTATTTTTATTTGTCTTGGAAATATTAAACAGGTATAATAGTATAAGTCCTGGGTAGCTACCTCCCTGTCTCGCTATCTCTCTCTCTCTCTCTCTGTTCTAAAGCTAATCTCCGTCTCGACCTCTCTCTAGGGTCGCTTGTCTCCTTCTAAACTCTCTTTCCTAACATCTCGTGTAGTAGGGTGTGTGTGTCACGTATGTTCCTCATGGCAACAGAACTTTCTCACGAGAGGACTGCTGACAGCTAACTGCATCATCTCCTTACTGGCCGCTGTCGTCAGCTTTCCTCCGTGTAAGCGTTTAGCGCTGCTCACTTCTCGCAAACACAACACCTCATCATTTGACTTCCTGCTTCTATCTGTCTCTCTATCTATCTATTTATCTATCTATTTAGTATGATTTGCAATTATAATATGGAGACCTACCACATTGCTCTGCCGCGCAAAAATGGCGTACCATCGACATTTAATAGTTATAATATATTAATACATACTACATACACATTATAATAAACTTATAAGCTAATTAAGTGAAATACATAATATTGTAAAGTAACATAATTGTATGAATATTGTATACATATATTATTCATAGTAAATAGTGATTATTCAGTAATATTACATTTTAAATAAGTTGTATACATATTTGAATAAATGCAATATAATTGTGCAATGGTAATACTGCTAAGTTATACATTACATATTTGAGTTATCACTTTAGTAATGTCTAATATTTCATCTAACTTGTATGATGATACTGGTAATATAGAATTGTGCTATAATTGTATGACTTATAATATTGTACTAACATTGTGGTACTACATAATTGTGTTGGCCTTATAATTGTAGTTACATTTTGTTAATGCAACTATTACATATGTGTCTTGGCCTTATAATTGTAGTTAAAGTTACATAAAAGTTACATCTTGTTAATGCAACTGTTTTGTCGTTACATAATTGTTACATATCGTTTGTAGGTACATAATTGTTGTTAAAGTTACATAAAAGTTACATCTTGTTAATGCAACTGTTACATAATTGGCAAAGTGTAACATAATGCAATCGTTTGTCGTTACATAATTGTTACATATCGTTTGTAGGTACATAATTGTAGTTAAAGTTACATAAAAGTTACATCTTGTTAATGCAACTGTTACATAATTGGCAAAGTGTAACATAATGCAATCGTTTGTCGTTACATAATTATAATATGGAGTAACATAATTGTAATAACTGCAGTCCTAACATATGCTGCGGTCGATGATAGTGATGATGTGTCGTGCCACTTGTATGTGGAGACAACAATTTGCTTTTTTGTTTGTAGTTTACGTGGTATTTTGACTTATGTAGTAACATTTACACTTATTTTCATTTGTTTGTTATGTGATCTTACTTTATTTCTCTTTTTTCCTTCTTACTTTTCTTTCTTTCTTTCCTTTCCTTTTCTTTTTTTTTTTTTTTTTTTATATGTATTGATTTTCCATAGTTTGTTTCTCTTTGCTTGTGTACGCTTTTTTCCATGTTGTTCATGGTTGCATAATTCCTGACTAATTTCCTTGAGATACTTTTTTAAAGTTTAGTTTATATTGCACAGATACTACTGAAAATGATATTATATAGTCCCATATTTTGTTATTTTATATAAAAAATATATACACTATATACAGTATTAACTATACACACTGACTTGTTGTTCACCTGTACCTATCGTGGGTAATATGTGTGTCAGCACTGTGTGGAAATCATTGTCTTCACGATTGTGTTGAAGATGTTCACTCTTGCTAACGGCATTTGTGTTGGCCATTTTTTTTTTTTTTCTCTAGTTTACCTTGTAACTTAATTTGTCTGTTTCCACTAGGTAGCTTTAATTAATAAATGTTAAATACAGTTCTTTTAATTGCTCACTGAGTAACTGTGATTGTATATTTTCTTTATTACTTTGTAGATATAATTAATGTATAGTTGTATGTATGAAACACGTATTTTACGTAGGTATAAATGGTAACACTCGTTGGTAGTAAATAAATGTTATAATAAATGAATGAATATATACCGTGTAGAATATTTATTGTTGGTGCAAGTATTTAATGATTGAATTATGAAGATAATTGAAGTAGGTATGTGTATTTAAGCTGTAACTATACAATACGTTTTATATGTTTGTGCAGAAGTTTATTGTCTATCACTGTGTATTGTATGAATGAAGTAACTATGTACGGTAACTCACTAATTTTTACCGTGGTGTGAGTGGTGGTGCAGGTGGTGTGTTGACTGACGTGGCGTCTGTTCAGCAAGCACGCATGATGACCTCAACTTCCCACACTGGTAGCTGTGGTGAGTGAATGAGTAGCGATGAGTAACTTGAGTGAAGACGAGTGAGTAAGATGAGTTGTGAATATGGACTTGGTGTTTGCTTCGTCGTCCTGACCTCTTCACACCTGCGTAAGCGTTGGGGGTTGGGTGGATGTAGCAGAGAGAGGAGAGTGAGGTCTGGTGGTTATGAGTTGTGAGTCGTCTCTCACTCTTCGTTTGTTTGTTTGTTTGTTTGTATGTTTTCTTTCTTTCTTGATGTATTCTTGGTCCTTTTTTCTTGTGATTTACTCGTTGTGGGATGAAGACTGCCGCTACTTGTAGGTGCGTGTAGAAGATTATACAGACGACGTAGAGTTGTTAATTGTAGTTGATTGTAGATGGTTGTAGTTCGCTGATTCGTCGTAGACTCGTAGACTTTGTAGACTATTCGCACTGTAGGCTGTATTTTGTAGGATTCAATGTTGAACTGAAGCTAATCTTGTAGAGTCTCGGTTGCTTTTTGTAGAAATTTGCTTTTAATTCGGAGACGATGTCCGCAGATTTGCTGGTTTGTCGTTAAGCTACTTGCAAGGCGTCGAGTGATCTCTTGACCTCTGCATCAGCGTAATGATCTGGGAGACGGAGGGGGCAGGAGCTGATATTGTTGGTTGTTGTCAATCTTGATATTTTGTAGGAATTTAATGTTGATTCGTAGACGAGGTTCGTATCCCACCGCTGCCACCAAATGTCATAAAGACTTTGTAGTTAATTGTAGAGAAGTATATTTTAGACTTGTGGTCGAGCGGCTTTTATATCTTGTAGTAGTTTCCCCACCAGATGTCATGTAGTGACGGGAGAGGTAAAGAATAGTATGGGACTATTTTTATTTGTCTTGGAAATATTAAACAGGTATAATAGTATAAGTCCTGGGTAGCTACCTCCCTGTCTCGCTATCTCTCTCTCTCTCTCTGTTCTAAAGCTAATCTCCGTCTCGACCTCTCTCTAGGGTCGCTTGTCTCCTTCTAAACTCTCTTTCCTAACATCTCGTGTAGTAGGGTGTGTGTGTCACGTATGTTCCTCATGGCAACAGAACTTTCTCACGAGAGGACTGCTGACAGCTAACTGCTGTAGACATAGAGCCTACAGAGATCATGGGCAGTAGTATCGTCTATCTATCTATCTATTGCCAAACGCCTCAATCCCGTTTGGGGTGGCCACAAACAAATCGCCTCCAAGTCGCCCTGTCCCCCGCCATTTCACTGCCCTGCTCCCAGCTCACACACCCCTCTCTCATATACCTCTCCACCCCATCCCTCCATCTCATCCTCGGCCTCCCCCTCCCTCTTCCCCCCTCCACCTCACTCACATACATTCTCTTCGTCAGTCTTTCACCATCCATCCTCTCCACATGGCCAAACCACCTCAGTGTGTTCCTCATAACGCTTCCTATCACATCCACATCCACACCACAACGCTCCTTTATATCCTCATTCGTCAGCCTGTCTCTCCATGTGACTCCACAGGCTCCTCTTAAATAACTCATTTCCACTGCTCTCACTCTTGACTTGTGTCCTTCCAACAACGTCCAAGCTTCACTTCCGTACGTTAGAGTTGGTATCACAATACTGTCATGTAGTAACTTTTTCACTTCCATGCCCACTTCCCTGTTTCTTATCACTGCTTTCAAAGAACCAGCAACCTTTCTTCCCTGCTGTACCCTTTCAAGCACTTCACCCTCCAAACCTCCATCCTTACTCATCACACTACCCAAGTACTTAAACGTACTCACATTTTCCAATTCCTCACCATCCAGTCTCACTGTACATTCACTGACTTCACCTCTCTCAAAGACCATCACTTTACTCTTCCCTACATTCACCTTTAGATTCCGTTTCTTACACACTCTCTCAAACTCATCCACCAAGTCTTGCAGCTCTCCTTCGTCTTCACTCAACAACACAGTATCATCTGCAAACAACAGTACATGGAGTTTCCAAACACTATCCTCTCTCACCAGGGCCACTCCAACATCCACTACCCTACCTTGTACCTCTTTTATTACCCCATCCATGTACAGATTGAATAGCCATGGAGACATGACACATCCCTGTTTCAAACCAACTTTCAAAGAGAAAAATTCACTTAGTTCACCATCCACACGCACTGCAGCCTTCGCACCATCGTACATACTCTTCACAGCATTCAACAACTTCCCATCTACTCCATATATTCTTAACACTTTCCACAATCCTTGTCTATCCACCCTGTCATATGCTTTCTCCAAATCCATGAAAGCCGCATACAACTTCTTTCCCTTCTCTAGAAACTTTTCCACTAAAGATCTAAGAATGTATATCTGATCTACACAACCTCTTCCCTTCCTAAAGCCTCCCTGTTCTTCTCCAACTAATTTCTCTGTTCTTTCTCTAATTCTGTCAATAAGTATCCTACCATACACTTTTCCTATTATACTAAGAAGACAAATGCCCCTATGAATACCACACACTTCTTTTTGCCCTTTTCCTTTGTACAAGGGAATAATTATACCTGACTTCCAATCCTCCGGGACTCTACCTTCCTCCCAGGCCAATCTGCACATCTTCCACATCCATTCTACTACTATCTCTCCCCCGTGCTTCAGCATTTCACCACACACTCCATCAATTCCTCGGGCTTTCCTCGATTTAACTTTCTTCATTGCTTCCATAACTTCTATCCTACTGATTTCTTCCTGTCTTCTCACCTCCCTCCTTCTCCCAGCCATTCCCCAGCCACTTATACTCGCATTACTTCCATCCTCTACGTTCAACAATTCCTTAAAGTGTTCTCTCCATCTGCTCACTTTTTCTCCCTTCTCTACCATTTTTATCTTTCACTTCCCTGCTACCTTCATTTCCACCCAGTCTTACTCTTTTCACCTCTCTCCAGAACATTTTCTTACAGTCCCTCCACTTTACACTCAAATTCCTTCCAAATTCCTCATCCACTCTCTTCTTACTCTCTCTTACTAATCTTTTCACCTCTCTCTTTCTTTCTACATATAACTCTCTCTTCCGCCTCTCAACTTCTTCCACGCCCCTATTTCTCATCCATTCATTGTATGCTTTCTTCTTTTGTGCCACAGCCTGTTTCACCTCTTCAGTTCACCACGCTGTTCCTTGCAACCCCCTCCGTCTTCTCTTCCTTCCACACACCACATCACATGCTGCACATATTTCTTCTGTAAATATGCTACACACACACCTTCCACGTCTCCCATCTGCTCCAATTCATATTTGCCCAGTCGTTCCTCCACTTCTCTCTTATACTCTGCCTTTTTCTCATCCTCTTGTAACCTTTCCACTCTCCTTGCAGCTACTCCTTCCTCTTGTCTTTCCCTTCTTCTATTCCTCCATCTTACTTGATTTCTAATTCTGGCCACCACCAAGTAGTGGTCAGAAAGTCCACTCCCCCAACCTCTATAAACTCTTGCATCCATTACACATCTTCGCATCCTTTCATCCACACGCACATAATCAATCATTGCCTTCCTTTCATTCAGTTCACCACCCACCCTTCCCATCACTCGCCATGTATACCTGTGGATCATTTTATGCCTGAAGAGGGTATTGGCTATCACCAACCCCCTCCCAGCACAAATGTCCACTAATGCACTCCCATTCTCATCTATCTCAGCAGGCACACCCCACTCACCAACTATTCCATCCACCTTCACATCCCCAACTTTACCATTCATATCACCAATCAAAAACACTCTCTCATTCCTTCCAAACTTTTCCATGCACACTTCTACATTTGTCCAGAACTCTTCTCTCACTCTTCTAGCACGATCTTGCGTTGGCGCATACACACACACACAATCGCCCACATTTGTATTCCAACTTTCAACTTTACCCTCACAATCCTTGACCCAACTGATCCATACTGTCTTATGCTCCTCTTCCATCTTTTACTCACAACTATACATACTCCTTCCTTTGCCCTCTCATTCTCACCTACTCCTGCACATATACCCCATCCATACTCCCATTTTCTCACACTTTCTCCTCTCCATTTTGTTTCAGTTATTCCACATACATCCACTTTCGCACCCTCAAGCACCTGGACAATCTCTTTCACCTCATCATTCGCTCCCTTTACATTCGTGCAGGATACTATTTGGACAATAATTCAGGACAAAAGGTGAATAGTACAGTGAGCAGCACTTGAGATCTTTTGGGCAGGGAATCGGTCACTGTCACTTTGAGGGAAATTTACACTGTGCTTAGGATGGGCAGTTTGCTCACAGGTCTTGCAGTAAAGAGGAATTACACTGTTAGGGTAGAGACCAGTGTTCACTGAAGTCACTGTAACTCTTGTTGGGTTTTCCTTATTTCTTTACTATTTTACTATCTGCCTAAACTATCACAACACTAATAGATCTCGGACTTAGTTTCCCTCAGATAATATAATGCACTGCCCGATATTCAGGTCACTGTCACACTGTCACTGCACATTCACTGTCGGTAGGGTGGCGGCGTGGTTAGGGGGGGATGGGAGAGCTCACAGCTGGACTCCTGAAGGGGGCTGAGTCCCGCCTGTGGCCTCTGTATCCAGCGGCCACGGGATCACTCTTAGGGGCATCCTCTCTCGTCCGGGGCTGCGGCGAAGGGCTCTGCAATGTCGGGGCTGGGAACTGGAGTGCAGCCCTCAGGGCTGGGGCTGAAGAGCCTCCTGAAGCACTAGCTTAGGCGCCTGATGGAGGACAAGGGTTGTCTACGTCGGGGTAGGGAGAGGCCTCGCCCATGGGTCCTGGGGGCGGCCTCAGGGGCCCAGCGGCTGCGGTCTCCTGCCGTCGGAGGCACCGTCAGGGGTGGGCTGCGGCGTCAGCCTTCATTGGAGTACATCAGGTAGGGTCCCTCTGGAGCCAGCTGGGTGGAGAAGAACCCTGGGGATTGTACAGGGCTTCTCCACAGGTCCTCAGGGTTGAGGCTTTTCTCCTGCGGGTTGCCTCTCTGGTAGTGGACAATAGGGTTGTCTGCACCCCCACCTGTCAGCAGGTCTGATGGCAGAGGACCTTCTTGTAGCTGAGTCACGGGGGGCGAGGGGCTTTGGTGCTCCTCCCCAGCCCGGCTACTGGCAGTCGCTGGGTTCCCGTGGGCAATGAAATGAGGGCGGCTACCAGCTGTCCCTTCATCATAGGCACAGCTACTGGCCATCGCCTGGGCCCAACTCCCTGACGGGGGAGCAGGCGAAGTGCGGCTACCGGCCATCACTTGCCTGTCAGTGCGACTACTGGCCATCGCCTTATCCCTGTATAGAGAATGATGCGCCGACGAGGAGCAGCTACCGGCCGTCTCCTGCCGACAGGCACGGCTACCAGCCGTTGCCTGTGCCCTGTTGTCTGAGGCAACTACAGGAGAGGGGACATACCCTTCTCTCCCCAGCGCGGCTACTGGCCGTTGCTGGCTCCTGCAGGGGGTTAGAGCAGCACCTGATGGAGGAGTGGCTACTGGCCGTCTCTTGCCATGTGGCCCGGCTACAGGCCATGGCCTTTTAAGGGTGCAGCTACTGGCCGTCGCCTGAGCCCGGTTACAGGCCATGGCTCTTAAGGGGGAAGGGCTACCGGCCATCTCGTGAAGGGCAGAGCGGCTACAGGCCATCTCTTGTAAGCCTTCTGAGCAGCTACCGTCCTTCTCCTGAAGGTCCAAGTGGCTACTGGCCGTCTCACAAAGGGCACAGTTGCTGGCTGTCACATGGGTGCTGGTTGGAGCTGTAGGAGAAGCTCCACCCCGATCCTGTCGAGGGTCAGTTCACCCACAAGGTAATCTCCGTTTCCTGCTATGGTGGTGGCAGGCGAGTTTCGGGTCATAGGGGCATGCGGCCTGGGCGGACTTATGTCCCTGTTGCCTGGGGTTGGGTCGTGCTCTGTCTGCCCCTCTGTAGGCTCCTCCTTGGGGTGTTGTGATGCCCTCAGTAACTATACTTGACATTTTACCACCATCATCGGGGAGAAAGTCACGTCCCCGTGATCGGAGGTGATAGACTCTGGTGTCGCTGGTGTGGCACACTGGCTGTAGGTGTTGGAGGAGGGCGTTCCATGCTGTGGTGGCCGGATTTTCATTCATCTGGGTGTCGCAGGTGATGAAGAGGGTGGATGGGTTGGTGGAGGTGCAGAGGAATCGTAGGAGGTGGAGGGGTCCACAGACATGATGTTTGTGTCCGAAGGGCAGCGCCCATGTGGCTCGGCAGACTCTCATGCTGGTTGGTGTTGTCTCCTGTAGAGGGCTGTGCTGAATGCTGGAGATTGCTGGGGAGCATGGGGTTATATGATGGGGTGATGTGGTGTGGAGTCTCTGGGGAGTATAGGTGGCTGGGAATTGTGCTTCATGTAGCATGAGTGTGATGGGGCTTAGGTTAGGGGAAGGAGTATTGTTTTGCAGTGAGGTGGGTGGTGTGGGGGTGGGAGCGAATCATGCGGGCAGGCATGAAAGGCAGCCAGAGCATGTGATGGTGGTTTTTAGGGTGGATGTGGGCAGTGAAGTGGGTGTCTGGTGTCTGTGTGTGGTGGGGAGGTTGGTGGGTTGCGTGGGGATGGAGGTGTGATGATGGGGTTGGGGGTGGTGGTGGGCACTGAGTGAAGATTGGGTGGGTGGAGGAGAGGTGGGCGTGTGGGCGGGACATGTGGTGCCAGGCATGGGGGTTGGGGTGGGCGGCGGTGAGGGGGTGGGGGAAAGGTCTGGACTTGGTGGAGGTATAGCAACAGGGTTGGGGATGGTGGTGGGCACTGGGTGGGGTGAAGATTGGGTGGGTGGAGGAGAGGCGGGTGCATGGGTGGGACATGTGGCGCCAAGCATGGGAGATGGGGTGGGTGGCAGTGAGGGGGTGGGGGGAAAGGTCTGGATTTGGTGGTGGTGGTGAATCTTCAGATGAGGTGTGACGAGGCATGACGTGGGTGGGGTGGGGGCGGAGGGGGAGGGGAAGGTGGAGAGGGAAGGTGAGAGGGAAATGTAGCAGTCATAGGAGGTAGGGGGAGGCGGGGCAGGGGCGGCGGGTGGTGTGAGGCGCATGGTAGGGGCTGGGAAAGTGGTGGCACAGATTGGGCACACATGGCGATTTCTGAGGGTGCGGGATGTGTCGTGATAATTAACTGTCACTTGGTAGGGGTTAGGGACGTGGGTGATAGTGTAGGGTCCCGTGAAATGAGGTGCAAGCTTGTGGAGTGTAGGGAGCTGTGCCATCATGACAGTGTCACCCAGCTTGTACAGGTTGGAGGCGGTGTCGTGCCAGAGGTCCAGGTTATTTTGGAGGTGTGACAGTTGCCTTTTGAGATGGTGAAGGGGGTCAGACGTGAGGGAGGTGGTGGGGGGCTGTAAGTGTTGCCGCAGAGGTAGGAGGAGAGGTGCTTCCCCAAACACACATTCATGAGGAGAGATGCCGTCTTCTCGTGGGCAGGAGTTTATACCTCATTGCTCGATTTTGACGTGTGCAGGCCAGTCATCGTCTTTCGTTTCTTCTATCTGGGTGCGGAGCTGGTTCATCAAAGTGCGATGGCTTCATTCGCAGATGGCGTTTCCTTGTGGCCAGTAGGGGGACGAGTGCAAGATGTGATAACCAAAAATCTGAGCTAACTCCTCCCGGATTTTACCAGTGAATTCTGGGGCATTGTCAGAGTGAATGGCCTGTGGGATGCCAAAATATGGAGAAACATGACGGACCAAGGCGTCGGCAACTGCGACAGCATGGTGTTCTTTTGCTGGGGAGGCAATGATAAGTTTAGAGTATATATCGACAAAAGTGATGACGTACCAATAGCCTGATTTTGGAGGTAGGGGCCCCATTACATCGCTTGATAACAGCTGCCACGGTTTGTGGGCAGTAATGTGTCCCAGTGAGCTGGTCGTGCGGGTGATGTCTTTCCTTAAAGCGCACACCCGGCAGGTTTGGATAATGTCCTTGGCTAGGGTGGATGGATTAGGAGTCCAATAAGTGTCATTGAAAATCTGTAGGATTTCTTTGTGCCCAGGTGGATTCCATTGTGGGTGTTTAGGTGTCGAAAGGCGTCGAGGGCGGTGTCGGGGGCGAGGATGATATGTCCCAACGGGGTGAACAGGTGGTCGCCCTGGTGATTCAGTTTTTGGAAGAGATGTTGGGGAATCCAGGGGGTTCGTTCCTTATGGTGCCACTGTTGAAGGAGGTCTGGCTCGGGCTGTATGGCATTGATGGGGAACCGAGAGAGAGCATCTGCATTTGTGTGGAGTTTGCTGGGGCGGTAACGGATCTCGTAGTATAACTCTTCCAGGGTTCGTGCCCTCTGATGAGCTGGGCATTGTGTGTGTCGGACTGTCGCAGCCATTGAAGGGACTGGTGGTTGGTAATGATGATGACTTGGGTCCCTGACAGGTATGCCCGGAAGTGTTCTAATGCCCAGACGATGCCTAGGCATTCCGTCTTTGTGGCCGCATAGTTTTTTTTCCACCTGATTGAAGATGTGGCTGGTGCAGGCGATGATGTGCCTGCAGCCCTCTTGGACTTGGGCTAGCACAGCACCTATTGCAATCAAGGAGACGTCAGTGTAGAGACGAAATGGGAGGGAGTAGTTGGGGAAGGCCATGACTGGGGCAGAGACGAGCTTATCCTTAAGTTGTTGGAAGGTGGCTCATCTTTTATCCGACCAAATAAAGGGTTCTCCCTTCCGGGTCAGGTCGTGGAGTGGCTTGGCAATGTGAGCGAACCCCTTCACGAAACGCCGGTAATAGGACATCAGGCCGAGGAAGGCCCGAATCCCATGGACATCTTGTGGCTGGGGGATGTCCGCAATAGCACGGAGCTTGTCTGGGTCGAGGGATATGCCATCCTGGGAGATGACGTGCCCCAGGAAAGAGACGGTTCTTGAGGACAGAACACACTTGGAGGGCCGGAGTTTGAGGCCTGCCTGCCATATGCGTGTAAAGACCTTGCAGAGGCGCTGAAGGTGGTCAGCCAGGTCTTGCTGAATACAGTAACGTCATCTAGGTAGGCTAGACAGAGCTCCCAGGTGAGGCCACCGAGGACAGACTCCATTAATCGAGAGAAGGTGGCTGGGGCATTGTAGAGACTGAAACGTAAGATGTTAAATTTGTAATGCTTCCCGTTGCTGATAGAGAAAGTGATCTTACCTCTGTCTTCTGGTCGCACTGGTACCTGCCAGTACCCCAACTGGAGGTCGAGGGTGGAGAACGATGAGGTGCCATAAAGGGAATCGAGGGAGTCATCTATCCTGGGAAGTGGAGTGGTGTCTTTGATGGTCACGTCATTGAGTCGGCGGTAATCCATGCAGAACCTCATTGTGCCATTCTTCTTCTTCACGAGAACGACTGGAGAGGACCAGGGGCTGATGGAAGGGGAAACAACTTGGGCCTCGATCTTTTCCTGGACCTGGCAATCTTCCTCCTCTTGCTGTTTGGGATTTTTCCGCCGGGATGGCTGGCAGATCGGCGGACCCGTCGTGTGGATCTCATGAGCAAGGTAGGTGGAATGTCCAATGTAGGCAGGCCCCACCGCAAAAAAATCCTGAAAATCCAGGAGGAGGTGGTGGAGGGTGTCTGATTGGTGAGAGGAGAGATGGTCGGTGATGGAGGGCAGAGAGGGTGGGGAAGTTGGAGGGAGAGGCGTTGCAAAGCTCAGCTTCTTCCATCTCTCCTATTACGAGCCCTTTAGGTAGTGTGAGGGGAGATGGGACGAAGTTGGTGATTCAAACTGCCGCAACATGAGGGGGAAGGAAAGTTAGGGGCAGCAGGCAGGCCGAGAGGGCTCTGGATGACAGGTATGGGAAGAACAGGACAGACGTACCCGTGGGCCTGTTCAGGGGCAACCAGGCTTCATGGTGGGGGGGAATTGTTACTGTGGAGGAGGTGGTCACTGGGAACATAAGAGGGGAGGGAAAGAGGGGGGGGTAGGGCCGGGGATGTCAGGGGAGGTGGTTTTTTGGTTGGGTCGGGGTGTGCAAGTGCACACTGCTTTGGAGGGAGGGGGGTCGGGGGACTTCCGGAACTGGAGCTGTCGGCTTCAGCAATCAGTGGTGGCTTCTAATTTTTGTAGTAGGTCCAGTCCCAGGTATCCGTCATAGTTGCAGCAGGTGGAGTTGAAGATAATAAATTTGTGCTGTGTCGATGCCGGCTGGTGGGTGTTGACACGTAGGGGCCGAGTTTCCCCACGGATAGGCAGGGGGCCATCCCCCGCATCTACAAGATGAGTTGACGTTGGTAATAGCAGGCCAAAGGTCGACTTGTGACGGGAGTAGTAATGACTGTACAGGCAGGATCTGGCTGCTCCCATGTCGACCAGGAGTCTGGCTTTTACCCCGTTCAGCTTCGTCTTGCTGTAGACTGGGGCGCGGCTACTGGCCGTCGCAGGGGTGCTGCTTGGAGCTGTAGGAGAAGCTCCACCCCGATCCTGTCGAGGGTCAGTTCACGTGCAAGGTAGTCTCCGTTTCCTGCTATGGTGGCGGTGGGCGAGTTCCGGGTCGTAGGGGCGCGCGGCCCGGGCGGACTTATGTCCCTGTCGTCCGGGGTCGGGTCGCACTCTGTTTGCCCCTCCGTGGTCTCCTCCTGGAGGTGTTGTGATGCTCTCGGTAACTATACCCGGCATTTTAAAAAACTACTGAGGCTTCTTGTTCTTAGTGAACTTACAGTTCATGAACGTTTTACATTTGCAATAACGATTATTTATATACCATTACCCTTAATTTTATGACTACTCGTTATAATAAAGTATAGTGACTTCTGGCAACTGTACCGTCCCGTGTGCTGACCAGAGTCTTCAGGGTCTTCTCACATATTTAACAGCAAATATTTATATTTTATAGGTATTTTATCACGGTGTGAAGTATTCGGGGTTGATAAAATATGTGAATGAACTTCCTTGATTTGTTAATGGGCCGATATAAGTGACGAAATTGGTCATGAAGACCAGTTACGAGAGGTGGCTGGTGAGGAGAAGGTTGTTTCCGGCCGTCTTTGTGGCATGTCTTTTTTTATAGTGATTTTGTTCGTCTAGGAAGAGCTTCGGACATCCTAAAGGTAAGGAGTTATATTATTAGCATTTCTGGGACACGTACAGGTGAGGAAATGTACACGACAACGAAGAAAATGCTGGTGACATGAGACAAGACACCACCTTGGCTGCCACTCAGTGCACCTGTGGTTATTTCATTTAGGAAGAATCAGCAGCCTCCTTTTCTCCAGAGGTAATAGTTGATATTGTTAAGGTAAATATACGCATTATTTGAGGCAGTAGAATCACCTTACCAAATCATTTCTTCCCGTTAGTATATTCTGATTATTTCTGAGGTGGTAAACATTTCATGCGAAATTTGTTTCCCCCTTTGTTTTCAGCCATCTCCCGCAGTCATCTCGTTTGATTTATCAAGCGTAATAGCGGAAGGGACTGTCCCCTTACCATAGTGTTTAACAAACTAGCTTTAACTGTACACTCTCCCAAGAAGCATCGGTCACTTGGGGTAGCGCACGATGGTTGTGCAAATGATCACCTTCCGGAGACGCACATGAATCCATAAATGTGGTACCTCAAAACATATACTACCCAGTAAGTGAATCATATTGCTATATTCTATCTATCTATATATTGCCAGACGCCTCAATCCCCTTTGGGGTGGCCACAAACAAATTGCCTCCACGTCGTCCTGTCCCCCGCCATTTCACTGCCCTGCTCCCAGCTCACACCCCCCTCTCTCATATACCTCTCCACCCCATTCCTCCATCTCATCCTCGGCCTCCCCCTCCCTCTTCCCCTCTCCACCTCACTCACATACACTGCTCTGGCGAGCAGTCCTCCTCCAGGAGCAGGCGCAGGGAAGTGTGCCTGCCTACCCTGTTTGGCCCCAGTCCTGAGGGCCGACCTACCCACCGAGGCCCCATCAGGGAAAGGCTTCCCTGTACGTTGCCCAGCAGCCCACCTCAGACGACCTAGCCCCTGACGGTGGTCCCATGCCTCCTGCGGGAGAGCATGGCTGACGGGACCCCTCCCACACCTGGACAACACCTGCAGCTGCCCAGTCACCGGTAGCCCAACCCGGGTCCTCTATGTCTCTAATAGTGGATTTGATCTGTACATTGTTTTGTGTCCTGGTTTGTTTATCTTTGTGGTAATAGGCTATGCATGTAAGGTTGGTTGACCTGAGTTTTATGCCCTGTTCTTCTAATTGCATGCTCTAGACTTGCTCTTGATGGGAACCCCAGACCAGTCGCTCGTGCACAGAGAGCAAGAAGTTTAGCTCTGAACACATAGCACAACACCGGTGGCTAGCGGTGGTTCTTTATCCGGTCAGAAAGCAACGAGGAATGAAAGGGAAAGTCTAACAAAATGGCGGCCAGACCGCACGTACAATTGCCAAATTCAACCCTGAACAATGTGACATATACACGTACATGTGCATGATTAAACCACTACTGGACATGGGATTCGACCGTGACAGGGAGAAAATAGCAGTCACTCTACCACGCTTGGGAAAAGCTGTGTCAAGCATCGCCACGAAGATCATCCCGGAGCTGACATGGGCGCAGTTCACGCAAATCGTGACCCAAGCAGTCATCCCATCTCTAGGGAAAGTCATTGCTTTATCTCAGCTTGACACCCTCACCTACCACAGCAGCCTGGATGACACACTCATCCAGGCCAGGTGACTCATTACCTCCACTTACCAGGAGGCTGACACGGCCACCCAGGAACAACATATCTTCAACACCCTGTTGAGGATCCTCCGCAGCGCCGTAAGAGAGCATTTTACAATCTTTGACCCAACGGGAGACCTTGATAGGGATGTTCAACTTATCAGGCGTCTTCTTGCCGTTCACACCACCTCACAACACATCAGCGCAGTGAGCAGAGTCCTAACGAATCCGGCACAACCCCCAAAGCCATGGACGCCCCCCAGATGCACAGTTTCACCAACACCACCCAGTATGACCAGAGCGTGCCCCACCAAAAGGCACCCTCATACTAAGGAGAATACCAACCTGATTTCCATAGAGCCATGGGAGTTGTCAGCATGTAATCACCGGTGCCCCATTCATCACATACGGGAACAACTCATAGCTGCCCGACGGAAAACAGCTACCCAAGGGGTCTCCTCCATCCAATATCATGACTCCCAGCACATACCGCAACTGCCATGTGCGTCTCTTCCACCCCCTACCCACCACCTCTCAACCATGCCACACTCACTTCCCCACCCAGCACGCCATATCACCACCCGCCTCCCCTGACCATACAACTGACTCACACACCTGCTATCTCACACCATCACACTCCTCACCTTCACTCACTTCCCCCTCCACACTCATGCCTTCCACCATACCCTCCACCAACTCCATACCCCCACCACAGACCCCCCACTCACCCCCGGCGACCTCACCTCCCACCTCCAACACTCGTCTCCTCACTGCCACCACTGGACACAAAGGCCCCATCGCCCAACAGGGAAACCCAGCACCTACCCCCGGCCACCTGACCCTGTGACCAGTCCTCCCTGCCACCTACACTTGTCCTCATTCCACACCCATAACCTATCCAGACTCTACACCAGCTCCCCATCCTTGACCACCACCACACCCCTGCCACCTCCCACACCACCCAGACCACTCCCGTCCAGCTCCCCCACACCGAACACCTCCATAAAGCCCACCAGGGCAATTAGCACATGTCTCCAGCGACCTCTTAAAACCCAGGTCGCCTCACCTGTCTCCAGCATTCAACCGGGAGTCACCGTCCATTCACCACGCTCCCTGCCTCCAGAGATGAAGATCCAATGGATGGTCTGGACCCCTGCACAGAGTAAAAAACACCGCCTTCAGGAGATATCACAGCTCCTGCACCTCCTGCGAAGGACTCCGCGGACCTCCACCCTCGGCGTAATCTACAGCCTGCACCAGGAGCCAAACCTACTCACCCACCACTGGACCTTCCTCCATCACCACCTCACACTGCCCCACCGAACTGTTACCTCCGACACTACCACCTCCAGCTACAGTGACATGACGTTCCTGACCACGACAGTGGTGAAATACCAGCACCGGAAAGACCAACGCCAAGGGGAGACCACAGGGAGGCGCGGAAAGGGCCTGAGCCAAACGGGGATATGTCCCGTCACCAGACATCTCTCTTCCCCTCAACAGAGCCCGCAGGAAGTACGCCACCCTGCCGCACTACTCTTGGGCCAGACCAACTCATGCCAGGATTGTGGTGGGACTTGTTCCTTAACATTCCCAGGTAGAACCGCGACGACGGCCACTGTCCTCGTCTGGGAGAAGACGGCCACCATGCGCTTCTCATCTACCACCCTCTGCAGGACCGCGGCGGTGTCCACTGTACCCGTCGGGGAGGGAACGGCAATCATCCTCGCTGAGGAGAGAACGGCCACCATCCTTCTCTCACCTGCTGTCCTAGGGTTCAGCAGAACCGCAGCGGCGCCCCCTGTGCCCGTTGGGGAGGGAACGGCCTCCGTCCTTCTCTTATCCACTACCCCTGTGACGCCCCTCAAGAGTAGCGTCCCTTGCTCGCCTCACCTCTCCAGAGGCCGAGTGGGACACCCCTCACGCTCTCCCCACAGTGCTAGCCCCCCAGCGGAGTTGCAACTGGAGAGGATCTGGAGCAGCCCCATATTGAGCCTGGGGATACGCTCACTGCAGCCAGCGCCCCTACATCGCCCCTCGCTGTCGGACTCCCAGAGGAAGAAACGCCGCAGGCAGCCCCTGATGGCCTCTTGACCTGAGCGAGGCCACAGCCCCCAGCCACCCAGGGGTGTCCCCAGGACTCCAGGACGAGACCTTCCCAGCTCCACTGATGAGCAGTCCTTCTCCAGGGGCAAGCACAGGGAAGTGCGGCTGCTCACTTTGTTCAGCCCCAGTCCAGAGGGCCGACCTACCCACTAAGGCCGCACCTGGGAAAGGCCTCCCTCTCCGCCGCCCAGCAGCCCCACCTCGGACGACCTGGCCCCTGACGGTGGTCCTGTGTCTCCTGCGAGAGAGCACGCCTAACGAGACCCCTCCCACACCTGGACGACACGTGCAGCTGCCCAGTAACCGGTAGCCCAACCCAGGTCCTCTATGTCTCTGATAGTGGATTTGATCTGTACATTGTATTGTGTACAGCATTGTGTATCTTTGTGGTAATGTACGTGTAAGGTTGGTTGACCCGAGTTTTTATGCCCTGTTCCTCTAGACCCGGTCTTGAAGGGAACCCCAGACCAGTCGCTCGTGCACAGAGAGCAAGGAGTTGAGCGCTGAACATGTAGCATAATATAACCATGAGCTCATCTGTTACTTTCCATGTATTTGAGCATGCGCCATTGAGAATCGAGACAGCAAGCAGGCCCTGCATTATGATTGGTCACATGATTTGGCTAAAGAGTTAACGAAGTGTCTGTTGTTTCTATCATCTCATTATCTATCTGTCCATTTACCTGTCATATCTTTCCTTCTGTCTATCAATCTACCTATTATCTGCTTATCTATCTTCCCATCTGTCTAACCTGTCTATCTATGTAGCTGTCTAATAATCATCTACCATTTAATTATGTCTACCTATCTACCAGTATATATTCTTCATCTATCAATCCTACATCAAAATCTATCTATTACTAGACAGCTATTTACCTTTATATCTGTCTGTGTATCTATATAATCATCATTTTATGTATATTTCTTTTTAGGTGGATATAAGCATCTTTCTGTGTACAGGCATACCCCAGTTTAAAGACGTAATTGGTTAGGTAACACCCCATCGTTAGGCGGGGTATCATATATCAGGGTACGTAGCAACGTGGAGCGTTTACCAGCATTGGGTTTCCCCCCAAACCAAGCCCGAAATCCACCCAAATGAGTCCCAAAACAGGTTTAAAGCCAATCTAAATAGCCTAACAGCTGTCAAGGAAGCTAACCTAAACCTAACACCTGTAAATAACCCACTGAAACCAACAAAATCTGAAAATTATCAAATATAAGTCTGGAAAAATTCAAGATTAGTAAACTATACCCCAAAATGACAATGTTCACCCCTCCATTGCCTAAAACACATTAGTCTAAGTCTAAAAATAGTTTATAAATCAACCTAAACACACAATTTTAGACTAAAATATCATCAAAATTGGTTAAAAAAAAAATAATAAAACCCATCATTAAACCGGAGTTTGGCCATTGTTAGGTGGGGTATGGTGGTACAGTATTTCTACCCCCATCGTTAAGCTGGGGTATTGCATCTAAGGGTATCATATATCAGGGTATTACGGTACTGTATATAATAGAGTGCCGCAAGTCGCTCCCTAAGTTGGCATCTGAATAACTGGGGTAGAAAAAAAAAAATCATGGATATTGACCTTTTTTTTTTTTTTTTTCAAAATTCACTAAAACACATTGAGATCAATGTTTTTGTTAATAAATCATTGCTGTATCATTTGTGATAGTTGAGTTACAAGTGAAAATAATGTCGCCAAACTTTGGGAGCGATTTTGTTGCAAACTTAGTTTTGGGGCTTTACCCCCTTTGGACTGGGGACCCCTCATTTGAACAGAACTAAATGGTCTGCAGGCTGAAGTTACCTTCCTGCAACTCACCATCCTCCTTTTAAGGGATATAGAGGAAGCTGAGGGAAGTTTCTTTGCCTAGGCAGTGGAACATTGAAGTAACATTGGTGCAACATTATGGAGGCACCCCTCTTCAGCACTGGTTTCCATAGCAGTGAACTTCCTGTGACTTGAGTATTATTGCTGTCTGTAGATATTTTTTTTTTCTTGACAGAGTATTAGTGAAGAGGTTATTGGAGGTTATGTCTAACCCCTCCAGTTGACAAATTCTGTCCATAGGTAAACATAGTCAGTAGGAAATAGCAAACATAAAATGAAAGACATTATTCAGTTCAATGGGGATCTGGTTACATTAAGCTTGTGGTTTGGCTAATGTGTAGTTTTAAATTTCATCATCAAGGTATGTAGGGAAACTTCATAACAATGGGTACCGGTACAGTATATTGTTGCAGAGGTGTCATCACTTTGTTGATAAAGGCTCCAACTTTCTTGCATGCATCAGCCTTGTTCACCTAATGGTTGCTCGATCTCAATTCCCAGATAATTTCCTTACTGTATAAATGTAGCTTGGGATGCGTAATGTTTTAATTCCAAGGGTTGGTTAGGGTTAATGCTCACATGATGTCTTTATGGCAAGCAAAGCTGGTCACCCTTCTCATAAATGTCAGGATTCAATAGCTGAGCCCTGGATCCCTGTGCTATTGATGGGACAAAAAAGGATTCGATGATTAATGGTGAATCTTGCTCCATTTATTTCATTCAGTCACCTGTGTTTGGCTTGGTTTACCTTTTTTTTTTTTTTTTTTTTTTTTTTTTTTTTTTTCCAGCACTGAAAATTTGGGAAACTGGCAGATCAGCTGTATAGTTAGTATTAGAACTTTAGTACACCATTGTTCCTTGATATATTATGGAATTTAGTTGCAGAAAATGAAAGCTGGCAGTATTACGAGGATTTCTGTTTAGAACTATGCATTGTATATTGACCCTCTTTACAATGCTTCTTGCTTTCTTGACTGTACTTCACCCCATGCTAAGGTGGAAAAATAGATTGAAATTAATGATGGTGATGATGACGACAACAGTATTTCACTTACCAGATTGATTGAAGAAGTGAGATAAATATTGGTAATGATGCATTGTGGTAGGTGGTGTTGACCATCATCCACTCACTTGATGTAGTGCTGCCTACTTCCTTAGCTTTTATCATTCTTTTTCTGTGCCTGCCCTCCTCTCTTCCTATTTCTCCTATCTTTCCTGTCACTTCTTATTCCTTTTCTTTCCTTTACAGGTGGCTTTACATTGAGTGACAAGCCAAATGGTTTCCTGTATGCCAAGAAACCATTTACAGCGCTGGGTGGTAACCATATAACCAAACCATACGTGCTCCCTACGTGTCAACAAGTGGGTTGGTGGAGGGTTGGTGCCCCTCCCTGTAAAACAACTAACTCAGTGTCAAATGGCCACCCTTTGTGGGATTATGGTGTCTGGCAATAGATAGATAGATGATGATGATGATGATGATAGTGTAGATTTTCACATAACCATATCACCAAGTTATATTGGCTTTCTACTTCACCCCATCATTTTCATAAAATACTTTCTGGTGGTATCCAGATGATTACTTTTACCCTTTAAACTTGAGGTTTATATTAGATATGACCAAAATCCATTGACTACTGCAGTGCTGTCCTCTGCAATATGTTAGACTGGCAACAACTAGAATACAGTTAGCTGTCTTAATGGGTTGAATTGTTGAGCGTGAGGATACCTTTTTCGTTGTATTCCTGCCATCTGATACTTTTGTACAGCAGTGGATAGACTTTTCAGATGTAAGGATTAGATGTAGCCTTAATAAACCCCTTCAGTATAAGAGGCTTTTCTTTAAGTTTAATAAATCATCAGGTAGCAGCAGGATTAAACTGAAAATGACATTACCTATATTCAAGGGGTTAACCTCAGTATTGACTTGCCAAAAACTGAATTATGCCATAGGTATGGTAGGCACAGGAGGTTACCAGCAAATTGGTTTCTCAAACTTAACTCTAACTCGATGTAGTGCTGCTCTCGGGTGTCTGCTCTTTCCTCTCCTCCATCCTTGTTTCCTTCCATCCTCTTGTGTCTTTCTTTCCTTCATTCTTTCCTTGTCCTTCTGCCTACGGGTGACTTTACACTCCCTCTTCTGTCTTTCTTTCCTCTTCCTTCTGCCTGTAGACTGAGTGACAAGCCAAATGGTTTCCTGTACACCAGGAAACCATTTATTATGCTGGGTGGTAACCATATAACCATATTTTGGTGCCTGGTGGTATAGTGGGTACTTATGGCGCTCCAGTCGAATTGAGCCAGTAAAGATTTACAGTATATCCAAGGGGTGGTTGGTGTTTATTGCTCACGTAATTTCACTCAGGGATGAGTGAGGCTGGTCATTCTCATCTTGTATGTCAGGACCAAGTTGCCTAGCACCGGGCTTCTACTCTCCTCATGGGGCAAGGTAGGATTGGATGATGGATGGATGGATAGAACCCTAGTTCTACAGTCTAGGTCAAACTCTGGCTATAATGGACTGCCATTTCACTATGTGAGTTAGATGGAGGGGGAAGGGAAAGAGGAAGACCATGGATGAGTTGGAGTGATGAGGTGCAGGGCATATGAGTGAGGGGTGTGTGAGCAGGAAGATTACAGGCTGATGGTGGAAGTTAGGATGACCAGGAGGTGATACCTTAATGACTAGCCTTTCTGAGATTAAAGTATCTGGCTATAGATAATGGCATTTTAGTGATAGTAATATAGCTACTACACTGTAGACTTGTATGAAGCTGCCATGCTGAAAGATGGTTGTGACCAAAAAAAATCAAAACAAGTGCAGATATTTGCCACAAGGGATATAGGTCATTTTTTAAATGTACTGCAGCAGCACCCATGTACAGTAGTGTAGTTAATGTTGCTTGGTACAGAGCTGCTAGCATATTAACAATGGTTTCAGTCATGCTGCAGGCAGTTGGTGCCACTCCAGCTGGGTGTCCATCCACTTGTGAACTGATGTGTAAACTGAGTAGCCAGGGTAACATCATGAGAAGCTAACTGCGGTAATCTGGTTGATGCAGTTGCCCTTTATCCCAAGAGAAAACCCACCAAATCTCAAAGACCCAAGTTATGGAGATCTATCTATCTATCTATCTATAGCCCGACGCCCTAATTCCGCAAAGGGTGGCCGCAGACAAAACGCTTCCAAGTCACTCTGTCACCCACCATTTGACTACCCTCCCACCAACTCACCCCCTCCTCCCTCATATACCTCTCAACTCCATCCCTCCACCTCATCCTCGATCTACCCCTCCCTCTCCCTCCCTCCACCTCACCTACATACACCCTCTTAGTCAGTGCCTCATGGTGCCTGCCTCAGCCTCTGCCATAGCTACCTGAAATACATTAATGATGCTCAATACAGTAAACTTTCATTAATGACTTAATTAGTTTGGGACTGTCTGTTTTCTGTTATATATTTACTCTGCTTATTTCCACAGGCTGTGCTCTGATACTGGGTGTTCACCAGCATCTCACTGATTCAAGAGGGATTTCTCAGGATCCCAGGTGATAGTGCCAGGGTTTGAATTCTGAAGCAGGCACCTGGTGCTACTCAACACAGGTGTTGATCCATCCTTCATGGGTTGGTGAGTAAATTGAGTACCTAAGCTAACACTTAGGGGAGGTAACTGTGGTAACATGGATGATGCTGTGGCTTTTTGTTCCAGGATGACTACTGCACCACAGTGTCAGTGTCCTAAAATTACAGAGTTGGGCACAGACAGTCCTCATTGTGGTAGTAGTGGTAGTTGTAGCCCTGGGTTCTCTAAAATGTGAACCTGGTGGACTGAAGGGTGAAGTTGCCCTTCTCCGGAAGTCCATCACCCACCTTTTGGGGGTAGGGAAGGAGTTGAGGGATGTTTGTATAACTAGGCAGAGAAGCCAGTAGGTCATGTAGGTGCCACCACATGAAGGCATCTCCCTCTAGCCCCAGTCCTTACTGTAAGTCAGGGATGTGTTGCTTAATGTCAGCACCTTCCAGAAATGAACTGTACATTGAGGGAAGGACGTTGGAAACCTATGAAGTCAAGTTTTGTATAATTTACCATGGACTTAATTGCATAACAAAAAACCGACAGTTGCTAATGAGAACTAATTGCACTGTATTAGGAAAACAGATGATTGGAGCTCATTGAGAAGAGGAGATGAGAAAGTTCTATGTAATGCAGATGCACTTAGTATATGAAGTAATGTCATTCATGAGGCCATTCACTGAGCCTCATGTTGATAATCCTCTGACTGTTGTACTTCCTCTTTCAGTATATCTAGATACAACTTCATGTAATTTTTGGAAATGAAAATGGGTCAGAATAGTAATGATACTGATGTGGAAATACTGTACAAGAAACAAATGAAATAATATTCTTGGCCCATCCCTGTGTGGAAAAAATAGATCAGTAGAAGGATGAAGGGAGTGAGTAAAGTTGTTTAATTAGGAATGCCCTTTATTATTTTTATTTTTTACATCATCCCCAGGTGGTAGATGCCAGCACCCACCATCCACTCACTCTGTAGTGCCGCTATCGGGTGTCTGCCCTTTCCTTTCTTCCTTCCTTCATTGTCTGTCTTTCATCCGTTCCTTCCTCATTTGTCATTTTTTCCCTCATTCTTTCTTCTTCCTTCTGTCCACAGGTAACTGTACACTGAGTGATAAGCCAATTGGTTTCCTGTACACCTGGAAAACATTTAGTATGCTGTGTGGTAGCTGGTAACCCTATAACCAAATTATGGTGTCTGTTGGTTTAGTGGATAATTAAGGCGCTCCAATTGAATTGAGCCAGTGCATGTTTATGTCCAAGGAATGGTTCGGGTTTATTACGCATGTAATGCCACGCAGGGATGAGTGAAGTTTCTCAGTCTCATCATAAAAGTCAGAACCAACTTGCATAGCCCTGGGCTGCTACGCTTCTCATGGGGCAACAGTGGATTAGATGATGAAGGAATTAATACATTATCCCAGATTTAGGTGGTAATTAGGGTTGGGATGAAGATACTTCCCCCCCCCCCCAGTACTAGGCTTATATTATAAAGTAGGGAGTTATGTACGGTACTTGTAATATATATATATATATATATATATATGTATATACAGTAGAACCTCTTTGGTCCGGACCCCTTTAATCCGGACAAAAATTAAAAATAATAAGCTCCAAAAATATGTTGAAAGTAATTCTAAAGTAATTTTCAGTATCGGCGCGGAAAGCAATCATCATTCGTTTAGTCTCGGATCACGCTAAGTCTCAACATGGGCTCCTGTTTAAACACACGCTAGCATTTGTTCCATCAACTAGTTCACCAACCACTAATATTTTTACGCTGTATTTCAAAAGTTAATCCTCCTTACCATGCCCCTTAATGCAAGTGTAGCCTCTGCAATGAATAAAGGTGTTAAAAGGAGGAGTTTACTTACACAAAAATGGGTCAGAATATTCTGCAGTGTTCAGTGATTACTGTAGGTTATTTTTTGTACTTAAATGTGCTTTACTTGTACATCAAACATTAGCTTCTTGCCCATATGGGCGTTACCAATATGCCAAAGATGACAATGTATTTTTTTGCCTACATAAGTTTTATTTTTATTCCAAATATTACAGTTAACTAATTAATTTATTTTTTTTGCCTACACAGGCCTTAGTCACTTACTACAATAAAATGTTGGCTAGTTTCTTGTCATGGCCTTACCTGTAAATTATGCAATACAAAACTATCGTACATGATTAGTTTGGTTATTTTAGCATCCTTTCATCTTTTGCAGTTATGTAGGGTTGACATATGCCACATATGTTAATAATTAACAAACATACCATCTGTAGATAGTTTTTGGTATGAACTGGAGATTACCCTGATGGTCCGGACAATCTGCTAATTCGGACAACCCTTCCCCCCATATAGTCCGAATGAGAGAGGTTCTACTGTATATATATATATATATATATATATATATATATATATATATATTATACAGTATTGTAGGTCTCAATATGAAACTATGTAGGTAATGAACTGGGAACTGGGTGAGTTTTTAATATTGATGAAGAACTAGAATCGCCTTGCATGAGGGTTGGAAGCTCTGATGTATAGGTGAAATATGTATGGAACTGTGCAGGACAAGGTTGCATCTTATTCATTTATTTATTTATTTATTCTCTTAACAAGTACTTAGTGGAATGACTCTATGCATAAAGAGAGTATGAAGCCTTTATATGTCTGTGGCAGATAAATTTCCTTGTGAATTTTTTCCAGCATCATAAAATCTTGAGTGATCTGCTAATGATTGGTTTATTTCTTTGAACATGCTGTTGGTAGTGTTACTAATGATTGGTTCATTTCTTTGAACATGCTGTTGATAGTGTTACTAATGATTGGTTAATTTCTTTGAACATGCTGTTGGTGGTGTTACCAATGATTGGTTCATTTGTTTGAACATGCTGTTGATATTGTTACCACTTTTGTATTTCCCATTCCTTGTCTTTGTATCCTGCTTTATGCCATCTTTGGGTGGGAATAAAAATGATGATGATGGTAGACAAAGTCACACTCTAAATTCATCTTATTTCCACAGCTTGGAGAAATATGAGTCCTATCTTTATGGTGGAATAAGGATGACAGTGAAGTAGTCACACCTCAACTCATCACCGTATCGCTTCAACTTTGGAGAAACTTGAAATATCACTCCTTGCAATGGAATGCACTTCAAGAAGACTGGAGAAGGGCCCATCGTTCACACAGACCGGTACAAGCATGAATCCTACTAAGGCATGGGAGTATAGGACAAGGTTAGAGATATCAGTTAAGGTAAGAGATGGCTATAATTTAGCCATGTGGAGAGTGAGAGACTAATGAGAGTGTATGGGAGTGAGGTGGAAGGGGGAGAGGGAGGGGGAGGCCAAGGATGAGATGGAGGGATGGAGTGGAGAGGTATATATATATATATATATATATATATATATGAAAGGGTTGTGTGAGCTGCGAGCAGGGTAGTGAAATAGCAGGGAACAGAGTGACGTGGAGATGATTTGTTTGTGGCCATCTGGGATTAGGGCATCTGGTAATAGATAGATGGCTAAAGTTGGTTTGTTTCACCTGACAGACATCTATAACCTCTTCTCAGCTAAGTTGATGGCCGGTTGTTGTCAGATTGGAGGATAAATTTGATTAGTAACCAAGGAGCTGTATTCCTATCTCATAACAAAGGCACATTGAATTTCAAGTACCGGGTAGCTACACTTTAGTAGTTGTGAGAGTAATTCAGTTCTGTTAGATGAAAACAGACCAGCTATAGTAAGACTGGAGATAGCAAGGTTAGAAATAGCTAATATGGTCAGGGATCACTAGTAAGGTCAGGGATAGTACTGTAGGTTCCGTAATGTCAGGGATAGCAGGTAAGGTCAGGGATATCAAATGAGATTTGGGATTGCTTGTAAGGTCAGGGATATCAAAGGAGGTCTGGGATTGCAAGTAAGGTCAGGGATATCAAATGAGGTCTGGTATTGCTAGTAAGGTCAGGGATAGCAAGTGAGGTCTGGGATTGCTAGTAAGGTCAGGGATATCAAGTGAGGTGTGGGATTGCCAGTAAGATCAGGGATATTAAATGAGGTATGGGATTGCTAATAAGGTCAGGGATATCAAATGAGGTCTGGGATTGCTAGTAAGGTCAGGAATATCAGGTGAGGTCCGGGATTGCCAGTAAGGTCAGGGATATCAGGTGAGGTCTGGGATTGCTTGTAAGGTCAGGGATAGCAAGTGATGTCAGATGGATAGGTAGTAAGGTTTGGGATGAAAGTAAGATGAGGGATAGGAAGTATGGTCAAGGCAAAATTATTGCAGGAGGTAAGTCAAAATGAATTTAGAGTACAGTATGTAGGCAGCAGGTATTAACAAACAACAGTTCAGAACACAATTGTGCAACACACAGTACAACCACAGAATCACATAACACACAGTACAACCACAGAATCACATAACACACAGTACAGCCACAGAATCATAGGCATTTGGTTCCTTTAAAAGTCTAAACCCGTATAATTCTGAACACCAGAGATTCTCCTCATGGACCTGCATGTACTCTTCATGAACCTTAATTTATTTGAAACAGAAATAAATTTAACTCAAGAATTTACTTTTAAGAGAAGCCATCCCCAGTCATTATTTTAAATACATTAAAAAAAAAAAAAAAAAAAACAGCTTAAAAGTTGTTTCTCATAGAACAGAAATAAACATGGTACAATGCAGAATAAATAATAAAGTATTAAGTAAGTTCATTCATTCGTCTAATCCAGTGTTGCCCCCTGAGGAGTGTAGGAGCCTGGGGCAAGGCAAGTTTTTCTGACATTTATGATGATATGTACAGCCTCACTCATCCCTGAGTGGTATATTGTAAGCAATAAACCCCAACCATCCCTTGGATATAAACCTGCACCAGCTCAATTCGATTGGGGCACCTTAATTACCCACTAAACCACCAGGTTTATATGGTTACCACCCAGTGTAGTAAATGGTTTTCTGGTGTACAGGAAACCATTTGGCTTGTCACTTAGTGTAGAGTCACCTGTAGACAGAAGGAAGAGGAAAGAATGAAGGAAAGAAAGACAGAAGAGGAAGGAAGAAAAAAAGGAAAAGGCAGGCACCAGAGAGTAGCACTACATAGAGTATATTGATATTAAATACCTTATGTACTTTACTTGCCATTCCAAACATGTATATGGTAAATACAAACATATAGCACAGCAACAGCAAATGCTCTTACAATTCTCACTCATTAGAATTTAAATGATGGACTGAAAATAACAACTGCATTGTCAGAACTGCAGTGACATCATCCTTACAGGTATATTATTTTTGCTGTCCTGGATAACTTTATTCAGTTTTGGAGAGGTGCACTGTTGTGAGGAGGTTGTTTCCGATCCTTTCTGAGAGGTGCTGATTAGGAGCCCACACATGTTGGTGCCGTGCAATTTGGTTGGAGCAGCTGCGGCATCCACCTGAGAGCCAGACCTCTCGATATATCCCTGAATCTCATTGTGGGAAAGATCCTGGTCTGATCCGACTGTAGTGCCATCACAAGAGGGCACCAGATACCAGCACTGTGTAGGTACTGTATTGTACCAGTAGGACAGCCCCACAAAAGCAATTACTTATCTGTGGTTGATGGGCCTGCTCAGCCAGCTTGACCAAGGTTAAGTAACAACAATCTAGGATGAATAAGATTGTCTAGTGGTAACAAGAATATACTGTAATAATCAGCATAGTGACGGAGTTAAATTCTCAAAACAGACAGGCACTAAATATCAGTTTAGTTGTTATGAGATAAATAGGAGTGAGAATAAGCCATTTTATGTGTTTGGTTTCAGTGCTATGAATAGTTCAGATGAGAGAATAATACTCACATACTGAAGCTGTGTTAACATAAGATTCATCATGTTCATATTCATTTTCAAGCCTGTCTTAAGATTTAACCTGTCCAGATCAGTTACCATTTCTTATACTGTTGTAGCTCCCTTACATACATGCCATACATATATATATGAAAATGATGCAGCTAAGAAATCCTTATATTGGAGATGGCCATGGTAAAGCCAGTGTCTTTTACGGACTGGAAGCTATCTTCTGATTCACGGAAATCTTTATGCCCACCTAAAGAAGGTATAAAAGACATCATTATCATCATCATCCTGATCCTGAAACCAGCCTAAAGATCACAATTGGCAACATCATAATTATCATCTTGACATCTTGTTGCTTCTACTTCAAACTCATGAACGTAGTGGACAACAGGAATTCAGCCACATCAACATAGCATTCCTATGGATTTTCTTGAGAGTATGTTAAAGGACAGTTTGTGTTGTGATAGTGGGGAGCAAGTGTGTTGTGGTGTGGGGAGATAATCAGGGGAATTGATTTACAACCCAGATAGTCTATCTATCTATAGCCAGACGCCACAATCCCGTAAGGGGTGGCCATTCGACTTCGAGTTATTTGTTTTACAGGGAGGGACACTAACCCTCCACCAACCCACTTGCTGACACGTAGGGAGCACGTATGGTTTGGTTATATGGTTACCACCCAGCGTTGTAAATGGCTTCTTGGTGTACAGGAAACCAATTGGCTTGTCACTCAATGTAAAGCCACCTGTAATGGAAAGAAAAGCAATAAGAAGTGACAGGAAAGATGGGAGAAATAGGAAGAGAGGAGGGCTGGCACAGAAAAAGAATGATTAGGCTAAGGAAGAAGTAGGCAGGACTACATCAAGTGAGTGAGTGGGGGGAAAAAACAAAAAACAGAGCAAGGTGGTGAGGTGAGCTAAAGATAAATAGTTGGGATTGGATAGAACAGGCTTACAATCAGTAGGTCGTAATGGAAAAGGTTAGGGAGGCCTTTGTCCAGAAGCAGACTGACTCAAGCTAGAGGTGGTGATGAAGGTTCTGCATGGTGATGATGATGATGATGCCACCTTACACTGTGCTCAGATGGAATAAGGGTAAGATTGATGACGGTGGTGGTGGTGGTGACAGAAAAAGATAAGTGTGTAAATGAATTGGAGTGGCTCAAGAGGAAAAAAATTAAGTGGCCAGTACAGTGTAGGCATTCATACAAGACAAAACAGACTTAATACAGAGTGTGCAAGAGGACTACATGAAGGAAGCACAGAAGACCAAGAAGATATACAACTCTGCCTTATAATGGTGAACATATTGCAAGCAGGCTCATGACTCGTACAGAATGGCAGGTAGTCATCTACAAAGGTCCTGTTGATCCTGGCTGCACTTTCACCCTGAATTGCCAAGTTCTCCCCTTTGGGTCATCACTCATAGGGTCATATTCTAGGTGGCATAAGGGACTTCAGAGCACCTAATCTTAGTCATAAATTTTGCACACACCAACATTTTCTCCTATGGTGTTATATTATTGTGATATAATTGGCATCAGCAACATACAGGAGAATAATAAAGTGTAGTGTGCAGAATAAATTGCAAAGGATTAAATCTAGAGCAACCTGGGAAACCCATACCCCATGTTTATGCTGTTATGAGATATGTTACAGACTTTACTGTTTCCTGTAAATGGTCTTGAATGTTAAGCACCAGATGGTCTGTTGTAAATGTCCCAGTCAGAGTTATAGTCTTGGGTCTTCAGAAGTGACTGGTGGAGGTTTTTCAGTATTGTAGTGCCACTAAAGGAAGTAGACTGGTTATCTACCCATATATGTATGCTGAAATATGGTACCCCAGCCTTGGACTCCTAACTACACATCAGAGGAGGCAATATGATACTGGATGTTGCTGGTTACGTTGTTGCATGGCAGGCAAGAATTGGCGTAACTTTGTGGATGACTACTTTCCCCTTTATACCACATTGTTCTCATTTAATTTTGCTTGTCATTGGCAACCTCCGAGTCCTCCCTCATCTTCCTGTATTAATTTTGTTCCTAGTACCCTTTTTTTCACTAACCGTTATATTGCTATATCTCCTCCTCTCATTACTCCCATCTTTATTTTCATATCATCTTGTCTTTCTTCTCCTTTCATATCTTTTCTGTTCTCCCTTCTTATTTTCCCCTCTCCTCCTCCACATTGTTCTCATTTAATTTTGCTTGTCATTGGCAACCTCTGAATCCTCCCCCATCTCTCTCCCTCATTTTCCTATATTTATTTTTGTTCCTAGTACCTTTTTTCTTCTTCTTCACTAACCATTATATTACTCTTTTTCCTCCTCTCATTCGTCCTTTCGTTATTTTCATATCATCTTGTCTTTCTTCTCCTTTCATATCTTTTCTGTTCTTATTTCCTCCTTCTCCTCCTCCATCATCATCATCATCATCATCGTAATATCATGCTTCTCCTCTTCCACCTTCTCCTCCTCTTCTTCCACCTTCTCCTCCTCTTCTTCCTCATGCCAGTGTACCTCCCCCTCCTCCACTTTATCTTCTCATATCATTCCTCCTCCTCATCGTCCTCTGTATCTGCCTCACATCTTCCCCTTCTCCATCAAATCATTCCACCATCCTTATCTTCCCTTACCCGCTCTTGCTCATCATGAAGCCTCTCTTCGTGCTCCCCCACTTATCTTGCTATTCTCTCGCTTTCCAATCTTCTATGTTTCTTTTCCTTTCCATCTTCTGCCATTCATCTCCATTTCGTCTTCAGATACTCCTCTTTCTGTATTTTTAACCTCCATATTTTCCTCTCACATCCCGCTTCCTCCTTCCCATTTCCCGGGATATCTTCACCTTCATTAGTTGCCCATGTCTATCTCTTTTCTCCAAAAACACTGCATACTTTTTCTGCGACATTTTTTTTTTTTCTAGTTCATTCTTGCTGCCATTCGTTTTGTTCATCTTAGGAAAAACTATTGTTTTTATTTTTAACCACTCCCAAATAAAGTTATGCATCTACAACAGTTTTCTTATCCTATATTATGTAAGTTCCGGGTAAAAGAGGTTATTGAAGGTTGTCGTACCCTTTCATTTTGAAAAAGTGCAAGCAGACATGCTTGTAGTGCACAGTAGTGGTACCATCTACCAGGCTTGTTTTATCAGAGGGTTCTTCCCGACAGGAAAGCATAAGATATGTGAACTACAGCTATATTTTGCCCGTTTATGAGTCTGTGAACATTGTGTAGTTCACATATTTGCTACCAGATGGCAGCACCAGTCTTCTCAGGAACAGCAAAGCATAAGCCCCCTTCCCTATGCAACCAAGGATAGTTCAAAGAATGACCAATAGATGGCAGCACCAGTCATTGTTAGTGCTGCCATCTATTGGCCATTCTTTGAACTATCCTTGGTTGCAGAGGGAAGAGGGCTTATGTTTTGCTGTTCCTGGGAAGACTGGTGCTGCCATCTGGTGACAAATATGTTTGTCACCAAACTGCCCCTTCCCTGTGCAGATGAGCTGTAGTTCACATATTTGCCACCAGATGGCAGCACCAGTCTTCCCAGGAACAGCAAAACATAAGCCCTCTTCCCTCTGCAACCAAGGATAGTTCAAAGAATGGCCAATAGATGGCAGCACTAACAATGACTGGTGCTGCCATCTATTGGTCATTCTTTGAACTATCCTTGGTTGCATAGGGAAGGGGGCTTATGCTTTGCTGTTCCTGAGAAGACTGGTGCTGCCATCTGGTAGCAAATATGTGAACTACACCTTGTCTGCACAGACTGGCCCTTCCCTATGCCAGGAGGAATTCCGTGGTAGACGATGCCACTACTGCACTACAAGCATGTCTGTACCATTTTTCAAAATGAAAGTTAGGCATATTATCATGGATTAAAATAAAGCATTGTTACTGAAATATTTTATTTTTTTCATATAAACTGGACAGTTGAAAACCTCTTGTGTGCCACAATATATCACTGCTGAATTAAGTACACAGTAAACACACACACACACACACACACACACACACGTAGAAGATTACAGGTTATGAAGGAAAAAGAATGGAGGGATTAGGGGGAAGAGGATAAGGGGAAGATGGGGACGGTAGGAAGATAAGGGGAAGAAGGGGAGGGGAGGAACAGTAGGGAGAATGAGAATAATAAAACCAATGCATGGAAAGGCAGAGGGGGATAAGGAAAATAGGAAGAGCATAGGGAGGAGATGGAGGGAATATGGGGAAAAAGAATAAAAAATGAGGAGGAATAATGGGCATGGGGTTTGAGCCTCAGGGATGAGTGAGACTGGTCACTCTCATCTTAAATGTCAGGACCAACTTGCCAAGCCCTGGGCCCCAACGCTCCTCATGGGACAACATAGGATTGCATGATGGATGGATGGAGGTCCGGATGATGATATATATACATATGTAGGTATTTCCTTGTACAAAGGAAAAGGGGAAAAAGAAGTGTGTGGTAATCATAGGGGCATTTGTCTTCTTAGTGTAATAGGAAAAGTGTATGGAAGGATACTTTCTGAAAGAGTTAGAGAAAGAAGAACAGGGAGGCTTTAGGAAGGGAAGAGGTTGTGTAGATCAGATATTCATGTTTTTCTTTAGTGGGAAAGTTTCTAGAGAAGGGAAAGAAGTTGTATGCGGCTTTCATGGATATGGAGAAAGCATATGACAGGGTGGATAGACAAGGATTGTGGAAAGTATTAAGAATATATGGAGTAGATGGGAAGCTGTTGAATGCTGTGAAGAGTATGTATGATGGTGCTAAGGCTGCAGTGCGTGTGGATGGTGAACTAAGTGAATTTTTCTCTTTGAAGGTTGGGTTGAAACAGGGATGTGTCATGTCTCCATGGTTGTTCAATCTGTACATGGATGGGGTAATAAAAGAGGTACAAGGTAGGGTAGTGGATGTTGGAGTGGCCCTGGTGAGAGAGGGTAGTGTTTGGAAACTCCTTGTACTGTTGTTTGCAGATGATACTGTGTTGTTGAGTGAAGACGAAGGGGAGCTGCAGGGCTTGGTGGATGAGTTTGGGAGAGTGTGTAAGAAACGGAATCTAAAGGTGAATGTAGGGAAGAGTAAAGTGATGGTCTTTGAGAGAGGTGAAGTCAGTGAATGTACAGCGAGGTTGGATGGTGAGGAATTGGAAAATGTGAGTACGTTTAAGTACTTGGGTAGTGTGATGAGTATGGATGGAGGTTTGGAGGGTGAAGTGCTTGAAAGGGTACAGCAGGGAAGAAAGGTTCCTGGTTCCTTGAAAGCAGTGATAAGAAACAGGGAAGTGAGCATGGAAGTGAAAAAGTTACTACATGACAGTATTGTGATACCAACTCTTAACGAATGGAAGTGAAGCTTGGACGTTGTTGGAAGGACACAAGTCAACAGTGAGAGCAGTGGAAATGAGTTATTTAAAAGGAGCCTGTGGAGTCACATGGAGAGACACCTGACAAATGAGGATATAAAGGAGCGTTGTGGTGTGGATGTGGATGTGATAGGAAGCATTAGGAGGAATACACCGAGGTGGTTTGGCCACGTGGAGAGGATGGAGGGTGAAAGACTGACAAAGAGAGTGTATGTGAGTGAAGTGGAGGGGGGGAGAGGGCGGGGGAGGCCGAGGATGAGATGGAGGGATGGGGTGGAGAGGTATATGAGAGAGGGGGGTGTGAGTTGGGAGCAGGGCAACATGGAGGCGATTTGTTTGTGGCCACCCCATACGGGATTGAGGCATCTGGCAATAGATATATATATATATATATATATATATATATATATATATATATATATATATACTGTATATGCCTCCATCGTCCAATCCTACATTGCCCCATGAGGAGCATAGGAACCCGGGGCTAGGCATGTTGGTCCTAACATTAAATATAAGAGTGACCAGCCTCACTCATCTCTGAGTGGCACCACTTGAACAACCGCAACCACCCCCTGGATATAAATCTTCACCAGCTCAATCCAATAGGATAATGCTTTAGAGTTACATTTGAAATGACTGGGTTCACAGACATTTAGCCCATCACAAACGCCCTATAGTATCTTGGTGATAATACTTTGTGTAGAGACAAGACAATTCTATCGATATGTTACGTGACCATTTGATGTTCATAATTGAATGTAAATTCCCAAATAATTAATCTTATTACGTTTCATTGTAAAACTATTCACTCACTACATACTCTGTTGTTTTGCAGGCAGATTTTGATCCCTGACTGCTCCAGGCTTTAGCAACTTTTTTTTTTTTTTTTTTAAATTGGTGGTGGTGTCCTTAGCAGGTAGCTTTGTATATCACTTGCGTATTGTTCTGAACTGAAAAACCTTTCATAGACATGGCCATGGGAAGCAACCTTGTCCCTCTGTTCACATAACTGTATCCACTATAGTATGGTTATTTTTATCATCTGGCATGTGAAACTGTCTCAGATAATGATCGTGGGATGTCTTCGCAAAACACCCATATACACCCCACATGGTGAAAAGTACTATAACCTCATCAAATGTATAAATTAAAGCAGGCTATACGTTGCACTGGCTGCTCAAAACACACTGTTGTCCTGGCGGGTGGTGTCCATGTGACGTCATGGGTCAAGGCAACCAGTCATAGATGACCTCCGCAAAACCTACCTAATTTTGGTCCAGAGATGAGCACACTGAGTCTCTACACTGTGTCTGCACCAATAAAAATGCAACCTTGGTATCCTTATTGGTCAGAACAAACTGTATATTTTTCCAGCTAGTACCAAGCACTGGAATTTTTGCATTTTTCTCTTCAGGTGGTGACAAATGTTCCACTCCTCCAAAACAAGTAATATGGGCTTGGTCTTCACTGTGTCGTCCTCCACTCAGGCAATGATCCGGCCACTAACTCCTGGCAGAGTCATCATTTACAATCTAAAACACAAAAGCATGGATTAATCAGTACTCCAAGGAGATATATTAATAATCCACCCATCCATCATCCATTCCTACGTTGCCCCATGAGAAGCGTAGGATCCCGGGGCTAGGCAAGTTGGTCCTGACATTTAAGATGAAGGTGACCAGCCTCACTCATCCCTGAATGGCATTAAATGAGCAATAAATCCCAACCATCCCTTGGATATAAACCTTCATCAGCTGAATCTGATTGGAGCACCATAATTACCCACTAAACCACCAGGTGCCATAAATTGGTTATGTGGTTACCACCCGGCGTAGTAAATGGTTTCCTGGTGTACAGGAAACCATTTGGCTTGTCACTCAGTGTAGTCACCCATAGGCAGAAGGGTGAGGAAAGAATGAAGAAAGACAGAAGAGGATGGAAGAAAAGAAGGAAGGACGAGAGGAATGGGCAGACACCCGAGAGCAGCACTATATCGAGTGAGTGGATGATGAGAGCCCCCACCTAACACAGAGTCCAATAATAATAATATCATCATCAGAAATCTAATAATGTCACTATGCCCAATGGCTCTGTAGTTCTCACAATACAGATTCCCACAATAATGCTTGAGTTACGGTCAAATTAGCCACATGGTAACAAGGAGTTGATAGGATGATGGTGCGTTTAGTGACATGGGTGGAGTAAGGAAGCCTACTGATAATAGGTTATATGTGTGCTTACATGGCATGATCAAACTGTTAATGAATCTTAGTTGGGTGGATGTGTCTTGAGGTTCAACTGGACTATGAAACTGATACACTGCAAGTTTAAGCTGCCCTTCTGCTGCAGTCCACCGTTCTCTTTTGGGGGAATACTAATGGAGCTAAAGAATGTATGCACAATTTGGCAATTGGTAGTACAGCTACTCTGATATACAAATGTCACTGCATGAGGGTATCCCTCTCGAACACTTAAAACTGGATGGTGAGAAAGGTACTGGTATATGTGACTAAAATTCTGCTCCAATCTTTCCTACTCCATTTCTCCACTTCACAAACTCACCTCCTCCTTGATGATGTCACACTCAGGATCATAACTCTTGAAGTGGAACCTGGAGGAGCCTGGCCAGTCAAACATAGCCTTGAAGTCTCGTAACTGCACTTCTCCAAGCCGCCGCCCCACAACTGACAAGAACAGGTTGACAGTATGTTCCGTGAAGTAGATCATCTTTGCAAATGGCTCATTGCCTCCTGTAAAAACAGGAGCATATAAATAACTATGTAAATGGTTCATTGCGTCCTGTAAAAACAGAAGCATATAAATAACTATCTATTTTCCCACCTATAAAGTAGGAAACTATCAACAACATGCCCACTGAAAAAGATTCCCTCGATCATCCACTCACTATACAAGCCCCACAATTCCTGGCTCCACCTTACAAAACTAAATAACTCATCATCATTATCACGATCATCACTCTGACCCTTTTTCACACCTTAACAGGAAAAGGTATGACCCAGGAAATGAAAAAGAGAATGTTTGCATGTGGGAAAACTCTCAGCAGCATAATCAGTGAAATGGACTAGTTATTCACACACTATTCAAGCTTCCACAATAAACAGCAATGCAAAATAATTATGTAAACAACAGATGAGTACTAGCAGCCAAGCTAATAAACGTGATTCAAAATACTGTATAACCTTTGTCTATACAACTGGTACTGTAAACCAATGGAAACTGGCAATAGTCTTATAGGTATACTGCATATCAGGCAGCCTACCAATCAAAGACTTAGGGGGTCATTGCAAAATTTACGAATAAATAACATACTGTGCAACACAAATCATTATTTTATGAACAGGAAGAAGATTACCCTTGCCATTTAAAGGCAATAATTAGATAATGGCAGGATGATTTGATGAGCAAGTTGGGTGGCTGTGTGTACCGGTATATATAACAAGGGAACTTCAATAAGCAATCCTTCTGAAATTCGCTGCTGACTTAACCCCTCTAACCTAGTGACATTATTTTATTTTCAGGATACCAAACAGATAATCTAATCCAGTTTAGCAGTATATCATGAAGGGAAAGTGTTAATGAATGCCATAACTAACCCTTCCAGTTCAAAAGTACCATAATGTTAATAAAGGCATCTGACAACAGGAATAATACAACAGAGAATGCATTATCACACTGAACAGGTTAATGGCAAAAAACAACTATGCTACACCAAGTGCCACAACCAGCTAATTATTTCCCAACAACTGACTGGAATTGTAGGAGAAGACAAAATATCAAATGTGTAGTAAAATTTGTATCAGTGTGAGTTTCAGCTTAGAGTTCAACTCAACCAGCAATACAAAAAGTACAAAAACTCTCAGAGGCAAACAGTTCATATGTGTTCTTTTGTCGTAGGCAGGGCAAGGGAATTTGTCATTTCCAGAGCTGTTGCCACTGTCACTATCACCACCAACACGCCTCATCAACATTGCTATGGTCTGTTCCAAGGCATCCAGGGCATGCTGGCTTAGGTCAGTGTCTCTGCGGGACAAGATTACATAATGTGCTGTTGTTGGATTTTACACTTCAACCCAATGACCTGTTCTTCTGGCTTATTCTTGCAACATGCAGATAATTTTATGGCATACAGCTTAAGGAAAGAAATCAGCATGTGGAAAGAATAATAATGACTGTTTCAAACTCTTTCACTACTAATGGTTTCACCAAAGTTAACATAATCATCTTGAGGAGGCAAGAATATCCATCCATCCATCCATCATCCAATCCTACGTTGCCCCATGAGAAGCATAGAAGATCAGGGCTCGGCATGTTGGTCCTGACCTTTAAGATGAGAGTGAGCAGCCTCACTCATCCCTGAATGGCATTACATGAACAATAAACCCCAACCACCCCTTGGACATAAACCTACACTGGCTCAATCCGATTGGAGCACCATAATTACCCACTACACCACCAAGAGCCATAATTTCGTTATATGATTACCACCCAGCATAGTAAATGGTTTCCTGGTGTACAGGAAACCATTTGGCTTGTCACTCCATGTAGAATCACCCACTGGCAGAAGAAAGAATGAAGGAAAGAAAGACTTTGGGTGAATGGTAGGGTTGGGGGAAGAGGGGGTGACTAAGGCCCATATTCTCATCAGTTAAAGAAACTCCCTAGTATCTTTCCTGATTATTCTGCTTAATACTCCTTACTATCTTCTTGTGTCATTTAAATCATTACAACACCTCCGTACTCAGCATAAATGACATACAAGTTGATACTAACCAGCACTGTCCAAAAATAATTAGGTAAGGAAAGGATGCTAGGCATCTTCCTCAACTGATAAGAATACATAACTAGGAGTTATGCCAATAGAACGACAATTAATGCTATTTTGTGGCCTATTACACAGGCAGCTGGAGCTACTCAGTGCCAATGAGGCAACAATTATCAGCCTCACTTGCCCACCACTCAGATGAAACCCTTACAATCTCCATCCAGCTGGAGCACCTTAACCCACTAATACACCACTCACCATAGCAAATGACATGGGATATGGCAAACCATTTCACTTGTCACTTACAGGGACTACAAGAGAGAGAGAGAGAGAAACTACATCGAGGAGACAGGGGGCTGGAGACAGCATCAAGTAGAGAGTGGGGAGATGGGGCATTACATCAAGTTGAGGGGGACAGGGACTACAAGTAGAGTGGGGGGAGGGGGCAATGGGGATTACATCAAGCAAATAGAGGGGATGGGGAACTACATGAAGTAAGAACTAGGAGGATTTGGACATCAAGTAGAGGGGGGGGGGGAATAAATCTAGTAGAGAGGGGGCAAGATGAGGACTACATCAAGGGAAAGAGGGGGGGAGGGGGGACTACATCAAGCAGAGGAGGGGAGGGGGGGCACTACAATGAGTGGAGGAAAAAAGGGGGTCACTATAAAGTGGGTGGGGAGGGGAGGGGAGGAGGGATAGAGAAAAGGGGTGAAGAGAAAGAGATTGACTTCTCCCCTATCTTCAATTACTATTATTATAACAATTAATATTGTCATTATTATAAGGGGGTGGGTAGGGGGAACTACATTGAATGGGGGAAGAGACTGACAGAAGGGAGAGGATGACTGCTCCCCCACCTTCTATCATTATATTATAATTATTATTTCTAGCTATCTATTGCCAGACGCCTTAATCCCATAAGGGGTGGCCATAAGCAAATTGCCTCCATACTGCCCTGTTCCCTGCCATTTCATTGCCCTGCTCCCAGCTCACACACCCCCCTTTTTTTTTAATGATAAATACAACCACCATTACTATATTACAACTTTCACAAACAGGACAAATGATAAAGAAGGAATAAGATAATTTTTTACTCAAGTGGACATAAAAGATACTTTTTTTTTTTTTTTAATAATGTGGACATATAATGTATTTTACTTAAAATGACTAAACTTCACTACGTTAATTACCTTGTATATCAAAGGGTGTAGGAAGATCAAGAAGGGTGAGTATGAATGCACACTTAGAGGTCAACTGGCAGTCTATCTCGCCCTTAAGGTAGCTGATGCCTTGTCCTCGCACCTCTGCTGTGAATGGGATCAAATGAATAACTCTTGGCTGGTAGGATAACTTTTGGAACAAAATTGGTTAAAAATGAAATAATAATAAAACTTAAAAATCTGTCCTCCAGCCATTATACAAACCATCAGTGCTCCATCAGGAGCACAGGTGCCTGGGTCTACACAGCTTAGTCCATGCTGGATTATGAGGAAAGTGACCAGTTGCTCTTTCTCAAGTAGGAAAAGTGTTGGCAGTTAGAGGGGAGAGGGAGGAGGAAGAGGCTGGAACTGATAGAGATGATGACGAGAATGAAGAGGAGGTGGAGGAAGGGGATGGCATTATAAGAAAAGGAGGGGGGGGGGGAGCTGGCATTGAGAGAATGGAGGGGGAAGGGGCTGGCAATGTGATAGAAGGAAAGGAGGAGGAGTACAGAGCTGGCACACACACAAAGAATGGAGGAGGAAGAGGCTGGCACTGAGATGGAGAGGAGGAGGAGGAAGGGACTGGCACTGAGACAGAATGGAGAAGGAATAAGGAACTGGCACAGAATGTGAGAAAAAAAAAGGGATGGGTACTGAGAAACAAGGGGGAGGAGGCATAGGAGGCTACAAATGAGGGGGGGGGGGAGAAGGAAGAGCACGGAAGGACACTGAGAATGAGAGAGGGGACAGTAAGGGAAGGGGGGAGTAAGGGAGGGTCACTGAGAAAGGAGGGAGGAGGAGAAGGCTGCAAATGAGATGGGAGGGGGGGGTGGAAGGTTCTGTGACAGAGATAGAGGGTGGTGGTGGTGGTGTTGGTGAGGGTGGGGGGGGGAAAGGGGGCTGGCACAGAGAAACAAAGGGAGAAGGAAAATACTAACAGAGAGAGAGAGAGAGAGAGAAGAGGCTGGGATTAAGAGAGGAGGAGGAGGAGGAAGAGGCTGGCACTGAGGGAGGAAGAGTAATCAAAACTGTTTACTGAAAAGTTACCAGCAAAGTTTCAATACTGTACTAAGATCAGCTGATAAAAATTTTTCATTATATGCATACCAATAAAATATTATACCTGACCCTTTCAATATGATGTCTTTAAAATATTTATTTTCACAATCCACAGACAATTTATATTAACTGTATCTTACTTTGAAGAGCGTACTACCAGTGTCTTAGCTATAAGACATTGTCTCAGTTCAATAAAATTGTTAAATATTTTGAAAATAAATAAATAAAAAATACCTATTGTGGTAGGTGGAGTGGGGGTGCCCTCCATTCACTCACTCCAGTGCTCTTCTTGGATGTCTGCCCTTTCCTCTCTTCCTTCATTCTTTCCTCCTCTTTCTGCCTATGGGTGACTTTACTCTCCCTCTTGTCTGTCTGTCTTTCCTTCACTCTTTCCTCTTCCTTCTGACAATGGGTGACTCTACACTGAGTGACAAGTCAAAATTTATGATTTCCTGTACACCTGGAAACCATTTACTATGCTGGGTGGTAACCATATAACGAAATTATGGCACCTGGTGGTTCTGTGGATAATTGAGGTTCTCCAATCAGACTGAGTCTATGCAGCTTTATATCCAAGGGATGGTTGGGGTTTACTGCTCACGTAATGCCACTCAAGAGATTATGCGTTAACTTATATGTATGACCTCTAGTTCCCACAACTGGTGAAAACTGGAACAAGCTATGGGCATCAACAGATGTCTGGCCATGCATTTTGTTCCAGCACTCTACAAGATCAGCACGCAATAACCTTCCACCAACAGAGAAGAAATCCAAGGCTCAAAGTCTTGAATGATAGGGTAAATGCCCCATACCTAAGATACATTTTGTCCACCTATGTTGAACAGACTCAAGTAGTTTGATAACACCAATAAAGCCTGTATTCCATACCTCAGAACAAAATTCCATTAAAAGTCTACCATGAGTTGTGAACAGTCATACGAACTCACAGGAACGGCAGATGGTGGACTTAAAAAAAATTTGTAGCCACACCCCCCAGCTTTACTGGCCACAGTGCAGATATGGTCATGGAAACTCAAATTTCCATCCACCAGAACACCCAGGTCTTTACTCGCAGTTGTTAATGGAATACGGTACGATGATTGCCTATAAAATACTGGACAAAAGGCTCAGGCACAATCCAGTTCCTGCCAAACCTAAGCGTAACACACTTATTTGGGTGAAGGTGTAGGCCCCAAGACTCGCAATACTGTTCAGGATGTCTGTTATCATGATGACCATTGGCAAGACCACAAAGAATACACATACTACTGTTCCTGTTGACTTTTAAATATATTATTAAATCATTGGTAAAACTCTTGTATTGGCAGTTCAAAGATGAAGTCAAGTGGCTGATGTATTTAAAACACAATACAGGGCCCAACACTGACCCCTGGGGTACTTCACTTAACGGCTCTGAAGCAACTTTGCCTACCAACCACCACACATTTTCCTCCCAGTTAGGAACTGGTGAAGCCATGAATAGACATTTCCAGAAATACCCAAGCATTGCAATTTTGTGATAGAGTTAATCAAGATAAAGCGCAACTTTCCCAGCACACTGTGTTTAAATTGTCATGACAATCCTGCAGACTACAGCCATTGTCGACTAAACAAGAAATAGAACAACTACAAAGAGTGGAAAATAGTGTTTATAGAATGATTTTGGGAGCATCCAGCTACACTCAAACAGCAGCTCTGAGGGGAGAGATTGGTGCAGCATCCATGAAGACTAGAATACTAGAGGGACAATGGAAATTTTTAAGTTACAGCGTGAAAGAAGAAGGAAATGATTTGTTAAGAAGGATAGTAGAGGTCACAAGAGAGGAAAAGAAAAATAGATGGATGAAGGAGCTGGAGTTAAAGAAAATAGGAGTGCAGGATGGAGCAATGAAAAATAGTACGGACGAAGAAATAAGAAGAAAAGTGAAGGAATGGGACAGGATAGAATGGAAAAAGATTATGAATGAGAAAGAAAGCTTAAGTATTTATAGAGAATGGAGAACAGAATTAGGAAACCAAGAAAGTGCATATGACAATAGACAGAGCTCTGTTTTATTATTCAAATGCAGAACTAACAACTTAAATTTAAATGATAGGAAAAGGTTTAGAGGAGACAAAATGTGACCTATGTGACAGTATAAAAGAAGATTTGACTCATTTCATTTTGTGGTGCCCAGCATACAATGAGGAAAGGAGAAAGTGTACTAGATTACAGCAGCCTTACGAAGAAAGTGTGAAAAATGTTATTGGAAAGTTCTTATTTGAAAATGAAAATATAGATGAAACAAAGGAAATTATTTATTCTTTTTGGAACAATAAGGGAAAAGAAAATGGGACATAAACAAGATTAAAGAAAAGTATAACCAGACAGCGACAATAACATCAGGGAGTGCCGTTAAAAAGGCTATACTCCCGAACATTACCTGAAACCTGAAACCTGTCGAAGGTTGTGTTGACGTCACTTAGAGTAACAAGTCTACACTCTACTACAAAATTTCATTTAAAGGTCTCGTCAAAATAGTCAATGGAGAATAACAAATTCCTCCAAAAAATTAATGTTGTAAAAAGATATAGAGAAGTGCATGCCACATTATAAGATTATGAAAATAACCCAGGATAAAATATCAATATCAAACAAACCTCGTAAAATAAATTTTGATATCTACAGTTCAAGAAATAAGATAAATAAACTCTGTATTGTAAATTTATGAAAATCGATAAGGACGAAATATTAAACCTGAATATCAAAATCCCCTGCCATTCAAATTCCTGATACTGGCGCCTTATCTAAAAACCATTTTTTCGATAAATCTATACCGTTCAAATACATAATAATATTCTTCATTCATTTAACTCCTCAGATTCCTGCTAAAACCTCAGATAACTTTCTCAGGCTCCTATAATTCACTCTTAGCTGAGTAAAATCAACAGTCATTAGATGGAGTGAAATATTAGATCTATTCCAACAATGATACACAAGCCCCAGTCCCTCCCTCATCCTCCACTCCTCTCTCACCCATCCAAAAAATCACTCTTGCTCCTTCACTCCCCAAAGTTATATCTACCAATCCCTCACTCCCTACTTTCCCTCCCTCACTCCCTCCATCTCCTAAATACTTTTTGCTCCCCATTGCACTTATGTTATAATTTCACGCCTTCAGACTTCTATATTTTCTCTCTCTCTCTCTCTCACAGAGTGCAAGAGTTAAATAGACCAACATATTTAAAATTCAAGGAATCCTTGGGTCAAGGTACACTACCTGATATTTGGATGAAAGCAAACATTGTTCTTCTATTCAAAAAAGGGAATAGACAAAATCCACTCAACTACCGACCAGTATCACTGACCAGTGTTGTAAGCAAAATACTGGAAAAGCTGATGAGAAAAGTTTGGGTAAACCATCTAAAACGCATACCAGAAGGGCCGTTTGGTTTCAGAAAGGGAAAACCATGTGTTAATAATCTATTGAGCTACTATGACAGAGTTGCAGAAACATTACAGAAAGAGAAGGGTAGGTGGATAGTACCTATCTAGATTTCAAGAAAGCATTTGACAAAGTACCGCACCAATGACTTTTATGGAAACTCTACCATCAAGGAGGAATCCGACACAAACTGTACTGTTGGATGCAAGATTTTCTCAGAAGGGAAATGAAAACAGTACCAAGGGGAAATTACTCATCATGGAGGGAAGTGACTAGTGGAGTTCCAGAGGGCTCTGTGCTGGCACCAATTATGTTTTCAGTGTATATAAATGACATAGATAGTAACATTGGAAATGAAAGCAAATCTAAATATGTTTGCTGATGATGCAAAAACACAAAGGAGAATTACTAACACTGACTCTTATCAACAGCTACAAGAAGAATTAAATAAACTTCATGAATGTAGTAATACATGGCAAATGGAATTCAGTGTGGACAAGTGACATGTAATCAAGTTTGGTAAAAGTGGAAAAAAACCAGATTGGGATTATAAGTTAGGAAGTAAAACCCTACACATATCAGAAAGAGAGAAGGATCTAGGTGTGATTATCAATAACAGACTATCTCCAGCTGACCACATCAGTGAGACGGTACAGAACATGTATACACTGCTTGCAAATATGAGAATAGCATTGCACATACATAAATGAAGATATGCTGAGAAAGATAATAACATCATTCATCAGACCAACCCTGGAGTATGCATCAGTAGTCTGGGATCCTCATATCAAAAAACACATCGATAAGACTGAAAAAGTTTAAAAGGCCACTACAAGATGGGCACCAAACTTAACCCTGCTCAGGTAGATGTCGGTCCGTGTTGCACAACAGGTAGACATGAGTCTCTCAGACCCAAAATTATAAAAATTTGGGAAAAATGTTTGTTTCTTTTATTTCAATACTGGAAATAGTGTAATATATTCAATGTTTCCGCAATACAAACATGTAAAAAAAATTGTAAGTTCTTTTCTATTGTTTACATCCATTCATCATCCAATCCTACATTGCCCCATGAGAAGCGTAGGAGCCCGGGGGTAGGCAGTTGGTCCCAACATTTAAGATGAGAGTGACCAGCCTCACTCATCCTGAGTGGCATTACATGAACAATCAACCCTAACCATCCCTTGGACATAAATCTTCACCGGATCGATCTAATTGGAGCGCAATAATTACCCACTAAACCACCAGACGCCAAAATTTGGTTATATGGTTACCACCCAATGTAGTAAATGGTTTCCTGGTGTACAGGAAACCATTTGGCTTATCACTCAGTGTAGAGTCACCCACAGGCAGAAGGAAGAGGAAAGAATGAAGGAAAGAAAGACAGAAGAGGGAATGTAAAGTTACCCGTAGGCAGAAGGACATGGAAAGAATGAAGGAAAGGAAGACAGAAAAGGATGGAAGGAAAGAAGGATGGAGGAGAGGAAAGGGCAACACAAATTTTTGACAAAAAATTTAGGAAAAACAGTATATAAATTTTGGCCTTCTTTAAGAAAATAAAAAAAATCTGAATGGTTGCTCGAGTGATCCCAAAGCTTGGTATGGCATGGTGCTTCATGGTGTGAAGAGGGGCTGCCAGACACTGCATTCATATCTGCAGTCAGGGAGAACAAAATATCTCACACACCTCAGGCAGACGTGGGTCTCACATACCCAACTTATACTCACATACCCTCATACTGAGGAAACAGAGAGAGAGCTTGAAGTAACTCCCTCACCCCTTGCATGGATACACAAAGTTAGGAAGCTACTGAGAAGAACAGGGTATTTAGAAGTTAATGAACTAAAAAATGGGACAGGTGGGGGGTGGGTCTCCCGGACCCACCTCTACCTGAGCGGGATCTAAGCTACGAAGAAAGACTAGAAAAACTGAATCTGCCAACACTACAGGATAGAAGGAAAAGAGGAGACATGAATACACTATATAAATGCATATCAGGGAAGGAGAATATAGACATAAATGAATATATAACCTATGTGGAAGCATCAGCAAGAGAACACTGCATAAAAGGTGAGGCAATAAAGACATACGGAATTTTGTTTCCCAAATGGGGCAATTGATCAGTGGAATGAATCACCGAATGAAATAGTGTATGCCAAAACAATTCATAAATTTAAGGATACGTATGATAAAAATGGTTTAAGACGCGGGACAGTACGAGCTTGACTCATTCCTGTAAAAGTACAATTAGGTAGGTAAGAACACCTCTGTAGAGTAGGCTGTCTCCCTCAATAAACCCCCTACACAACACCTGTCTGCTATCCATTACTAGAGATAAGAGGACAGGGCGAAAGGATGGGGGAGGACTAATCAGACAGTCCAATTAAAACTGCTGGTTGTATAGACTACTCATCAGAAACAAGACACCTGGTGAAAGAGAGGGGTGGACAAAGGCGGCAGACAGAACATGGTCACTACAGTCAGTGCCAGCAACCAGTGTGGGCACAACTGTGGAGTGTCTATCCTTCCTACTACTGTATTATATCTGACATAATTTGAGGAAGTATATCTCAACATAACTATTCCACTCTTTCCTCCAGCAAGGGCATACTCGCCACATTCCACTCTGATGCATCATACCAAGGAAAATAATTCAGATGGAAGAGAAGCCTAACAAGCCTCTCGCACGTGGAAATAATACGAGTAGCATACGGAGGGGGACTGGCAATAATATAGAATGGAGCCTGCATGACTATACTAAACCAATGAAACATCACACGCAATGGTATATGCAGACAATTTTTACTAAACTTCAGTCTCCACCAAGAAATTTACACTAGAAAATAATTAAACAAGATAAAAATAAAATGGCCACACACACACATACACACACACACACACACACACACACACACACACACACAAATTATACACTGTGTTTAAATATATATATATATTCATTCATTCATTCATTGCCAGACGCCATGTATCCCAAACGGGGTGGCCAAGGGCTTAGAGTTAATTGTTTTACAGGGAGGGGCACTAATCCTCCATCAACCCCACTTGACACATAGGGATGCCAACAGCATCTGGTGTTCCCAGGCAGTCACCCATCCAAGTATTAACCAGACCCAACGTTGCTTAACTTCGCTGATCGGACGGGAAGCGGTGTACTCAACGTGGTATGGCCGTTATATATATATATATCCATCATCCAATCCTACCTTGCCCCATGAGAAGCATAGGAGCCTGGGGCTAGGCATGTTGGTTCTGACATTCAAGATGAAAGTGACTAGCCTCACTCATCCTTGTGTGGCATTACATGAGCAATAACCCCAACCATCCCATGGATATAAACCTTCACCAGCTCAATCCAACTCGAGTGCTGCAATTACCCACTAAACCACCAGGTGTCATAATTTGGTTATATAATTACCACTCAGCATAGTAAATGGTTGAGTCACCCATAGGCAGAAGAAGAGCAAAAAATGAAGGAAAGAAAGACAAAAGAGGGAGTGTAAAGTCATTCGCAGGTAGAAGGACGAAGAAAGAATGAAGTAAAAAAAGGCAGAAGAGGAAGGAAGGAAAGGAGGGAGGACAAGAAAGGGCAGACACCCAAGAGCAGCACTACATCGAGTGAGTGGATGGTAAGCGCCCCCATCTACCACCAATATATATACCGTATATAGGATGTATATATAATATATATATATATATAGTACACAATCAAATCGTTATTTTCAGCTTCAATTTAATTATCCTCATGCAACTGTCACTGGATTTTAAGAAAAATAAGTAACACATTTCAGGTAAAAATCATGGGATCTTGAACACTACATTGTAATATTAAATAATGTTTATTTTACAACTCTGAATTAGTCAAGTTTAATTATATCAAAAGCAATATTCATTTATGGATTTATATAATTCCCTTGGCACATCAATAATAAAACTGACATACTTCCAACACATAAAAGTATACTGTGATAGATTAGCAACAAAGTACAATGTACATTAATTGTTATATAAGTTTTGCACTTTGTACAACATTATGAACTATTATAGGCAGCATTTTAAGGCCACACATACCAAAGCAATGTAAATGCAATTCAAGGCAGTGATCTAGCTTTAGTCTAACTTCAAGGATGATCCCCTTAACACAATACTCCTTCCAGGCAAGAGTGTTAGTCGAGGATCACTTATATACCTGTCACAAGATACATGGAAATTTTGAACCTGTACATGGGACTGTGTTACCCAAGTTTTATCATTCAATTTTTGAGTAAGACTGTCACGTACAAAACAAAAATAAAAGTAAATACAGTTCTGAAAATTATTATTTCAATCATATCACACCATACTGTTCGTGTATTCCAAAAATTATGATTGCAATCATATCAAACCATACAGTTTGTATAATGAAATGTCCTCAATCTAGAAAGCTAAATATCAAACAAACCACATTACCAGTAAGGATATTCTTTAACTCTTTACCATCTAGTGGCAGGAGTATAACATGTTTAGGGGCATTTTCAAAATTTAACATCCAGTATGATGACTTATTTTTTTTCCCCACATCCAGACATCTACTCAACTTAGGGGAGATGTCAGGTAGTTAGGATCTGACATAGACTTAATTCTTTTACTTTTGCAGATCTTTCACAAGCTAAATAAAATTATCCAGTGACAGCATGAATAAAATACAGAGTAAATCATTGGATTCATGAAGTTGATACAGGAAGAACCCTAAAGTCTGAATCTGCAGGTGATGGATTGCAAAGTGAATAGAGGAAAAACACTCCTTACTGTATGGGATGAATTCTAAAATTTCATAATATTTATTTATGAGTACTGCTGTAAATTGGGGAAAATTGCAAATCAACTTCGCATGACAAAATGGGACTTCAACAGAATGACGAAAAAAAAAAAAAAAGGTAAATGATATAATAATAATAATAATGCAGCACAGGACTGGACGATGGATGGATGGATGATAATAATAATAATAATAATAATAATAAAATAAAGGTTACTAACAAAACTGATTGTTTTTATTGTACCATCCCTGCAAAATTTAATATGCAGTATATTCAGGCAGCAGAGTTAAGGAGAGCAACCTGTATTAGAAGTACAGTATTCAGTCTTAACCCCTCCATGCCACGGACATATTTTGTTCTATTATCACTGCCACCTCCTAGATTATTTTATTCAGCATAAGGGATATGTTTTGCAATGATACGGTTAATGAAAACTAAATCTAGTCCCTTCAATCTCAGAAGCCTATTGTAAAGTGAAAATCATCAGGAGATAGTAAGAATGAACTAAATACTTTCACATGAATGCATGCCTTAACAATATAGAATATTATTAGTGGTAGGTAGTGGCGACCATCATCCACCCACTTGATGTAGTGCTGTCTACTTTTTCCTTAGCCTTTATCATTCTTTTTCTGTGCCTGCCCTCCTCTCTTCCTATTTCTCCCATGCTTCCTGTCACTTCTTATTGCTTTTCTTTCCTTTACAGGTGGCTTTAGATTGAGTGACAAGCCAAATGGTTTCCTGTAAGCCAAGAAACCATTTACAACGCTAGGTGGTAACCATATAACCAAACCATACGTGCTACCTACGTGTCAACAAGTGAGTTGGTGGAGGGTTAGTGCCCCTCCCCGTAAAATAAATAACTCAAAGTCAAATGGCCACCCCTTACGGGATTATGGCGTCTGGCAATAAATAGATAGACTTGCAAACTTACAAGAGTGTAATTTAGCAATGAGAAATTTTTGCAGACCCAGGTATAATTTCTTATGTTTCATCTAAGTGACAGTTGTTAAAAAATAAGGAAAACAAAAATCTGTGGGTAACTGATGACTGATATAGGCATTTCATTCTGCTATACCACACAGTTATTTCAAATACAAAATCACTTTGCACCACAAGATTTGCATTCTTAATGAGACACTATGTCCAGCTTATGCATGTACACAACAGAATCATATGAATTTTAGAGGCAATTTCAATGAAGGGAAGTGATCACACATCAGCAGTCACATCATCCTGAACACACAACAGTCATGATGATGTTTAATTCCATCAGTCCAGTGATGGAATTTTCATTTTATTATATGTACCCTCCACACAATCATATTAACCCGTCACGTCCCGAGGTTTTCCGCACCTCCGACATCCCCCAGTCCCGAGGTATTTTCGATTTTTTTTTTTTTGGCTAAAACCTTCGCTTTTGGTGAGAAACATCGAAAATTCATAGAGAAATCGCTCAGGTTTAAAGTGCCCAATCCAGGTAGGAGTTCCTCCTTACCTGAGTGGGTTTTCTAACATGCTGGCACCAAAGAAAACGAGTTCTATGGGAGGGTAACTATTTTATCCACTCATAAACGGTATTTATTTATTTACTTGGTACGAATGTATATGTAGTATGACAGTATATTGGTTTTCAAGCAGTAATAAAGGCATTATAAGCATTGTTTCACTCACTAACTAATCACCATACCTGACCTATTTTTGCCACACTACCTGATCATTATTTCTGGCTGTTTCTTCTTCTAATGCTATGTAAACATTGTCCTCCACATTGTCATCGATTGGGGAATCACTCTGGCCCTGAATAACTTTACTAGCCAGGTCACTGGTAACAGGTCCTTTGCCAAGACAATGGTGTGAGGGGGGGAGGGGGGAGGTTATGCAGTGTAAGGCATTGTCCCTGCTTGGTATCTTGTACAGGAATAGAGGAAGGTGTCCCGTGTATACATACGAAAAATCACGTGCGAAAAATGAAAATTGTGCAAATTAGGTACCTTGCAATTGCACGACGTACTGGTACGTCGCCGGGACTGGCAAATGCATATCGTGGTGACGTACCCATACGTCGTCGGGACGGGGCGGGTTAAGCTTTAAACAGACTTCTCACAAGAGGGGGGGTTAGGTTAGATACAGCCATCATCTGGAGGTACCATGAAGAACTCAATTTAACATGTTACTGGATTAAAACTTAATTTATTAGTCTGTATTAAAAAATGGACTGCTTATGATGTATCTTAGCACTGACTGTCAATTATGGGTTACAGTGTGACTTATGATCTTCTAACAAAATATTTTTTGCTTCCTTTTTGTTATCTCCAAACAACTTTATTAAACCCTGGAGACTTTTCTTAACAGTGAAGGTTAGCTATAGCCTTCATTCACCCCATCAGTAAGAGAGGTTTTTCCTAAATTTAAATAATATGGAGTAAACAAGAACAAACATAAAAATACTGTGCATCAGACTGAAGTGGTTTAGTACTTTTTGTCAATAAAACATAATCTACTATATTAAAATTAGATCAACACTCAATTATTTGCTAACATGAACACTAGTACATTATAAATGTATGAGATTGGGGATACAGCATAAAAAATAAAAAATGAAAATGAACACAAAGGTCAACAAAAGATTGACAGAATACAAGTACAAGTACATGTATTTCCTGATGCAGGTAGGATGTAATATGTAAATATCACCATGGACATAATAATATTTTAATTACCTATCTCGGCATTTTACACACTGTAGAAAGCATCTCGATAACGAAGCTATAGCTTATCTGATTTCTGATCTTCCACTCCCTTTTAGACATTCAGCTCATCAAAATGTGAATCTGACTATATCTTCACATGGTAAAACCTTCCACACTACTGTCCTATCATCTCCTCCTGTATGTATAATCTCCTCATCAATATCAGCAAAGTCATTACCTCCTCTTCTCTCAATATTCTTGATATATTTTTAAGGTGATGTTTTATATGAGGGACTTAGTATTCCTATAGACTTCCTTAAGTATGTAAAAATCATTATCATATCACTTTACCTCACCACAACTTCTCTAATGAATAATAATAACAATAATAATAATAATAATAACAATAATGTAAAACTTAAGCTGAGATGAAAGTCTGTAATCACTGAGTCCAAATAATGAATTTTCAAATATCTCATTATTACAGACAAGACACATCATCTCCTTGTTCTGGTGTGATAAAAGTAAAATGAAAAATGATTGGTCACAAATGAATAGGACAGTACTGATGAATTTAGTAGTTTCTGAAGGTTTAAAAAAATTCAGTACTGCAATGTGAAGCCAAGCATGATATACTTCATATACTGTATAATACACTATCTGTAGAGAAAATTACGTCATTTCACCGGAGTACCGTGAACTAACTGAGGCATAAAGGAACACATTTTATGCAGTTTCACGTTTGCGGGAGATCTTTCTGTTCTTGGCTTCATAATTCTTGGGCGGTGGCATGCTGTTGCTTGAGATGTGCCGCTGGTACACACTGTTGATAGTAAGACAACAATCAATATGAAAATCACACACACACACACACACACACACACACACACACAGTATGATAACAGAAAGACAGTTTGGTTTCAGAAAAGGAAAATCATGTGTTACTAATCTGTTGAGCTACTATGACAGAGTAACAAACACAATACAGGAAAGGGAAGGATGGGTGGACAGTATCTATTTAGATTTCAAGAAAGCTTTTGACACAGTACCACACCAAAGACTTTTATGGAAACTGTACCATCAAGGAGGAATTCGAGGCAAACTGTTTTGTTGGATGCAAGACTTTCTCATAAAAAGAGAAATGAGGACAGTACTAAGAGGAAACTACTCATCATGGAAAGAAGTGACTAGTGGAGTACCACAGGGTTCAGTGCTCGCACCAATCATGTTTTTAGTGTATATAAATGATATAAACAGTAACACTGGAAATGAGAGCTATCTGAATATGTTTGCAGATGATGCAAAAATACAAAGGAGAATTACTAGCACAGACTCTTGTAGGGAGCTACAAGAAGAATTAAATAGACTTCATGAATGGAGTAGTACATGGCAAATGGAATTCAATGTGGACAAGTGTCATGTAATCAAGTTTGGTAAAAGTGGAAAAAGACCTGATTGGGATTATAAGTTAGGAAATAAAACCCTATATACATCAGAAAGAGAGAAAGACCTAGGTGTGATTATCAATAACAGACTATCTCCGGCTGACCACATCAGCGAGAAGGTACGGAACATGTATACATTGCTTGCAAATATGAGAATAGCATTCACACACATAAATGAAGACATGCTAAGAAGGATAATAACATCATTCATTAGACCCACCCTGGAATATGCATCAGTAGTCTGGAGTCCTCATCTCAAAATGCATATAGACAAGATTGAAAAAGTTCAAAGGGCCGCTACAAGATGGATACCAAGCTTAAGGGACCTAAGCTACGAAGAAAGACTAAATAAACTGAATCTACCAACACTACAGGAGAGAAGGAAAAGAGGTGACATGATAATGCTATATAAGTGCATATCAGGGAAGGAGAAAATAGACATAAATGATTACTTAACATATGGAGAAGCATCAGCAAGAGGACACTGCAAAAAACTGCATAAGAAGAGAGGTGATAAAGACGTAAGGAAATTCAGTTTCCCAAACAGAGCAATTGATCAATGGAATGCACTACTGAATGAAATAGTGTGTGCCAAAACAATTCACAAATTTTAGGATATGTACGATAAATATGGTTTAAGACACGGGACAGTACGAGCTTGACTCATTCCTGTAAAGATACAATTAGGTAAGAACACACACATGCATGCATGCAAGCACACACAGAAAAAACATGGCCTCTACCAATACCAAGCTACACATTACAGTATTTAAAATGATGTGATAGATTCTACTAATAATGTGGAAGGGTACACTTTAGAAATTTTTCAAATTTAAAAGTCTATAGTGGGGTACAGGCCTTCAATTGTCAGTATTGTTCATTTGAAATTGTTTATGTTATTTGAGAAGTGGCAGCATCTTTATAATCCCCAGAACCTGAGGTCATTCTGTAGGATCTCATCCCAAGTCTAAGATTACCTTTATCAACTGGTGATCTACAATCAGATTCACACGCCTAAATCTTTCTACTTAATTTTCACCCTCACCCTCTATTTTCACCACCAGTCCAAACCACTTCCATCTCCCACCATGCATCACATCACCATATGCCTTCCAGTATACTCAAGCCTACTAATATCATTGTCCTTTAAACTGCCCAAGTTTCATTACCATAAAGCACTCCTGCATTATTTTCATGCAAAAAACACACAATATGTCCTCAGTACGAGAGTTCCATAAATGTTCACCCATAAAGTGCAGCATCAGGAAATCCCAATAATCCCATTGTGCACACACACACACACACACACACACACACACACACACACACAAAGTCTTCTAATAACATCAGAAACCAGTGTTATGTCCTTGATATGAAAGACAACATGCTAAAGTATATATAGTTCTAGAATAAAGTCAATAACCCACACAGTTAAGTCAAAGTGCATTAAGCGCAAAGATTTTGTCTGATGAAAAAATACAAAAATTTTAGTTCTACCAATGACACTTTTTAGCATGATGAGATGAAAGATCATACTGTAGTTTAAAATATTTAACTACACAATTTTTTAAGTCAATATCTGCAATAGTATAGTCAGGGGACACATTTTGAGCTTATAATTCTCAAGAGGAACTGCATTAAGAAGAAAAAGGGGGGAGAAACATGCACAGGTGGGGGAGAGATGAATGGGGAGAACCAGCTGAAAACAAACTCCACTTGCCTCTACATGATCAAAATCATGTCATCAGTCACCTGTTGCCCTAGTATTAAAGTGTGGACACCCCCCCACCCGACACAAGTAACGCAAGTCAGAGTCGCCTGCTGAGCATCGAGTGATGTAAATTGTAGTTCTCAGGTTAGCAGGTAACTTTTTCTTGAACTTCTTCCACTAACTGCTAACCCTAATGGCTCTAACTTCACCTCCCCCAATACCACAGGTCACATCACCCAGCTCCATCCATCCATCCATCCATCCATCATCCAATCCTATGTTGCCCAATGAGGAACGTATGAGCCTGGGGCTAGGCAAGTTGGTCCTGACATTTAACCCTTTAACCGCGGGTGTCATTCCAGAATGACGTTGCAAAAACTGGACCAAACCGCGGGTGTCATTCTCGAATGTTTGTGAATATTTTGAATACCCCGCGTTTTTTCCGTGCACCAATTGTTTCAAGGGAGAGTAGCTATTAAGTTCTTTCACTCCAGCCGACCCCCACCTCCCTCTTCCCCCCCCTGGGGCCCCACCTCCCACCCCCTGGGCCCCCCACCCCACCCCTGACCAAGCGCGCATCAGTATCTGTCCAGCTGTGTGAGTGACAACACATGTTGATGTGGCAGTGAAGTGCAGGCAATTACAGTGCCTTTTACCTGTCTCAGTGAACACAGAGTGGGTGTTTATCGTATGTGCAGTGTTCATATATGTTTATAGTATTATTATCAGAATGTGATTGGCATTTGGTAATGGTGTGTGAGCGAAAAATAGTGATTACAACACCGCTGATGTGGCAGTGAAGTGCAGGCAATTACAGTGCCTTTTACCTGCCTCAGTGAACACAGAGTGGGTGTTTATCGTATGTGCAGTGTTCATATATGTTTATAGTATTATTATCAGAATGAGGTTGGCATTTGGTAATGGTGTGTGAGCGAAAAATAGTGATTACAACACCGCTGATGTGGCAGTGAAGTGCAGGCAATTACAGTGCCTTTTACCTGCCTCAGTGAACACAGAGTGGGTGTTTATCGTATGTGCAGTGTTCATATATGTTTATAGTATTATTATCAGAATGAGGTTGGCATTTGGTAATGGTGTATGAGCGAAGGTAATGATGTGTGAGCGAAAAATAGTGATTTTACACCCCTCACTTCTAACGGCACTGCCCGTCCTGTGAAAGTCAACGAAGTCATGAAACCTACATCAATGGAAAGCTGAAGGTTAGTACTTTCTAATGGTACCTAATTTTTTTCTCTAGCTTTATTCTGTGCAGAGTTATTAAGGTTAAAAGGTTTGTTTACATTTGGCTGAAACCACCGCGGGAGAGGACAGTCAGACCAAAACAATACCCGCGGTTAAAGGGTTAAGGGGAGTGGACGCCAGCAGGGTCCGATTTTCGACTGACAAAGGCATTTTGCGAAAGTTACCCCATAAAATAGCTCCGAGTATCACTTGTTCTCTGTAAAAATTTGACAGCCGTACGACAATTCTTTCCCCTTCAAAAAAAATATTTTGTAATTCCAATTTTGAGGTCACTTCCCTGCAGAAATCTCCATTTTCTATCTATCTATCTATTGCCAGACGCCTCAGTCCCGTTTGGGGTGGCCACAAACAAATCGCCTCCAAGTCGCCCTGTCCCCCGCCATTTCACTCCCCTGCTCCCAACTCACACCCCCCTCTCTCATATACCTCTCCACCCCATCCCTCCATCTCATCCTCGGCCTCCCCCTCCCTCTTTCCCCCTCCACCTCACTCACATACACTCTCTTCGTCAGTCTTTCACCCTCCATCCTCTCCACATGGCCAAACCACCTCAGTATGTTCCTCATAACGCTTCCTATCACATCCACATCAACACCACAACGCTCCTTTATATCCTCATTCGTCAGCCTGTCTCTCCATGTGACTGCACAGGCTCCTCTTAAATAACTCATTTCCACTGCTCTCACTCTTGACTTGTGTCCTTCCAACAACGTCCAAGCTTCACTTCCGTACGTTAGAGTTGGTATCACAATACTGTCATGTAGTAACTTTTTCACTTCCATGCTCACTTCCCTGTTTCTTATCACTGCTTTCAAAGAACCAGCAACCTTTCTTCCCTGCTGTACCCTTTCAAGCACTTCACCATCCAAACCTCCATCCTTACTCATCACACTACCCAAGTACTTAAATGTACTCACATTTTCCAATTCCTCACCATCCAACCTCGCTGTACATTCACTGACTTCACCTCTCTCAAAGACCATCACTTTACTCTTCCCTACATTCACCTTTAGATTCCGTTTCTTACACACTCTCCCAAACTCATCCACCAAGCCTTGCAGCTCCCCTTCGTCTTCACTCAACAACACAGTATCATCTGCAAACAACAGCACAGGGAGTTTCCAAACACAATCCTCTCTCACCAGGGCCACTCCAACATCCACTACCCTACCTTGTACCTCTTTTATTACCCCATCCATGTACAGATTGAACAACCATGGAGACATGACACATCCCTGTTTCAACCCAACTTTCAAAGAGAAAAATTCACTTAGTTCACCATCCACACGCACTGCAGCCTTCGCACCATCGTACATACTCTTCACAGCATTCAACAACTTCCCATCTACTCCATATATTCTTAACACTTTCCACAATCCTAGTCTATCCACCCTGTCATATGCTTTCTCCAAATCCATGAAAGCCGCATACAACTTCTTTCCCTTCTCTAGAAACTTTTCCACTAAAGATCTGAGAATGAATATCTGATCTACACAACCTTTTCCCTTCCTAAAGCCTCCCTGTTCTTCTCCAACTAATTCCTCTGTTCTTTCCCTAACTCTGTCAATAAGTATCCTACCATACACTTTTCCTATTATACTAAGAAGACAAATGCCCCTATGATTACCACACACTTCTTTTTCCCCTTTTCCTTTGTACAAGGGAATAATTATACCTGACTTCCAATCCTCCGGGACTCTAACTTCCTCCCAGGCCAATCTGCACATCTTCCACATCCATTCTACTACTATCTCTCCCCCATGCTTCAGCATTTCACCACACACTCCATCAATTCCTGGGGCTTTCCCTGATTTAACTTTCTTCATTGCTTCCACAACTTCTATCCTACTGATTTCTTCCTGTCTTCTCACCTCCCTCCTTCTCCCAGCCATTCCCCAGGCACTTATACTCGCATTACTTCCATCCTCCACGTTCAACAATTCCTTAAAGTGTTCTCTCCATCTGCTCACTTTTTCTCCCTTCTCCACTAGTAATCTACCATTTTTATCTTTCACTCCCCTGCTAACTTCACTTCCACCCTGTCTTACTCTTTTCACCTCTCTCCAGAACATTTTCTTACAGTCCCTCCACTTTACACTCAAATTCCTTCCAAATTCCTCATCCACTCTCTTCTTACTCTCTCTTACTAATCTTTTCACCTCTCTCTTTCTTTCTACATATAACTCTCTCTTCCGCCTCTCAACCTCTTCCACGCCCCTATTCCTCATCCATTCATTGTATGCTTTCTTCTTTTGTGCCACAGCCTGTTTCACCTCTTCAGTCCACCACGCTGTTCCTTGCACCCCCCTCCGTCTTCTCTTCCTTCCACACACCACATCACATGCTGCACATATTTCTTCTGTAAATATTCTACACACACCTTCCACGTCCTCCATCTGCTCCAATTCATATTTGCCCAATTGTTCCTCCACTTCTCTCTTATACTCTGCCTTTTTCTCATCCTCTTGTAACCTTTCCACTCTCCTTGCAACTACTCCTTCCTCTCGTCTTTCCCTTCTTCTGTTCCTCCATCTTACTTGGACTTTAATTCTGGCCACCACCAAGTAGTGGTCAGAAAGTCCACTCCCCCAACCTCTATAAACTCTTCCATCCAATATACATCTTCGTATCCTTTCATCCACACACACATAATCAATCATTGCCTTCCTTTCATTCAGTTCGCCACCCACCCTTCTCATCACTCGCCATGTATACCTGTGGATCATTTTATGCCTGAAGAGGGTATTGGCTATCACCAACCCCCTCCCAGCACAAATGTCCACTAACGCACTGCCATTCTCATCTATCTCAGCAGGCACACCCCAGTCACCAACTATTCCATCCACCTTCACATTCCCAACTTCACCATTCATATCACCAATCAAAAACACTCTCTCATTCCTTCCAAACTTTTCCATGCACACTTCTACATTTGTCCAGAACTCTTCTCTCACTCTTCTAGAACGATCTTGCGTCAGTGCATACACACACACAATCGCCCACATTTGTATTCCAACTTTCAACTTTACCCACACAATCCTTGATCCAACTGATCCATACTGTCTTATGCTCCTCTTCCATCTTTTACTCACAACTATACAAACTCCTTCCTTTGCCCTCTCATTCTCACCTACTCCTGCACATATACCCCATCCATACTCCCATTCTCTCACACTTTCTCCTCTCCATTTTGTTTCAGTTATTCCACATACATCCACTTTCGCATCCTCAAGCACCTGGACAATCTCTCTCTCTTTCACCTCATCATTCGCTCCCCTTACATTCCACGTTCCAATTGCAATGTCCTTTGTCCGGTCCTTGGTCGTCAACGTTTGGTCAGTTCTTGTCCGAGGCTTATTGTTTGTTTTTTTGGTTAGTTGTTTTCCGGGGAGGGGCACTAACCCTCCGCCAACCCATTTAGTCGCCTTTTACGACAAGCAGGGATACTGGGGGAGTATTCTTGAAAAACCCCCCTACCCCCAGGGGGTATATATATATAATATGAACTTCTTATTGCTTTTCTTTCCTTCACAGGTGGCTTTGCATTGAGTGACAAGCCAAATGGTTTCCTGTAAGCCAAGAAACCATTTACAACGCTAGGTGGTAACCATATAACCAAACCATACATGCTCCCTACATGTCAACAAGTGGGTTGGTGGAGGGTTAGTGCCCCTCCCCGTAAAACAAATAACTCAAAGTCAAATAGCCACCCCTTACGGGATTATGGCGTCTGGCAATAGACAGACAGATAGACCACTTTTTCCCGATTATTTTCCTTTTCTTTCTGTAAAAATTCTGTCATACATCTGGCAATGGGAGTGTGTGTGTGGAGTGTGGCAGTGAGGCAGGGAAACACCAGAGATGATATGACACGTGGAGAGCTCAGATGTGCCAGCCTTGGTCTCAACCTGTTCTCAGTCTGTGCTAATCTTGGCCATTTCTCATCGTTTTTGCCCACTTTTTGAAGATGGGGCAACCATCTAAGAAGCGACTGCAGTGTCAGAAAGCAGCAGAGAAGAATTTGAAGCCATTTCAATAGGAGAAAAACGTGTTGGAAGCTGCAGTTCTTTCTCCACCATGGCCACCTCCCCTCTTACCTGCCCCCCCACCATGACCTCACCTCATGAACCCCAACCTTCTACGTCTTTTTCTCCATTTTTGTCTTCTCCAACATACTCCACCTCTTCATAACCATCCCTAATCCTAACTCCTAAAATAAAAAAAAAAGGATCTAAGTTGTTTCCAAACATACAGACACTGCAAGTCAACAGAAAACGAGTGATATCTCAGAATTAAACTTACAGTCCTTTGGAGTGATATAACTCTATTAGGTAATTTTGACCATAAGACAAAAAGCAAAATACCTATAAAAAGAGGAATGAAAGGGGAACATTTTGTCCATAAATTTTTTTCAGAGACTGACAAACATGACTGTAATGATTTTTTTGAACATGGCAAAAAGGGGGTAAAATTTGGGATAAATACATACGCATTTTGGGAATTTTTTTGTTCAGCAGTGGTGAAGAATATTAAAAAACTGTTAGGACAATTTATTAATAAGGGTTTTCCTCTCTTCCTCTTTCTCCCATCTTTCCTGTCATTTCTTATTGCTTTTCTTTCCTTTACAGGTGGCTTTACATTGAGTAACAAGCCAAATGGTTTCCTGTAAGCCAAGAAACCATTTACAACGCTGGGTGGTAACCATATAACCAAACTATATGTGCTCCCTACGTGTCAACAAGTGGGTTGGTGGAAGGTTAGTGCCCCTCCCCGTAAAACAATTAACTCAAAGTCAAATGGCCACCCCGTACGGGATTATGGCATCTGGCAATAGATAGACAGATTATTAGTATGACTACCAAATATCACAGAGATCAAAAGAACACACTTCTCCTGGTTTCCCATTTCTCATGTCTCAACATTTTTATACATATAACCCACATACTATTTTTTTCTGTAAAAACTAATTGACCAACTTTACTCAAATTTTGTAATGTTATTGCTCATATAAAGTAACAAAACATTTTTAAAAATCAGATATATATATAAGAAAAACAAATGTACCTTCATAAGTAACAACAGTCCTCTCCCCTAAGATGAAAGTGACCGGCCTCACTCATCCCTGAGTGGCAAAATGTGAGTGATAAACCCCAACCAACCCTTGGATATAAACCTACACAGGCCCATTCTGATCTGAGCACCTTACTTACCCACTAAATCACCAGACACCATAAATTGGTTATATGGTTACAACCCAGTGAGGTAAATGGTTTCCTGGTGTACAGGAAACCATTTGGCTTGTCACTCAGTGTACAGTCACCCATAGGCAGAAGGAAGAGGAAAGAATGACGGAAAGAAAGACAGAAGAGGGAGTTTAAAGTCATCAGTAGGCATAAGGAAGAGGAAAGAATGAAAGAAAGAAAGATGGAAGAGGAAGGAAGGGAAAGAGGAAAGGGCAGACACCCAATGCAGCACTACACTGAGTGTGTGGATGGTGATCGCCCCCACCTACCACTATCAAATAAAACATCACAGACCCGGTACATCTGCCACGTTATTTCTAACGCGTCTAGCCCTCTCTCCTTTTTCCCATATCCACAAAGCATACTTTAGTATAACCACAAAGCACAACTTACTTTGCTCATCCATATAAAATATTACATAAAACTTAAATTACTCCCAATTACCGAAATTGGAAGTTATTCTGGAAAGAGATGTGGAAATGTAGAAGTCAAAGCGGAAAGAAATGTGAAGGTGTGAAGGATGTACGTGGTAGGTTATTAACCCATGGGGATGAAGTAAGGCCCAGATGAAAAGAATATTTTGAAAGCCTGATGAACAGAAATAATGATAGCAAAGCAACTGTTAACATGATTGGTTCTGGGGGTGTGCAGAGAAGGAATGCACTGCTAAGAAACATGACATTTGCACAGGTGAAGAACACTGTGAAGTGGCTGAAAAATGGAAAAGCAGCTGGGGTTGATGAGGTGTATGCAGAGATGATTAAGTGCAGTGGAGAGAGTGGAATGAAGTGCCTGCTGGAAATATGTTACAAGGCATGGATGAGTGAAACTGTGCCAGCAGAGTGGAAAAAGGCTGTGATTCTACTCTGTACAAAAATAAAATTGAGTGCAAGAATTATCGTGGCATAAGCTTACTGAGTGTGGTAGGGAAGGTATGTGGAAGAATTCATCCATTAATTCATTGCCAGACGCCATGTATCCCAAACGGGGTGACCAAGGGCTTAGAGCTAATTGTTTTACAGGGAGGGGCACTAATCCTCCACCAACCCCACTTGACTACAGAGAAAGTAAGAGAGATATCAGATGTCCTAGCAAGTGATGAACAGGATGGCTTTAGCAGTAGCACAGGATGTGTGGATCAAATATTTGCAGTAAGACAGATAGTGGAGAAGGCTTGTAAGAAGGACTAAGAGGTGTTTATGGCATTTATGGATCTGGAAAAAGCATATAATAAAGTAGACAGAGAAGGACTGTGGAAGGTTTTAAGCATGTGCGGTGTAGATGGTAAGCTGCTAGGTGCCGTCAGGAGTTTTTTTCATGGTAGTGAAGCATAAGGGTAAATGGGCATCTAAGTGAATGATTCACAATCAGTGTGGGTGTGCGACAAGACTGTGTGATGTTCCTATGGTTGTTCAACATATATATAGATGGGGTGATTAGAGAAGTAAAAACACAAGTAATGGAGAGAGGGATGGTGTTGGTAATGAATGGTGATGGATGGAATATCTCAAATATGTTGTATGCTGATGATGCAGTACTGCCTGCAAATACAGGACAAGAACTTGGCAGACTAGTGCTGAGTTTTGCTGATGCCTGTGAGTGTCGTGCCTTGAGAATAAATGCAGAAAAGAGTAAAGTGATGGTTATTGAGAGAGACGGTGACTCCATTGTCATGTTACAGTGAATGGAGACAGACAGAATTGGTGAGAGTTCAAATACCTGGGTACAGGTATAGAAAAGAGAGGAAAATGTGCAAAACAGGTGGAAAGCAGAATGACAAAAGGAAGGAAAGTAGCTGCAGCAATGAAGGTCTTGATAAGAAACAGAGGCTTGAGTGTTGCAGCTGCATGAGCTTACATGAAGGAGTGTGAGTGCCAACTTCAACATACGGATGTGAGACTATGGTGTGGCATGAATATGAAAAGTCAAGAGTGAAAGCAGTGGAGATGGGACTGCTGAAGAACGTATGTGGAGTACAGAGAGTGGATAGGATATGAAATAATGTGATTCGTGAAAGATGTGGAGTGAGGAAGTCTGTGGACACCAGAATTGAAGACAGTGTGCAAACATGGAATGGTCATGTGGAGAGAATGGGTAACAATAGAGTTGTGAAAAAGGTATATCTGTGCCAATCTGAAGGAAGGAGGAGGCAAAGTAGGCCAAGGAAAAGGTGGCAGGATATGGTGAATGAGTGCGTGAGGAAGAGAGCAATGGAAATCGGTAAGGCTAGGCGACTGACAAGAGATCAAGCTTGCTGGATGAATGTTGTGTGAAGAAGTGCATGATAAGGGATTTGACACCCATTTTCAATGTGTCAGCGTCCGGACTGGCTCTATTGGATACGTTCATGTGAAGCTACTGAGTGTGATGGATGTTTTCGGAGTATCAGATAAAGCCAGGATTCCAGGGACTTGAATGAAGAGTGAATGGAAGCATGGCCCACTGGACTCAGCAAACTTGGGCTGTCTGGATGTTGCTACTCCTCACCCTGCCCTAGGGTGGGAAAGAAGAAGAAGAAGAAGAAGGGAGGAGGAGGAGGAGGAGGAGGAGGAGGAGGAGGATTGATGATTGATGATGATGATGATGACTCCCAATACTCTTCTGACAACATATCAATGGCCAAACATCAAGTAGTGTGTACTGGAAGAGTGCTGGGGTTCATTCAGTTTTACTGTATGTAATATGCATAATAAAAAGAAAACAGAAAATACAAAAGAAAGGGAAATTTCAACAAAATCTATCTATCTATCTATCTATATACCTAGGCTGCTTCCCCCAAGGAAAGGGAGGTAGCCGAGACAGGATGACTCACTCTCCATTTACTCATCCATTCAAACACATTCATTCGCATCTTAGCCCCAAAGGGGCCACATATCAACTTACTCATCATTCAAGCCTTTGATATTCCTGGCTCAAAAACAAAAATAAATGCAACCCATGTATAGTATGGTGCATTCAATGACAATCTCACAAAAAAATTAAGGATAAGTACATTACTGTATATCCATAAAAAAAAAAAAAAAAATTTATGTGCACCTTTATTGATATGCTTTACTCCTTTATTTTGTCCTTAATTTCCATATCTTACTTCTTAAACACACTCACATACTGGTGCCACATCAAATAATTTATTTTTGGCCTTACAGGTCCCTTTCGCCCACAAACTTACCCACATACACAAATATAACTAACCCAGGATCATCCGTGTTCACTGAGATAATATAGTACTATCAAGACACATGTTACAGTAGCTCATCTCAATTATACATGGACAGGGCAGGAAATATTTGTTAAACATAACTTCATGTTTCTTCACCCTCATCTTTAACACCATGTTCCTTCTTTTGTGTGCCTTTACGGCAATGCAAGGCCAGAGTTAAGATGTTTCATGTTCCATGGTTTTCTTTCCAAAAACAGTCAGACCATACCCAGAGACTTAGTGCCCCTTGCCTGGCATTGGTCTGACCATAACCATGGCCAGTTGCTCCACTGCTGCTGGGGATAAGGAGCCATGGGTTGATGTGATTTGTCATAGGGGTTTAGGGGAGGAGTTCTGCCAATAACTTACAGGGTTGGCTTGGGCAATGACAAAAAAGAGAATACTTTTTTCTTTTTTGTCTGAGCCCTAAATATGAACCTGATTAGCACTGCTTCATCAGATTAATATATAACGGTTCCACTTATTGCTGGGATGCCAACATTTCTCTGACATTAGAAGGCAGTGTTCCTTAGAGGCAGATTTCTTACTAACTATAACTTACTACATGGTGCAGATCATACTCATTATACTTTTCTTGCACAGTCTTATAACCCTAACAACTCAAGATACAGCTACTGCCAGTACTCACAACTTGTATGACTCATTACGCAGCATGTCCATCACATGGGATGGACCAAGGAGGAGTTGGTCAGCAATCATAGGTACCCACGGGTTGCACTCAAGACGCAGGCAGCACCGATTGCCCAGCAAGTCCAACTGACCTACAAGGAAAGGAGAGAGGTAATGACAAATATTACAGAGTACAGTAATTAAATTACCCAATGTATCTATCATCCAGCTTTTTTTTTTTTTTTTTTTTTGCTCCATCAGGAGAATAGGGCCCAGGACTAGGATAATCTATCCCGAGCTGCATTTATGCAACCAAAAAACCCCAACCATCCCTTGGATGGGCAACATCTGGTCTAAGCCTGTTAACCAACTAGATCACTAGAAATTAATCTGGTTATATGGTTATCACCCAATATAGTAAATGGCTTCCTGGGTTACAGGAAATAATCTGGCTTATCATTCAATGTAGAGCCACCACTGGGCATGACTACACTAATAAGTGGCTACTGTGCACCCCCACCTACCACTGTCTTAGTTCTATGTCAAATGACTTGTATTTGTAGTAGTAGTTGTTCCCTAGGCACTCTGGCCGAACAGCTCCAAGTCCCTTAGGAGGGCCATGGCCAAGACCGGGCTTTCCCACAGAGCTCTCAAAGAGTGTATGTTGTGTTGGTGGCGTAGGTGATTGTGTGCAATGCAGTCTTCCATAATGTGCTTAATAGTATGGGGTGCTGTGTTACATCCTGGACAGGCATTAGCGACGGAGGCATCCAGCCTCTTCTGGTAGCTTAACAGGGCTGGATGGTGCCCACATCTCAGCCTGGCTAGGTGGACCCTGTCCTCGCGAGAGAGAAAGGGTTCACAAGGGTGGATGTCAGGAGGCCGTGCATGCAGCTGTGTGTTTTCTTTAGGTGACTGAATTGAGCGGCAAGTGATCTGAGTGTGGATATGCTTCTGGAAGCTGGTCTGAGGTGGGCGAGGGGGAAGAGATGACAGTATTTGTGTATGATATCGTGTGCTGGGTGTTGTTTTGATGTTCCTTGGTATGGGTGGATAAGCTGCCATGTAATGTAGTGGATGTTGTGGGTTTGTGGAGGCTGCAGCAAGAATCTGGGTGCCTCTCATGTCTAGGTGATCCTCGACTTTGAGGACTTTGGTTCCTTGATGTAGGTGGTCTGTGGGTGTAGTAGCTGTGCAGCCTGTGATTATTTTTAGGGCCTTGTTCTGTATGGTCCGTAGAGTGTTGCAGCGTGTTTTGGTGAGGTTAGGAGCCCAGGCAGGGCTTCAGTAATTCATCACTGAACGTATGTATTGTTTGTATACTGTGGTGGTGGTTTCTTTGTTGTGTCTGAATGTTGTATGGGCAAGTGACCTCAAGGCACTGAGTCTTATGTTATTTTATTTTTAATGTTTGTGATGTGTTGTTTAAATGACACTGATGTATTGTATGTTACACCAAGGTGTGTGTGTGTGTGTGTGTGTGTGTGTGTGTGTGTGTGTGTGTGTGTGTGTGTGTGTGTGTGTGTGTGTGTGTGTGTGTGTGTGTGTGTGTGTGTGTGTGTGTGTGTGTGTGTGTGTGTGTGTGTGTGTGTGTGTGTGTGTGTGTGTGTGTGTGTGTGTGTGTGTGTGTGTGTGTGTGTGTGTGTGTGTGTGTGTGTGTGTGTGTGTGTGTGTGTGTGTGTGTGTGTGTGTGTGTGTGTGTGTGTGTGTGTGTGTGTGTGTGTGTGTGTGTGTGTGTGTGTGTGTGTGTGTGTGTGTGTGTGTGTGTGTGTGTGTGTGTGTGTGTGTGTGTGTGTGTGTGTGTGTGTGTGTGTGTGTGTGTGTGTGTGTGTGTGTGTGTGTGTGTGTGTGTGTGTGTGTGTGTGTGTGTGTGTGTGTGTGTGTGTGTGTGTGTGTGTGTGTGTGTGTGTGTGTGTGTGTGTGTGTGTGTGTGTGTGTGTGTGTGTGTGTGTGTGTGTGTGTGTGTGTGTGTGTGTGTGTGTGTGTGTGTGTGTGTGTGTGTGTGTGTGTGTGTGTGTGTGTGTGTGTGTGTGTGTGTGTGTGTGTGTGTGTGTGTGTGTGTGTGTGTGTGTGTGTGTGTGTGTGTGTGTGTGTGTGTGTGTGTGTGTGTGTGTGTGTGTGTGTGTGTGTGTGTGTGTGTGTGGTAGGGGAGTGTTGTTTATGGTGAGGTGTGGGATGTGCCTGTGTTCTGCTGTCCAGTTTGTGAGAAGGGTCACTGTAGATTTGGCTGGGGCTATTTTGAGCCTGTTTGTGGTGAACCATTCATGCTGTGTGTTGAGGTAAGGTTCGAGGATGTGTGCAGCTGTGTTTGCGTTTTAGTGCATACATGTGTTATATCATCTGCATAGGAAGCTATGTGTATCTGTGGTGTGTGGGGTGTGGGTATGTCGTGCATGTATAGGTTAAAGAGTGTAGGGGACAAAACAGATCCTTGGGGGATGCCATTTGTGAAGTGTCTGATGTTAGAAGACTGACCGGCAAATGTTACGTGTGCACATCTGCCTGCTAATTAGTTTACCAACCACTTTTTTGTGTTATTGTGCATGTTTGTGTTGAGTATTTTGTTTGTGAGGTTGTGGCGGGGGATGGCATCAAAAGCTCTGCTGATGTCTAGTGTGACTAGGAGTATTCTGTGAGGTGGCCTAACTGAATTCATGCCATCAAAAACTCTCTGTGTAAGGTCTGTAAGAAGGGTGTTTGTGGAGTGTAATGGCCTAAAGTCATGTTGTGATTGGACTAGGGGAATGTGAGATGTGACTAGTTGTAGTACCAGTCATTCAGTGACTTTAGAGGGGGTACGGAGGAGTGTGATGGGGCAGGGTGAGGAAGGTAACGTGAGGTCTTTGTTGGGTTTAGGGATAGTGATGATAATGCCATGCTTCCAGATGCTGGGTATTATGGTGTGTGAGTAGCTGTAGTTTGATTTGTTGGTGAGTGCTTGTATGCCTTGTGGTCCAAAGTGTTTAAGGTGAATGTTGCTTATGTTGTCTGGTACACAGGCAGATGAGTGCTTAAGGTTGCTAATGATGTGCTTCGTCTGGTTGTAAGTGAAAGGTGCATAGTCTGGGTCTATGGGGAACTGTCTCTTACGTCGGATGATACGTTGGTCTTCGGGATGGGGGTTTAGATGGCTGACTTGTGAAAAGTGATTGATGCGAGTGTATGCCTGTTGTTTGTTTGAAGGTATGGTGTCTGTTGTGATGGTGGCATGTGAGTGTGTAGTGTTGCTGTTGGAGAGTGTAATGCTGTTTAGTGTTTTGCAGAGTTCACTGGTGTTTGTTTTGTGGTCAAGTGTTTGGAGATAATAATTCCAATTTAGTGTTTGCTGTTCTGCTATTTTATTGTTTATTTGAGTGTTAAGTTCTTGTATTTGTTGTACGGTGTCTTGTGTATGGGGTGCTGGGAGTGTCGCAGTGTGTCCCGTTGTCTGATGAGGCCTTGAATTTCTGGTATGAAGATGGGGTTGCGTCTCTTTCTGTTGCTTCTAGGGATGTGTCTTTTGTCTGCATTTTGTATACTGCTACTTGTTTATGTATACTGCTGCCAGCATGGTTCTTAATGGCAGCTGCCTCTTGTTAAAGTCATCTAGGATAAGCTGAATTAGTTCTGAAAGGTAATGTATGTGGTGGCTGAGTGTTTAGCTGATATCCATGTTGGGAATCAGACAGAGGGATGTAATTAAAATACTGTATTACAGAACTAACATGTGGCAGTCTGCGATCAAAGCAACTAAAAGTATTAGCATTCACATTAAGAGGTATACCTGACACCTAAAAGGAAAGCTATGCACTCATAATATATAAATGTATTAAGTGTAAAATCTATAGCAGTGCTTCAATTTCTTCCTGATAAGGGATCTCTCTCAGGTAAGTAAACTGTCTGGTAACACCCAAATGAAGGGGGGAGGAAACAGACTGAAGGGATTTAGGGCAACACTTTCTAATCCCTCAACATGAGAGGATTTGTGTAAGCCAAGAACAACTGTCTGGCAGTTAACTTTGTTATACTGTATCGTTTATAAAGGCTTCAACATGCGTCGGCCTTGTTCACCTAATGGTGGCTCTCCATGCTGCTTGATCTCTGGCAGAACTCCCTATTCAGTCTCTTATCTCTGACCTCGTCCCAGGTCTTTTTCAATCTGCCTCTTGCAAGCCTATCCCTGAAGTACACACTTCTCACTTTCCACACCCAGCTGTCATCCTTCACCCTTTCCACATGACAAAGCCAACTCAATCTGCCCCTCCTCATGAGAGCACCAATACACTCCAGTCCCATCCTTCCTCTCAACTTCTCATTCATAAACCTAGCTCCCCCCCCAAGGCCTCACATTCAAAGACGTACTACACATCCACCTAAGCATTGTCATTTCTTGAGCCTGTGAATATCCTATTCCTTTAGTGCCCAGGTCTCACTAGCATACAGCATTACACTCCTAGCACATGCCGCATACAAAGATCCCTTAACATGGAGGGAGAGCCTTCTCAATGTCAGGAGAGGCAACAGCTCCCTGAACTTCCTCCAACCACTCCTTACCCACAGAGCTACTAGCTCCAGCCCCGCCTCCAGCACATAACATGTCCTCCAACAAACAAAAAAAATCTTCTACACACAAGACAGTCACCTGCAAGATCAATCTTTTGATGCCTGGCAATCTCTATACTGCTCTCTCTGACACACCACACATGCAAAATCAGTATTATTTCACAGCCTACCTTCAATATCACTACATCTCTTATGCACCCACATATCACAAGTACTGCACAAGATGGAGTTACTTCCCACATCCTTGTAGCAAACTGCATATGGCCACTCTCCCTCTGCTTTGACAGTAATGCCACCTGCCCTGACATATTGTTAAAAGAAAGAAGAATCTTTGGTGTGGTTTAAGCAGCAGTCAGTTCCATATTACCCTTCATGAGGTGCAAAGACTTACGATTAACTAACCACAGTTACAATTAAGCAAGGGTGAGTGACTGACCTACACCCTCACTGATACTGTATCATCAAAAAACATCCAACTGCATGTGCAGGATTCAAACCAATGCACACCATATATGTTTCATCCCATCTGACACCTTTGACACTAGACCACCTGGTTTCTTTGACATTACAAAACTGAACATAAAACTTTCAATTTCCACTGCCAGGTAACCTCTGGTGCAACTGAGATCTCACCAATTTCTGGAGGTAGGACCTCCAGCCTGTTGCCCTGGAGATGAAGCTCTCGTAGTCGGGTCAGTTCTCCCACCTCCCGAGGAACTGCTATCAGGTCATTGTCACGTAAGCACAGCTAAAAAGTTTATGTATGGTTACGTAAAATAAAATATGGCAATAAAAATGTTGCAAACATACACAAAATTATTCATGTCAATACCTGCAATATTTTTTATGAGATGATACTAGTATCATAAAAATGAAATAAAATGTTTGTTAAAGTGCAATGTGCACAGTACAGTCTACTCAGTAAGTGATTAAAAAGAAATGTCTTAAACTTACAGAATGTTAACATCTTCATTATCATTGTAGCCCTATTGCCATTGTTGTTATCCAGGGCTCATTTGCAATGTGAACCTAGTGAACTACCGCATGGTGACCCCTCCAACTACACAGGTTCCATTTGAAATTTTTACCTCTTACATGGCGTGATAAACCCTCCCGTAATTGGCTCCCTCCAAAACATGGTCTGCTGAGTGCCAAAAGTCCAAAGTCCAGCGCGGTGGTGTATCAATATGGCCTGGCATTGAGTGCTCGTGTGCATGTTAACATAACCATTTTATTATTTTCCTCACAAGGGACTACAGGCACTAGCAGTATTTCATTACTTATTAAAAGTGAGAGTGAGATGCGTACAAGGATATGAGTTGAACCGAAAGCACACAACTATCTACAAAAGTTACACAACACAAAAGACATAGCCTGGCGGCATCACCCTGGCACAATCTGCATGCATGTTTAGGGAAACATTTCATTATTTTCCACAGAAGGAAATACAGGCACTAAGAATATTTTGTTATCTATTAACCCTTTAACCGCGGGTGTCATTCCAGAATGACGTTGCAAAAACTGGACCAAACTGCGGGTGTCATTCTCGAATGTTTGTGAATACTTTGAATACCCCGCTTTTTTTCCGTGGGCCAATTGTTTCAAGGGAGAGTAGCTATTAAGTTCTTTCACTCCAGCCAACCCCCACCTCCCTCTTCCCCCCCCCTGGGGCCCCACCTCCCACCCCCTGGGCCCCCCACCCCACCCCGGACCAAACACGCATCAGTATCTGTCCAGCTGTGTGAGTGACAACACTGCTGATGTGATAGTGAAGTGCAGGCAATTACAGTGCCTTTTACCTGCCTTAGTGAACACAGAGTGGGTGTTTATCGTATGTGCAGTGTTCATATATGTTTATAGTATTATTACCAGAATGAGGTTGGCATTTGGTAATGGTGTGTGAGCGAAAAATAGTGATTACAACACCGCTGATATGGCAGTGAAGTGCGGGCAATTACAGTGCCCTTTACCTGCCTCAGTGAACACAGAGTGGGCGTTTATAGTATGTGCAGTGTTCATATATGTTTATAGTATTATTATCAGAATGAGGTTGGCATTTGGTAATGGTGTGTGAGCGAAAAATAGTGATTACAACACCGCTGATGTGGCAGTGAAGTGCGGGTAATTACAGTGCCTTTTACCTGCCTCAGTGAACACAGAGTGGGTGTTTATCGTATGTGCAGTGTTCATATATGTTTATAGTATTATTATCAGAATGAGGTTGTCATTTGGTAATGGTGTATGAGCGAAGGTAATGGTGTGTGAGCGAAAAATAGTGATTTTACACCCCTCACTTCTAACGGCACTGCCCGTCCTGTGAAAGTCAACAAAGTCATGAAACCTACATCAATGGAAAGCTGAAGGTTAGTACTTTCTAATGGTACCTTATTTTTTTCTCTAGCTTTATTCTGTGCAGAGTTATTAAGGTTTAAATGTTTGTTTACATTTGGCTGAAACCCCCGCGGGAGAGGACAGTCAGAACAAAACAATACCCGCGGTTAAAGGGTTAAAGGTGCAAGTGATATGCTTAGATGGAGAAGAGTAAAACTGAAAGCATGCAATGAGCCATGTACGTTACCTAAAACAATGGAGGTGGCCTGGTGCCAAGCAGCTATGTGCATATTTACATAAAGATTTTATTATTTTCCTCAGAAGGAGTTGCGCGCACTAATAATATTTTGTTATTTACTTAAAGTGACAGTGGGAGGCATGGATGGATATGAGTAGAACCGGGAGCAGGCAACTAGTTATGCAAGTTATGTAACAAAGGAGACAACCTGGTGCCGGGCTTCTGCGTGCATGTTTACGTAAAAATTTTATTAATCTCTTCACAAGGAGCTACAGGCACTAAGAATATTTTCATCCATCCATCCATCATCCAATCCTATGCTGCCCCATGAGGAGCTTGGGAACCCAGGGCTTGGCAAGTTGGTCCTGACATTCAAGATGAGAGTGACCAGCCTCACTCATCCCTGAGTGGCATTAAATGAGCAATAAACCCCAACTACCCCTTGGATATAAACCTACACAGGCTCAATCCGACCAGAGCACCTTAATTACCTACTAACCGTGCCATCATTTGGTTATACAGTATGGTTACCACCCAGTGTAGTAAATGGTTTCCCAGTGTACAGGAAACCATTTGGCTTGTCACTCATTTATTACTTATTAAATGTGAGAGTGAGATGTGCAGATGGATGTGAATTCAACCAAAAGCAGATGACTGGTTATGTAAGTTACGTAACACAAAGGAGGCAGCCTGGCAGCATCACCCTGGCACCATCTGCTTGCATGGTTATGGAAACATTTCATTATTTTCCACAAAAGGAACTACAGGAACTATGAATATTTATTAAAAGTGAGGGTGATACATCCCTCCCTGACACTTTAAGTATTACTCTATCCCCTGTCATGGTAAGTGACAACCAGACATGGGGTAATAGTAATATTTAATAGTAATAGTAATAGACTATTACAAGGTTTTCAAAGTAATAGTAATAGTAACAGTAACACATCACAAAGTCTTGGCTGTAAGAGTAAGAGTAGCAGTAATAGTGACAGAAGGCAAGGTCACAGACAACTGTACATACAGACACTTCCTTAGTCTTGGGTGTCAACAAAATAAATTATATATGCATTGTCAAACTATTGGTAATTATATAAGACAGTACTATCTGGCACCTGCACCTCTTACAACAACAATAACAAATACAAGTGGTGCCAAGGCACAGCAAACCCGTTCCCAGCAGTCATTTTAGTGCTGACGTACAAACACAACAGGATATCTAGTCAATGGTGTCACATATCAAATTTGGGGTAAACTGAGTGAAAATTGATGATTTCATGCCCATCTGAAATTTTAGGCCCAACCCACCTGACACTGACACACCAACCACTAACTTAACTGGGGGGGTGACCCCCCTGATGTAATGAGGCATGCTATAGGATGCAGATTTGAAAGATGCACCTTTAGGTTTTGGTTTCAAGCTGACATGACGAATTTGAAAGGAGTTATGGTGAAAACTTTTTTTTTTTTTTCTTACACTTTTTGGGACTACAGCCTAGGCCTTGGAGGAATTTGGCCCAAAATTTAATCAAATGTACAGAAGGTCATAGCCCATCATCCCTGTAATTTTGGTCAAAATCACACCAGTAGTTTTTGAGTAAAGTTGTTAACAGAAAGAAAGACAGAAAAAACAAGTGAAATAAATACCCATCCCCAAGACCCTCCAGGGCAGGGACAAGTAAGAAGTTACATAACACATCCAAAGCTGATCCACAGGGCTAGTGATATCATTATATTCATGGAATGTGGGAAGTTTGAGGGGTAGAGCAGGGGAAGTGGTTGAGACATTGAGTAGGAGGTTGGTGGATATAGGATGAGTGCAAGAAGTCCAGTATAGGGGTGGATTGGCTAGATGGACTGCTGGAAGGATTGTTAAAATAAGCTGTTTTGGCAGGGTAGGATAGATAGACAACAGGGTGTGGGTGTGTTGGTTAGGGAGAAATGGCTGGAATATGCCATGAATGTTAAGAGTAAGTGATACGATAACAGTAGTCAAAATTCTGTTCAGTGGGATGGTGTATCCAATTGTATCAGCTTAAGCTCCACCGGCAGGCCTGGATGAGGTGAGAAAGATAGATTTTAGGATGACTTAGTACGTGTAGTAAGTGGTATGGGAGATAATGAAACTGTAGTATTAGGGGGATATTTAAATGGTCATGTAAACGGAGAAGCTCAACGATGTGAAGTACATGGAGGATGCAAATATGGTACAAGAAATGAGGAAGAGGAATGGATACTTGTGTTTGAGGAGGCAATGAACATGATTTTGTGCAACACACATTTTAGGAAAAGAGAGAGTATGTTGATGATTTTGTGCAATACACATTGTAGGAAAAGAGAGAGTAGGTTGATTACATAACAAGTCTGGGGGAAATAGCAGCCAGATAGACTACAAAATTTCCTGGTCAGGAGGACTCATAGGAGGTTAGTGAGGGATGTTTTAAGTTATTGGGAGCGAGGAAAGTGTGCAGCAACATTAGTTACTGATTATGTGACATGGTGCTTATGGAGCAGGTGATGAAAAAGAGGACCTATGCACCTAGAAGTAATATATGGAAGTTGAAAAACCATGCAGTAAGGGATGTCTTCTATAGCAAGATGAAGAGAGTGGTGGGCTGAACAGGGAGACATGGATAGAAGTGTTAATAAATAGTACAGAGCCATCAGGACCAACCTCTTGAAAGTTACTGATTCAGTACGCGGATGGACAAGAGGCCCCCATGGCATAAAGTGACTTGGTGGTGGGCTGTGGGTGTAGAATCTGCAGTTAAGGAGAAAAGAAGGCTTTTCCGGGCTTGGAAAAAGGGTGGTAACAGAGAGGAATACTTGGCTGCCAAGCATTGGGCTAATAAGAGAGGTTTACAAGGTGAAGTCTGAGTCACAGAGACTTTTACTTGATAATCTAAATCGTGTGGAAGGGAAGAATATGATTTTTAAGGTGGTAAATCAGATGAGGAGGAAGAACAGGGATATCATAGGTGAGCAGTGTGTGAAGAATGAAGAAGGAAAGGTTGTGGTAAACAGTGAGGATATTAAAGACGCAAGGAGACAGCATTACAGCCGGTTGTTGAACAAGGAGTTTGACTGGGACAGAGAAGGTTTGGAGCCAGCAGATCCAGTGTTTGGCCCTTGGGCTTTGATTGACACCACCACTGTCGGTGGGGCAATAGGCAGGATACAGGTGGGGAGGCAGCAGGTGTGTCTGAGTTGACTGCTGAAATGGTGAAAGCCTCAGGAGATATAGGAGTGAGGTTAGTCACTGACTTGATAAATACAATTATTTATGGGTGTAATATCCCAGATGATTGGAAGAAGAGTGTAACTGTAAATGTGTACTCTTAAGAGGAAGGGTGATGCCCTGGAAAGAGGAAATTACAGAGGCACCAAGCTTTTAGACCAGATAATGAAGGTAATGGAGAGATTTCTAGTAGGTATGATTAGAGAAAGAGTGAATATTGATGACATGCAGTTTGGGTTTATGCCAGGCAAAGGGACCACTGATGCCATATTCATTGTTCGACAGCTTCAGGAAAAATATATGACAGTGTAAGACAGAAAAAGGAACGGTATTTGTTGATTTGAAGAAGGCCTTTGACAGAGTCCCTAGAGAGGTGGCGAGGTGGACAGTGAGAAAGCTTGGGACTGAGAGTGGCTGGTTAGGGTCATTACGGCTATATATGTGGATGCTCACACCCAGGTATGGGTGAATGGAGATTTGAGTGATGAGTTTTCCATGAATGTTGGTGTGCATCAAGGCTCAGTGTAGAGCCCGTTGTTGTTTATCAAGGTACTTGAAGCACTCTAACATGACTTCAGAAATGGACTCCCATGGGAGATGCTGTATGTTGATGATTTGGTGTTGGTTGTACAGAATGACGGAGAGGAGGATGAAAGATTTAGGAAGTGGAGAGATGGTATGGGGCTCAAGGGATTAAGAGTAAATGCAGATAACACAAAACTGATGGTATCTAGGGCAGGAGGCGGTACTATAAAAGAAGGGGGAGTGTGGTCATGTGCAATATGTCATAAAGGTGTGGAAAGCAAAACCATCTTATGCAGTGTTTGTGACAAGTGGGTGCATAAGAGATGTAGTGGTATTAGAGGTAGACTGAGAAATAATGCTGATTTCATGTGTGCAGTGTGTTGGGGAAAGCATGTGGATATTGCCAGGCATGAAAGGATTGAACTTGCTGGTGAGTCTCTTGAGTGTGTAGAAGAGATTTCTTGTCTATAAGACATGTCATGTGCTGGAGGTGGGGCAGGAACTAACTCTGAGACTAGAGTGAGGAGTGGTTGGAAGAAGTACTGAGAGCTGTTGCCTATCCTGACAACGAAAAGGTTCTCCCTCCGTGCTAGGGGATCTTTGTATGTGGCATCTGTTAGGAATGCAATGCTGTAAGGTACCAAGACCTGGGCACTGAAGGAAGAAGATATTCACAGGCTCAAATGAACAGAAATGGCAATGATTAGGTGGATGTGCAATGCACCTTTGAGTGCAAGGCCTGAGGGTGCATGTAGAGGTGTACGATATGTGGGAGGACTACTGGGCCTTGGCAGCGGGCTGAGAAGCCTATGCCCAGAGTCGAGCACATAAAAAAAAAAAAAAAAAAAAAAAAACAAAAAGTTTGTGATGAAAGAGTTGAGAGGCAGGATGGGACTGGAGTGTATTGGTGCTGTGATGAGGTGAGGCAGGATGAGATGGTCTGGGCACATGGAGAGGATGGGGGATGACAGTTGGGTGTGGAAAGTGAGAAATGTTAATGTTGGGGGTAGCGTTGTGAAAGGCAGACCGAAAAAGACCTGGGACGAGGTCACTGAGTGTAGCTGGCAGAGATCGAGCAGAATGGAGAGCCGCCATTAGGTGACCAAGACCGACACATGCAAGCATCTTGGAGACTTCAAAAATGAAAACTAAAAAATGAAGATGATTATATACTGTATATATATATATATATATATATATATGAGGCACCCAGGACCAGAGAGGCATTACCCACAAGACCCATGATTAATAATTAAAGTTAGGGTTTAATTACATACATCATTTTGATGGTTAAGGCATTATATCATATCTCAATGGAAATGTCTTGTCAAGACATGTTTTGTCAAATTTTTTTAAAGGTGTTTTTGTGTATTTTTTTTTTTTTTTTTACATCCCCAAAACAAACCTATACATAAAACTTCCGTGCGTGAAATTAATGTTACTTTGTAATATATATATATATATATATATATATAATGGTATTAGTAACAAGTTAAAGTTTTATCATCCTAGGCCCAATAGTTTTTTTATATGAATTTTTAAAAAGTTTTTTTTTTCTTTTTTTCTTTTTTTTTCCGATGACCTGATAAAAACTTACGAAGGACATTATGCCAGTAGTTCTTGAATAGTGTCTGGATGTTGTCCCAACCCACGGCATCAAAACATCGTGCAGAACACTTGCAAGGCTCACCCACTGCCTGGGCATTCATGTGTTTACTTGATGCGTGGCTGAAGTAATCTTCACCACTCTCTCTCTTCTTCTTCATTTCCCTCTTCTTCCAAGTGTCTGGCCACCTTGCTCTCTTCCTGGTTAACTTCCTGGCCTCACCATCACTTGCTGAATCACTATCACACATGATAATGTCTACTTAATTCACGAAAAAATGGCAAAATAGAGGAGGATAATCCACGCGAATCTCAGCCATACGCCACCAAGCGTAGCACTAAGTGAGGAGGCAGTCAGCTGTTCACAGGAAGTGCACGTGATTGGCTGAGACCAGGTGTGTGGCCGCCAGGCGTGCACTCATTGGCTGATGCCTACGCCCCTATGGACCTGTGCCTTCAAGTACCTCTATGTAAACCCACGCACAAAAACATGCTACTTTCGACCCTCGTTCACGGCCCGTAGGGGTTCTTTTTCCGTGAAATGTTTCTTGTACGATATTTTTGAACCTCTGAGCAAATTTTTCCCACTTTTAACTCCGAAAGTTAGGAAGTGTGGCTTATGCTGCTATGTTCCTGGGTGCCTCATATATATATATACAATAGTCCCTCATTTATCCGGATGCTCAGTATCCGGACGTGTTCATTATCTGAATGCTAGACTTTGGCTCTATTAAACCATTATCCAAATTTACTTGCGATTATCCGGACGTAAAAGTCCCCGAGAAGTTTGGCTGGCCTCCCGACATGTTAAAACATTTGGTATCGTAGTCGCTGGGCTCGAACCGTGAGCAGGAAGTGGTCCATAACCCACAACCAGAGTTAAAATGTACGTCCGCCCCTGTACTGAATTATCAAAGTCACGTGCTTGTCCTACCACTCCTAACAAACCTCCAGCACCTGAGTACTACGACTGTAACCCGCAAGCGATGTCAAAACGTCTGTACGTGTCCCCACCAAACGTCCAAAATTGCGCGGTCACCAGGCTATGTCTTTCACAACTGCCACCATCATCTAACATAGACCACAAGCCACAAGTACATATTCGGTGACAGCAGCCATCTGCCTCTCTATCAAATGTCGAAAGTCCCCTGGTCATGGTGAGTTATGTTTCAGCATGGTCACTTGGAGTAAATGTACGGTAAAAAAGCCCGTCCACCTGTTGACAGAAGGGGGTGAATCCTGCCCAAGCCTCCCTGCTCCTCCCCTCCCATCCCTCCTCCATACCCTCCCGGCTCCCCCCTCACTCCCTCAGTCCCTATCTTCTGGTGATAACACTTACTTGTGAGTTTTCAAAGTTTCTTGTGATTTATTCGACTATTATTAATCGTAAAGAAATTCTGAAGTGACCAGAGAGAGCTCATGAAATTCTGCACCTAGTCATATGCCTAACTTTTGGGTGGTGTAGGCAAAATCTTGCACTAGGATGGTGGGAAGTTATAAGAAGGTAAAATGACAACTATTAGTCGTATCGAAATTCTGAAGTGACAAAAAGAAAGCTAAGGAAATTCTGCACCTAGACATATGCTTAACTCTTGGAAGGTGCAGGCAAAATTTTGCACTAGGATGGTGGGAATTTAGGTGAAGATAAGTTTTACTTCTGAACACTTTATTCTTGTTGCACCTCTCTTCCTATTTCTCCAATCTTTCCTGTCACTTCTTATTGCTCTTCTTTCCTTTACAGGTGACTTTACATTGAGTGACAAGCCAAATGGTTTCCTGTAAGCCAAGAAACCATTTACAACGCTGGGTGGTAACCATATAACCAACCGATATGTGCTCCCTACGTGTCAAGTGGGTTGGTGGAGGGTTAGTGCCCCTCCCTGTAAAACAAATAACTCAAGTCAAATGGCCACCCCTTAGGGGATTATGGCATCTGGCAATAGACAGACAGATAGATTTCTGTACTTTTAATTACCAGTTTTATGTGCTTTTATTAGCTTATCTTATAGTATAAACACCAGCAAAGATGATGATATACCATTTATACCACTATAACCAATTTCTGGTGGGATATTTGGCCATGGAATTTTTTTTTGAGCCCTGGGAGCATTAACTTGTCACAGACAACAGATTTTCAAATTGTTGTCAATTTTTTTGTGGATTTTTGTTGGTTATGAATTGTTTTCTTGATGTTTAGCATTAACATGGATAATCCTATGTGTGTTTTGATGTCTCGATATGGTAGAATGACTGGAAAACAGAACCAAAATTAGGAGGGACACTGAACATGCAGTAGTGTTTAAGTCGGGTGTTTTTTGGTTTTCAGTTTTTTTTTTTAATGGTTTTCTTGGTGTTTAGCATTAATATGAATAATCCTATGTGTGTTTTGATGTCTCAATATGGCAGAATGACCTAAAAACAGTGCCAAAATTAGGAAGGGTACTGTACATGCAGTGGTATATAGTTAGGGTGTTTTGGTTTTCAGTGTTTTATTTTTGCATGGTTTTCTTGGTGTTGAAAATTATTTTCAATAATCCTATGTGTGTTTTGATGTCCCAATATGGCAGAATGACCGGAAAACAGTGCCAAAATTAGGAGGGGTACTGTATATGTAGTAGTGTATAGGACAGGAGTTTTTTGGTTTTCAATGGCTTCTTTCAGAGTTTTCTTGGTGTTTAGCATCACTGTACTTTGGATATTCCTATGTGTGTTTTGATGTCTAAATATGGCAGATGGACCTGAAAACAGTGCCAAAATTAGGAGGGGTACTGTACATACTGTGGTGTAAAGGTAGGGTGTTTTTTGGTTTTCAGTGTTTTTTTTTTTTTCCATGGTTTTCTTGGTGTTGAAAATTATCTTGGATAATCCTATGTATGTTTTGATGTCAAAATATGGCAGACTGACAGGAAAACACTGCCAAAATAAGGAGGGTACTGTACAGTACATAGAGTGGTACTTAGGTAGGATGCTTTTTGGTTTTCAGTGGTTTTTCTGCATGGTCTTCCTGGTGTTTTGCATTACTTTGGATATTCCTTTGGCGGGGGACAGGGCGACTTGGAGGCGATTTGTTTGTGGCCACCCCAAACGGGATTGAGGCGTCTGGCAATAGATAGCAATAGATAGTGTTTTCATGTCTAAATATGCCTGAATGACTGGAAAACACAGCCAAATTAAGCATAGGTACTGTACAAATAGGTTAGGTATATACTGGAGGTTGGGTATGAGTAGGGTCTGAGTATGGTAGGGGAATAGTGTTCATTATCCAGATGTTGCTACTACCCGGACATGCCTTTGGCTCTATTATGTCCAAATAAATGAGGGATTACTGTGTGTATAGATACATAAATACATACATACATATATATATCTATCTATCTATCTATATACCTTGGCAGCTTCCCCCAAGGAATGGAGGTAGCTGAGACAGGACGACACACTCCCCATTTACTCATCCATTCAAACACATTCATTCGCATCTTAGCCCCAAAGGGAAGAACGGACAGATCCTCACCGCACCACACCGCATAACAGTCAACTGCGCAATGCAATCAGTGACATCCACAGCAGGGCCCGACAGCAGAGCTGGTTTACCCCTGCCACATCATAACAGACTCATCCCCTTACCCGCACCTGACCCGACTAGCTGATCAGACCAAATGCGGGAGAACATCCCCTCAGGGCTGCGTCATCACTTATTCATTCACAATTTCTCTCCATTTATTTCTGTCATGCACAGCCACTCTTCCTTGCTCAACAGACATCCCTCTCGCATCCAGCGCTCTCTTCACACTGTCCATCCATCCTATACGTGGTCTTCCTCTCAGCCTTACACCTCTCACATCAGATCTAGTTATCTTTTTCACTAATCGCTCATTATGCATTCTCTCCATATGCCCAAACCATTGCAACACCCTCTGCTCAACTCTATCAGCCATCTCCCGAACAACTCCAGTTCTCCATCGCACTTCATCATTTCGCACTCGATCCATGCGCGTCACTCCACACATACTCCTCAGACACCTCATCTCCATTACATTCAAACTTTTCCTCTCTGCTACACCCATATTCCATGTTTCATTCCCATATAATGCAGTCAGTACCACAACACCCTCATACAGCCTTCTCTTTACATCCACTCTAAGCGAACGACATCTAAACATTTTTTTCATTCCTCCCAGCACCTTTCCTACTTCATTTATTCTAAACTTCACTTCTGCATCTGTTCTTCCATCCACAACAACATGTGACCCTAGATATTGAAAACACTCTACCTTCTCAAGCAAATCACCACTCAAAACTTTATTCATCCCCCTACCATCTACCAACCTCGTACACTTCATCACTTAACTCTTATTCTCATTTACTTTCAATTTCCTCCTTTCACACACCCTTCCAAACTCCTCTACCAACTGTCTCAATCCCTCCTCTGAGTCAGCCACCAGTGCAGTATCATCTGCAAACAGCAGCTGCTTCAGATTCCACTCTCCACCATCAACATTCACCAGACTCAGACCTCCACCTAAAACTCTTGCATTCACCTCCCTTACAACACCATCCATGTAAATATTAAACAACCAAGGCGACATCACACATCCCTGTCGCAGCCCCACTCTCACGGGAAACCAATCATCCACAGCATTTCCCACTCTTACACACGCTCTACTATTTACATAAAAACTTTTCACCCCTTTTAGTAACCTACCATCAAGTCCATACAATCTTAAAACAGTCCACAAAGCCTCCCTATCAATTCTATCATACACTTTCTCTAAATCCATGAATGCCCATAACACATCCTTGCCTTTCGCTAAACACTTTTCACACACTTGTCTCACAGCAAACACCTGATCCACCATCCCCTCCCTCTCCTAAAGCCACACTGCTCATCACCGATCACTCCCTCTGTACCCTCTCTAACTCTCATAATTAACTCTCTACCATAAACCTTACCTACAACACTCAACAGACTTATACCCCTAAAGCTAGTACATTCATACTTATCACCCTTGCCTTTATACAACGGGACCACACATGCACTTGCCCAGTCAATTGGCACCATACCTTTCACAAAGCACACATTCAACAATCTTACTAACCAGTCAACAATAGTCACTCCACCATCCTTCAGGCACTCCACAGCATACCCATCCATACCTGCAGCTTTCCCTGTTTTCATCTCCTTTACCGCCTTCTCCACTTCCTCCTTCATGATCAAACAATCATTCAACTCTCCCAACACATTTTTTCCTTGCACCCTTCCATCCACCACAATCTCAGCCACCCTTTCCTTCTCTACATTTAACAATCTTTCAAAATACTCTGTCCATCTCTTCCTTAGTGCATCCATCTCAATTAACATCCTTCCATCCTCTGCTTTTACTCGTTCTTCCTTCCCTGACTCTCCCTTTCACACCCTTTTCACCTCCTTCCAAAATATTTTCTTATTCTGTTGAAAATTCTCTGTCAACCGACTACCCCACCTCTCATCTGCTGCCACTTTAGCATCACGCACAGCCCTTCTCGCCCTATTCCTCTTTTCCTTATACCTTTCATATGACATCTCATCCTTCCTCTGCAGCCACACTTCATAAGCACGTCTCTTCTCAGCCACAGCCATACTTACTTCCTCGCACCACCATTCACTTCCTTTTCTTACACCACCACCCACACATCTCACACCACACACCTCTTCTGCATGCCCCACCACAGCACTCTTAAACAACTGCCATTCCTCCTCCACACTGCCATTTTCCTGATCTTTCACTGTGTTCCACTCATCTTTCAATTTCTCCTGATACTCTATCTTTTTCTCTCTTTTATCCAACTCACTCACTTTCAAAACCTCCCTGCCAAACCTAACCCTCCTAGCTCTCACCCATCTCTTACCTACTCTTAACTTTCCCTCCACCCGGTAGTGGTCAGACATACCTCCACCCTCCCCTCTCAGAACTCTCACATCCAACAATCTTCCTATTACATTCCAAGACATAACCACATAGTCCATCAAAGCTCTATCAACAACCCTTCCACCCTCCTGTCTCACCCATGTATGCTTATAAATATCTTTCTTCTCGAACAGCGTATTTCCAATCACCATCTCTCGTTCAACACACATCGCTATCATTCGTTTCCCATTTTCATTTCTTCCAGGCACACCATGCATACCAACTACACCTTCAACTGCTACATTTCCCACTCTAGCATTCAGATCTCCCATCATTACCACATTCACATTCGCTCCAAAACTCTGCAGACACTCATCAACATCATTCCAGAAAGACTCCCTCTCTTCTTCATCACCTTTCATTACCAGGCCCATATGCATTCACAAACACCCACAACTCACGTTCAAAGTTCGCTTTCACCCACATCAGTCTCGATGACACCTCCTTCCATTCAATCACACACTGCTGTAATTCCGGACTCACTAACAAGGCCACACCTTCTCATGCCCTTCCTCTATCAACATCTGACAATCTTCCATTCACTCTTCCAAACAAAGACTCACCCTTCCCTTTCATCTTCATTTCACTCAAAGCTAACACATCCAACTTTCTTCTCACAAACATTCTCCTAATCTCCTCCCTTTTAGCCTCAATCGTACTACATCCACGCACATTCATAGACCCAATCTTCAGGGTACGGGATAACTCCATCCCCCATCCCTTTCTCTGGCCTGTCTCTTTTTAGGAACTAAAAAACAGAGGAGGGGGTCTCTAGTCCCCTCACCCCACACCTTTTGGTCGCCTTTTACGACACGCGGGGAATAAGGTGGCAGTATTCTTCCTAACACAACCTGGCTGCAGAGTAGTAGTACCACCCCATAGTGCGGCCAGATTGTGTCCCCCCCGCCACAGGATGACTTTACACTCCCTCTTCTGTCTTTCATTCCTTCATTCTTTCCTCTTCCTTCTGCCTGTGGGTGACTCTGCACTGAGTGACAAGCCAAATGGTTTCCTATACACCAGGAAACCATTTACTATGCTGGGTGGTAACCATATAACCAAATTTTGGCGCCTGGTGGTTTAGTGGGTAATTATTGTGCTCCAATTGGATTTAGCCGATGAAGGTTTATATCCAAGGGATGGTTGGGGTTTATTGCTCACGTAATGCCACTCAGGGATGAGTGAGGTTGGTCACTATCATCTTAAAAGTCAGGACCAACCGCCTAGCCCCAGGCTCCTACACTCCTCTTGGGGCAACATAGGATTGGATGATGGATGGATGGATGGATGGATATATATAGACAGATAGATAGATAGATAGATACTGTGTATATATATATATATATATTTTAAGGGAGGATGAAAAATATATCATCATCATCCAATCCTACATCGCCCCATGAGAAGTGTAGAAGCCCGGGGCTAGGCAAGTTGGTCCTGACATTTAAGATGCGAGTGACCATGGTCAGCCTCACTCATCCCTGAGTGGCATTACATGAGCAATAAACCCCAACCATCCCTTGGATATAAACCTTCACTGGCTCAATCCAATTGGAATGCTGTACTTACTCATTAAACCACCATGTGCCAAAATTTGGTTATCTGGTTACCACCCAGCATTGTTAATGGCTTCCTGGTGTACAGAAAACCATTGGCTTGTCACTCAGTGTTGAGTCACCCACAGGCAGAAGGAAGAGGAAGGAAAGAATGAAGGAAAGGAAGACAGAAGAGGGAGTGTAAAGTCACCTGTTGGCAGAAGCATGAGGAAAGAATGAGGGAAAGAAAGACAGAAGAGGATGGAAGGAAAGAACAATGGAGGAGAGGAAAGGGTATACACCCAAGAGCGGCAATACATCGAGTAAGTGGATGGTGAGCGCCCCCACCTGCCACAAATGAAAAATATATATACAGTATATTGCTGGAGAAAAAGGCGATGTTAATATATAAGACAGCAAAGCCTGAAAGATGAAGAAACTAAGTTACTATGACATAAAAAAGAATGTTTTTGCTGCCTCAGTCGGCAAGAGAATACTAATCAAAAGCCTCCACAGCAATATCCTGTGATTTGCCAACATATATAAAATATTACTCACAATCTGCAGGTTTTTCAAGTTCTTGATCTCTGGGGACAAAATTTCAAAGTCATTGTCTCCCATGTAGAGAGCTCTGAGAGACTCTGTGGATGAAAAAAAAAATATATATGGTATAACATCCATACCGACACACATAATAAACAGTAAATACCTATATGAATAATGGGCTATGTAACTTGCCTCTTTTTGAATGTGTTTGGTTCTGTTCTCTCTCTCAATCTATAGTTAGGCGCCATAATCCTGTAAGTGGTGGCCGTTTGTCTTTGAGTTAGTTGTTTTGAAGAGAGAGGCACTAACCCTCTGCCAACGCACTTGCTGACACATATGGAACACATGTGGGTTATAGGTTACCACTCAATGCTGTAAATGGTTTTGCTTACAGGAAACCATCAGACATGTCACTCAGTGTAAAGCCACCTTTCAAAGGAAAGAAGAATAATAAAAAGTGACAGGAAAGATGGGATTAATAGGAAGAGAGGAGGCAGACACACAAAAATAATGATAAAGGTGTAGGAAGAAGTGGGCGCACTACATCAAGTGAGTGAATGATGGTCGCCACCATCTATCAACCTACCACATTGTTATTGTTGGACAACTTCATGGTCCACTATAAAAGAGGTGTGGCAGTGCTCTTACATTGTTTTGACTGTGATAAAAACACAGTGCTTACTGCTGTACACTATTACAAGAGAATGTTTCTGGTTGAGTATATGAAGATGAGATAATGCCTTAAAAACAAAATAAGGTGTATCTACAAATAGGGGTACAACACACTTCTAATACCGTACAAAACAATGCAAAGCTTAGATAATATTAATAACTGCAGTACTGGGTACAGTATATGAAACATGACTGCCATCTAAAGAGAGGAAACACAAACCCCGGACAAATATTCTAGCTGAAGTGGCCTACTGTGAGCTTATGATAAAGTGAACTTTTATCACAACAAAACACTTAAAAATGTAACTCATACTGCTGATATTATAAGTTAACAAACTGAATGATGAACAAATACCTAAAAATGGGTACCATAATTATACAATTACCTCTCTGCATGGCACATGCCACTTGATTATACTGGTAACAATCACTCAGTTTTAATAGCTGAGTGAAAAATCCTACTTTACACATTACTGATTAGTAAAATGGTAAAGCTACACTACTCCATATATCAAAATAGGTTATTCATACACTCAATTCTCTGTAAGGCAAATGCCACTTCAGGATTTCATACTTGCCTTTCGTTTTGTTTCGTTTATAAAGACTCCAACATGCTTGCATGCGTTGGCCATGGTCACCTAATGGTGGCTCTCCATGCTGTTGGATCTCTGGCAGCCTCCCTATTCAGTCCAGCCATGGTCACCTAATGGTGGCTCTCCATGCTGTTGGATCTCTGGCAGCCTCCCTATTCAGTCCAGTCATGGTCACCTAATGGTGGCTCTCCATGCTGCTGGATCCCTGGCAGCCTTCCTATTCAGTCCCTTATCCCTGAGGTCATGCTCTATAACCTTTGTCAGACAACTTAGTAGAGCTAGGGGAAAAACCCTGCTCTACAAATGGTTATCATTAAACCGGTAAAGCTACAATTCTCACCAAGCATGAAGAAATTGCCAGGGAGTGACTCCTCCTCCGAGATGTTATTGTATGTAATATCTAGCACCTCCAGCACCGGGAAAGATCCAAACCCTCGTGGAAGAGCATCCAGACGGTTCATCCTGCAACACAGCAGGACATAAGCTTGAGTATAAGAATAAAGGTATTGCTAACATCATCATATCATCACCTAATCCTGTGTTGCCCCATGAGAAACGTAGAAGCCCAGGGCTAGGCAAGTTGGTCCTGACATTTAAGATGAGAATGCCAGCCTCACTTATCCTTGCGTGGCATTACATGAGCAATAAACCCCAGCCACCCCTTGAATATAAACCTGCACCAACTCAATCCAATTGGAGCTCCATAATTACCCACTAAACATGCACCATAATTTGGTTATATGGTTACCACCCAGCATAGTAAATGGTTTTCTGGTGCACAGGAAACCATTTGGCTTGTCACTCAGTGTTGAGTCACCCACAGACAGACATAAGAGGAAAGAATGAAGGAAAGAAAGATAGAAGAGGAAGGAAGGAAAGAAGGGAGGAAGAGAGGAAAGGGCAGGAAACCGAGAGCAGCACTACATCGAGTGAGTGGATGGTAGGCATACAATAAACAGACAACATAAGCTTACTGCTCTAAGTAACGGATTTGTATAATACTGCATAATCTTCTATTATTTCTTCTCATAACCTATAACAGTGGTGATCGATGCTGAAGAAGCAGAATTTCTGCACAGTCATACACAGTATTCTCCTCTTTCATAAGGAATGAACAAGAGCCACCCAAAGGAAGTTGTATCTCACTACATTACAATTGCTGCCCTGGTAGAATGGAAGTTGGGGACATAGCTGGAACCAGGCTAAACAACTAAAACCTTTAAGATCCTTATATTTTTTAATCAAGCACTGACAAGGAACCTATGCATGGTGGTGCTTCTCACTTTGGGTAACATGGCCCCACAGAGGCAGTTGGTTGATGGGTCTGCTTGGCCAGACAGAGGTGGGTTAAACAACAACAACATTTTCAATCATCAAAATTTATTCAGTCTATCACTCTCCAAGTTACCTTTCACAACATCAATGTTGTCAGTGCTTGTAGCTGAGAGGAGAATGATTAATCGTGAGGCCCTAAGACAAATGCCAGGGGGAAGGAATAATGGATACTGGTGGGTACATTAATATTCCTCCTTCCTCTTCTGTCTTTCCTTCACTCTTTCCTTTTTCTTCCGCCTACGGGTAACTTTACACTCCCTCTTCTGTCCTTCTTTCCTTCATTCTCTCCTCTTCCTTCTGCCTATGGATAACTCTACACTGAGTGACAAGCCAAATGTTTCCTGTACACTAGGAGACCATTTACTATGCTGGGTGGTAACCATATAACCAAATTATGGCGCCTGGTGGTTTAGTGGGTAATTAAGATGCTCCAGTCGGGTTGAGCCTGTGCAAGTTTATATCTAAGGGGTGGTTGGGGTTTACTGCTCATGTAGTGCCCCTCAGGGATGAGTGAGGCTGGTCACTCTCATCTTAAATGTCAGGACCAACTTGCCTAGCCCTGGGTTCCTACACTCCTCATGGGGCAACATAGGACTGGATGATGGATGGATGAAGTAGCTAGGGATGATTTTTGGTATCATGGTTATTTTAAGGGTGAAAGACAGAGTAGCACAGAGGAAAGATTTCTTTTGAGTAGTGAATATTACAGATGCACTCATAAGCTTGTGAATTTTTATCATCTGCTACAGAAATGGTACTAGCTAAATACTGTCATTCACTGTTTACTCCTTCCCCACAAATCTTAACTTTCATCACCATTCATTTCCTCACATATTTTCATATGTCAGCAAGTTGTATTAAGCTTCTCATGACTTACCCCACATTAAGGATACGGAGCTTGTTAAGGGAGGAAATAGACGTGGGAAGCTCTTCGATGAGGTTATTGAAGAGGTTCAGTATCTCTAAGTTGACAAGATTTGCGATGGCTGGTGGCACAACAGTTATACGGTTGTGAGGCAGGGAGAGGCGCGTGATGTGCTCTAGTGACACTGTTGGGATAGATATACATTTTCCATGTACAAACAAATACATTTTATTGCGCAGCACAATGTACAATATTTAAATTGTACTGTGGTAGTTTCCATACAGCATATATTACTAGATTTTTTTTTTTTTTTTAATGTAAGGATGAAGCAATCAAAGGCTAGGAGCCCACAAATTGTTCCCTCCAAGAAAAAACAAAAAGATAACAGGGAGCCAAATTCAAGATCCGTACATTTCGAGACGCTTGGACACACTGCGTTTGAAAGACTGGAGATCATAGACAGTAGGAAATACAGACAGAGGAAGACAGTTCCAGACTTAACCTGTTGCATATATGAAGGACTGGGAGTAACGGTTAACTCTTGCATTCAAGAGCTGGACAGAAAAGGGATGAGAGTTTGTTGCTAGACGGGTGTTATGTGCCCATCGTAGTGGTGGAGGGAAGCAAACAGATAGTTCAGAAGAGCAGTGACCACTGAAATAGTAATACAAAAGAGATAAAGATGTAACAGTGCAGCAAAGAGACAAAGGTTGAAGGAAGTCAGTAAGCAGAGGAGAGTTAATGATGAAAAGTCTTTGACTCTACCTTGTTGAGAAGAGCTGTACATGGGAAGCCTCCCCACACATGAGAATTGTCTCTACACAGGGATGAATAAAACCTGAGTATACAGTCAACAACTGTGTAAGGGTAAAGAAGGCACGGAATTGGCTTAGCACACCTAATCTCTTAGTAGCAGCTTTTACAGAAGAGGTAATATGTTCTTTCCAGGATAAATCCCAAGAGAATGAAACCCCGAGTATATTTAAAGATGATGATTAAGCTGGATATTATTAAAAATTAAAGGGTGGTCTGCACAGTCATATAAGTTATGTATCACACAAAATGACTGCCAACCTACATAATTCATCACCTTATGCCAGTCCACTGCATAAAAATGGTCTCTTCCAGCTTTCTCCACTTTAACTACTGTATGTCAGCCTAAGTGTGGATGTCATCCCTTAAATATTTTTTTCAGTTCGACACCTCTTCCTTTCATTCTCTTGGTTGCTAAGCTATTATGCTTACAGTTCCTTCTTACCATGTACCTCCAGCATTAGGAATTAGTAAAATTAGACAAGTAGCTAGTCTACCAACTAGGGTATCAGATTCTGATGAGTAGTCCACTGGGATTTCTAGTAGGAGTAGTCCTAATATTTACATAGTGCCTGAAATTGAGTTAACTGAGATAGCAGCAACAGTGGCTCCACTTTTTTTTTTTTTTTTTTAAATGTCTGACTCCTGGCAAAGGATTCTGGGCCTATCCCAAGGCCCAATAGTCCTCTTACACACCTCAAATGTCACCACTTAGGCACTAACACCCACCATCCATATTGAATACGGTACATACTAGGGTTGTCTCATACAAGACTGGAGAAGTGGTATTAGTGGAGGTATTTTTACGACACGTTGGCAGGTCTTCTGGTAGATCAATAAAGTCTGCATTTATGAAAATCAAATCCTTAAACTGTTTCCCTGTCCCAGCCAGGATTCAATCCTGGGTCCATTAGGACTGAAGGCAGCCTCTCTACCAATTCAGCGTACAGTAAAGTCTAGGAAATGGAAAATGTGGGATATAAATAACCATAATTCCATAGCTAATACTTTATTCATACAGTATTCTATTGTGGACTAGGTATTATAATGTTCTGGTAGTGCACTGGACTACCAGTGTTAAAAATGTCATGGTCCAACATCATTTCTGGTAGCATCAGATGAACATATCACTGCCAGTTTCAAGCAAAGTTTACCTCCCTTTTTATGAATTTGTGACATGTGTATGGAAAGATGATGTACAGTACAGTACATTATGAATATAGCTTCTTACAACTAGCAAACAAAAAAATTGACAAGACTTAACTACTGTATGACTACAACAACAATACATTAATACCTAGTATTCAACTGAAATCTGAGGTAAGTTTTAGTTAGGATAGGTTGGCTATGCCCGGCCAAGGACTGAACGATGCCCAGCTAAGGTCTTGAGACAGGTTTTGTTGGAAGTTTACCTTTCTTTTCTTTCTTTCTTTGTTTTTTTTGGTAGTATTTGGTGATTTTGCTTAACAATTCAATTTTGAAAAAAAAAAAAAAAAAATCTGAGTTGGTGGGGATGGATTATAAAAAAAAAAAAAATAATAATGATGCTCAGAATCATTCAAAATACACTGAAAAAGTGGGGGGGGAAAAAATATCAGTTTCAAAATCCCATGTCTGAAACAAAAAATTTATAATCTGTATTAGTAAACCCTTGCTTTCACAGACCCGTTTATACCAGACTTCAGATATGACGGATTCTCTGACCCTAATGCACAACTTCTGTTTGGTATATATATATATATATATATATATATACCAGACCAAGATTTGGTAGAGTACAGTAACCTACCAAACAAATTTGTTAAAGCACCAAACCCAGGCCCGGTATTTCCTCCTCATTATCTACTGAAATGAGGGAGAACACTAATTCTGTACTGCCTATTAATCTATCATCAAACACAGGCCAATCCCAAACCATAATGATTTATTGACATCTTAACCTGTCTTACATGGGGTACCTACCAGGCCATTTTTCATGGGTCCAGTTTAGAGGTCCCCTACTATCTATCTATCTATAGCCCGACGCCCTAATCCCGCAAAGGGTGGCCGAAGACAAAACGCCTCCAAGTCGCTCTGTCACCCACCATCTGACTACCCTCCCCCCAACTCACCCCCCCCTCCCTCATATACCTCTCAACTCCATCCCTCCACCTCATCCTTGGTCTACCTCTCCCTCCCTCCACCTCACCTACATACACCCTCTTAGTCAGTCTTTCATTCTCCATTCTCTTCTCATGTCCAAACCACCTCAGTGTATTTCTCCTAATCTTCTCAACCACATCCACATCCACCCCACAGCATTCCTTCACTTCTTCATTCGTCAACCTGTCACTCCACATGCTCCTCTCAAGTAACTCATTTCCACTGCTCTCACTCTTGACTTGTTCCCCTCTTGCAAGGTCCATGCCTCGCTTCCATACGTCAGGGTAGGGATCACAATACTATCAAGCAGTGACTTCTTAACTTCCATACTCACCTCCCTATTTCTCAGCACTGCTTTCAGTGTACCAACAACCTTCCTTCCCTGCTGTACCCTTTCACGCACTTCATCCCCCAAAGTTCCATCCTTACACATCACACTACCCAAGTACTTGAATGCACTCACATTCTCCATATCCTCACCATCCAACCTCACTGCACACTCTGTGACTTCATTCCTCTCAAACACCATAACTTTACTTTTGTTTACATTAACTTTCAGATTCCTCCTCCTACACACTGTCCCAAATTCATTCACCAAACCTTGCAACTGCCATTCATCTTCACTCAACAGTACTGTATCATCAGCAAACAGCAACACCGGAAGCTTCCATATCTCACCCTCATTCATTAAAGCCACCCCCACATCCACTGCCCTACCCTGCACCTCCTTTACAACCCCATCCATGTATATATTAAACAGCCATGGAGACATCACACAACCCTGTTTCAGTCCCACATTGAGATCAAAGAACTCACTCAGCTCACCATCCACTCGCACCGTAACCCTAGCTCCCTCGTACATACTCCTCACAGCACTCAACAATTTTCCCTCCACTCCATATATTCTTAATACCTTCCACATACCTTGCCTATCTATTCTGTCATAAGCTTTCTCCAAGTCCATGAAGGCAGCATACACTTTCCTTCCCTTCTCTAGATACTTCTCCACTAAACATCTTAGAACAAATATCTGATCTACACACCCTACTACTGATTGTCTTATATAACAAACTACAGTACCTGATAAACTGTCTGCCTTTTCCCCCCCAGTTAGTCCATTACAACATAGTCTCAATGTAATTTCACTCATTTAGGGTCAAGAGACGCAAAGGTTAAGACCAAAGGATGTAGTTTCCAAGGACAGTGTACATAGTTTTGGTCCAAGTAAGAGGCCTAGCCTTTGTGGCATATTAGTATCCACATTAATGTGTCAATGTGAGCCTTTTGAATGGCTACAGGAAATCAAGTGCAAGAGCAACTGAAATGGAATTAATGGTATTACAAAATATACGTGTGCTGCATCAGCACACATATTATAGAGTAAGGGGTATGGAATATAGAAGTCTGATTCTATGGGTACCAAACAGTCTGCTTGGACAGTGTTGTCATTCATTCATTCATTCATTGCCAGACGACATGTATCCCAAACGGGGTGGCCAAGGGTTTAGAGTTAATGTTTTACAGGGAGGGGCACTAATCCTCCACCAACCCCACTTGACATGTAGGGATGCCAACAGCATCTGGTGTTTCCAGGCGGTCACCCATCCAAGTACTAACCAGACCCAACGTTGCTTAACTTCGCTGATCGAACGGGAAGCGGTGTACTCAACATGGTATCGCACTGTGTGAATGGAGGTGAAGAGTACACATATGAGTGCGTCAATGTACGAAGCAGCAAGCATGACTGAGAAGGTGAATGTATTATGTAGCTACAATATCTGTAACTACTGGGTGAATGTGTAAATAAGCAAGGAATGGAATTTGTGGTAGCATGGGGAATTGACAAAGGATAGAAATGGCTCAATAAAGCAGGCAGGGTGATTTATAGAAATGACTCATTAAAGCAAGCAGGGTGATTTACTGGTTCTGTACATGACAAGAGCAGACCCTTTTTTTAAACTTTCAGTTAATGGAATGGCTCTATCCCACAGGCATTATGAAGTGCAATTTTGTGTACATCATTTGGCTGTCATGTTGATCACTGAACTGATGCCATGATCCACTTCACTGGTCACTCTTACCTGACTGTTATGCAACTTGGTAAATTAACTCATGGATTGTGAGCCACAGCTCAGGCTGGGTAGCGTCTCGCCGCGAGCCACAGCTCAGGCTGTCCTAGCCGTGCATCACTGCTATCTACTCCACCCCTACGCAAACTTACATATGGCCTTATGCAGAGACGGAAAGAGAGATTTTTTCTATTCTATCTATCTATTGCCAGATGCCATAATCCCGTAAGGGGTGGCCATTTGACTTTGAGTTATTGGTTTTATGGGGAGGGGCACTAACCCTCCACTAACCCACTTGTTGACATGTAGGGAGCACGTATTTTTTCTTTTCACTAAATGATCCCCTGGATGTTTATCTTCAAGTTTATAATAAACTAAAACATTTTATTTTTTTATTTTTTCACTACTCCCCTACATAAACTTACGCATGGCACTATGCAAAGATGGAGATAGATTATTTTCTTTCCACCAGATGATGACTTGGATATTTATCTTTAAGTTTATAATAAACAAAAACAAAATCTTCATTTTTTTGCACAACACAGGGTGGGATTAAAAAAAAAGAAAAAAAGGTAATTGCACAATCCATGGGTTAAGCTTCAGTCCATCATTAAATTCACTACAGGTACCAGTATTGTACCAATGTTTTCAAAAGGCTTCTTGACAATGACTGAATAAGTGGGGGAGCTACGGGTATTCTCTATGACTTTTCCATGGTAAATTATCCTTCTTTCTGTAACTGGTAAATGTAGGTGGGAAAGATGATTCTCCAAATCCTAGCTTCATCCACTATTGTCTATCTATTGCCAGACGCCATAATCTCGTAAGGGGTGGCCATTTGACTTTGAGTTATTTGTTTTACAGGGAGGGGCACTAACCCTCCACCAACCCACTTGCTGACACATAGGGAGCACGTATCCTTTGGTTATATGGTTACCACCCAGCATTGTAAGTGATTTCTTGGCTTACAGGAAACCATTTGGCTTGTCACTCAATGTAAAGCCACCTGTAAAGGAAAGAAAGGCAATAAGAAGTGACAGGAAAGATGGGAGAAATAGGAAGAGAGGAGGACAGGCACAGAAAAAGAATGATAAAGGCTAAGGAAGAAGTAAGCAGCACTACATCAAGTGAGTGGATGATGGTTGCCACCACCTACCACCAATATGTAAAATTGGGGTACCATAATCTTCTAGAAGACATAGGACCACCTATTAAATATTAATAAAGCTTTTTACCTACCTTTGAACCAATTCAGTAGCTCTGGATAATTAGGCTGGGTTATGAAAAATTAGGCTAGGTCTGGATAAATCAGTAATAAGGATAATTTTGTGCAGAAATGCTATTCTACGATATGTCTGTTGTCTTCAGTGCCACTGAGGGATTGCAAATAACTATCTATCTATCTATCTATTGCCAGACGCCTCAGTCCCGTTTGGGGTGGCCACAAACAAATCGCCTCCAAGTCGCCCTGTCCCCCGCCATTTCACTCCCCTGCTCCCAACTCACACCCCCCTCTCTCATATACCTCTCCACCCCATCCCTCCATCTCATCCTCGGCCTCCCCCTCCCTCTTTCCCCCTCCACCTCACTCACATACACTCTCTTCGTCAGTCTTTCACCCTCCATCCTCTCCACATGGCCAAACCACCTCAGTATGTTCCTCATAACGCTTCCTATCACATCCACATCAACACCACAACGCTCCTTTATATCCTCATTTGTCAGCCTGTCTCTCCATGTGACTTTTAAAAGAAATAAAAAACAACAAAACTTGAAAACACACTCAGAAAATACTCAAAAATCCTATGAAGGGCTGTGATAAAAAAAAAAAAAATAAAAAAATAAAAAAAATAAAATAAAGCAAAATAAGGTGGTCCAAACCAAACTTGAACTAAGCTGGCCTGCAGTCCTGCCGGACCCAGGTTCAAATCCCCATTGAGACAGGGGAAGTTTAAGGATCTGAATATAAAAAAATCAGACTTTACTGATCTACCAGAAGACCCACAGATGTCATAAAAATACCCCTGCTAATACCAATGCACCAGTCCTGTATGAGACAGCCCTAGCATATATTCAATATAAACAGTGGGCATTAGGGCCGAAGTGGTGACATGTAGAGGTGTATGGTATGTAGGAGGACTACTGGGCCATGGGAGCAGGCTGTACCATAATGTCTATACCCAGAGTCAGAAACAAAAAAATAAAAATAAAAATAAAAAATAGCCTTATCATAATGCAGATATGATATAAGATGGGGATAGGAGCTGGAGGATCCCCACCTACTAGGCAGAAAATGAAGCATTCATAGATGGTCCCACCCCCTCCCAAATCTATGTCAAGTACAGTAAGTACCGGTACAGTACTGGTTGGGAAATGAAGCATTCATATATCCCTCCCCTACTTAAGTCACTGTCAGTTATTTACTTGGCAAGAAATGAAGCATTCATATATCCCTACTAAATTTGTTAATTATATACCAGTACATCCAAAATAAATCATTCACAGATAACCCCTTCCCCCAAATTCAGTATCAAAAAACATTAAAATAGTCATGCCTGAATATGACAATCAGCTCTTATACTTTACTGCTTCTAATTTATTCCTAAGAAGAGGCTTATGGTAAGACATGGTTGTTACTGATTCTCTCCTCATTGGGAGACCGGACCTTGCTGCATCCCAGTCAGTGGTGGTTGGCTTGAGTAGGGTATGGGCTGATTAAAAAATGGTAAGGAGGAAGACAGGGCCTGGGGATTGCCCAGCACACATACCCTGTCTCCAGGCTGGCTTTGTGGTGTGTGTGGAGACATGGTCACAAAGTGGCTCTTATATACCGTACTTCAAGACAAGCCCCTCTTCATTCTGATATGTAACGACAGTATACAGTATTCTAAATGGGAAAACTATGAGCTGCCTCTTTCTGAAGTTATGTTTATCAACCAATCTTGCTTAATGAATGGGGTCATTGTTGATTATCTTTCATCATATTCTCTGTACTTTCTTTACTCCCACTACTGCTGATATGAATGACATTATGTTATTTGTGTACAACAGTGTTAAAAATTTCAACCCTAACCGATCTCGACACCTGGCGACAAACATTACCAAAATTATCTTAACAATTACCTTAAACGGGTACTGGCTGAACAAAAACAATTTGCGAATGATTATCCAACAAATACGTTTACAATGGAGCTATATCCCGCAAAATAAAAGAGCAGAATCTCATTCCTAGCCGAATATCTATGATGCCGAGGTTGCCTACGTGAGGGGTGTGGGCGAAAGGAGGATATGGGCTTGGCACCTGCTCTGCAATAACACTAATTTCACTACTTACACAGGCCCGGTAGTTCCTCAAGGGATGTTATCTGCTTGTCCTGGAGGTCAAGCTCTGGATTTCCTGATTCTTTGGCTTCATCCAAAGCTTTCCTGGCTGCTTTAGACATTATTAAATGGTTCTATGAAAGGCACACCCAAGCTCACTCGGCACCTCAACACTTCTGACAGAAATAGGTTACCTATTTGGCTGAGCCAAATGCTTTTTTTTTTTTTTTTTTTCTAATGTGCCCATTTTGTACGTAGTACGTACAATGTGTATTTTACTATGGATTTGGTACATATTACGCATGTGTAAATAAAGTTTAACACGCTCTTTACTTTTCATATTATCGATGTATCATTTTTCTTTGATGACATGTTCCAGGGTTTCACTGAAACTGTGCTTACAGTGACTTTTGCATCACTCCAGTGTCAAATATTTCTTTGGGTTGCGCCGAAACAAAGCTGGTGTATGTGTGTGTGTTATCGCCACAAACTATTTAAAACTCCGTGACAGCTAGCGAAATGACCCATCGAAGAAAGGAGCCGAGAAACAATCAGCTCCCCAGGGTCTTCATCATTTGCAAGATTGGTGTCCTCATTAATTACCCTCTCCTCACACTTTGGAAACGGAATCTCAAGCGTATGATGTGAAGTCGGAATTTCCAAAAGGAGGAACTCTAAATTAAGGCTTCATCTTTGTTTAAGCACTGTGAAAATCTCTCCTTCCCACATCAATTAAAAAAATAAAAATAAAAAATATGGAGGTTCCCGCATGCAAAGGAAGCGTCCACTCACGTATGACTGCCCTTCCATTGATAAAATCGAGGTTAGAAAGGTCGAAGCGGATAGTCAGTTGCATCATCTGATAACTGCGCTACGTGGTTTCCGGTGTCACTGTCACATGCGAGAGATTACAGCCGTACTGAGATTACGTAGTGCTGTTTCGGCCCCCTATTATTCGAATACCTAACCTAACCTAATAATTTGTGACATCTCTGACTGCAATAATTTGGGTTACATCACCAAACACACTGGGTGGAACTTGAAATACCAGCTCGGCGGAGCGAACTACACCACAACCCAAGGAGGAGGGTACAGGGAGGTGACCCCCACCCCACAAGGAGATGACGGGGAGGCTTTTTCACCTGCCAAGCCTTCCGAGCAGGAGCGACATATCTCCCCCGCAACCCGACGCCCCTCTTCCTCGCAGCCAGACCACCGGGCAATATGCAGTCTGAGTGCACTACACTCTGGTGGAGAAAGCACTCACCAGAATCGGGGTGGGACTTGCAATCATCAAGTCCCAAGCAAGCCCTCGGATGCCGTACCCGCCGGATCAGCTTTTACAAGAGGAGAGGACTCCACTGGAGCCTCCAGTCTTCCTATACCCCAGGGGAGCAGTGGCACAGTAAAGTCCACCGGACCTACTGTGGGTGGGGTGACCGCCGGTTCTCCACCCTCCGCCACCCACCTTCGGGAGCCATAGCACGTCGGCACGTCCCACAGACGACCTTTGCTGGTTCTCCTCAGGAGGGAGGCTAGCTTAGAGGTAGACTCTGCCGGAGCTACCTAAGTGGGACAGACCGCCGGTTGTCTCTCGAGTTGCCCCAGCCCCGACGACAGGAGGCCAGAGTCTGCCAGACCTGTGGCGTTAGCCAGGAGAGCCTGCCGGGCCTCCCCTTCCCATCGTCCCCAGGACAGGTGCCCCAGCTACGGTGGCAGAATGACATAGTCCCCCGGACCTGTGGCTTTAGCCCGGAAAGCCCGCTGGACCTCCCCCCTCCCGTCGTCCCCGGGACAGATGCCCCAGCCCCAGCAGCAGAGGGACAGAGTCCTCCCAGACCTGTGGCGTATGCCAGGAGTGTCCACCCGGCCTCTCCCTCCTGTCATCCTTGGGCTCAGCGGCACCAGAGCATCCTCCAGACCTCCTCTCGCCTCTGTCCCAAGTAGGAACCTAGGCAGTGCCTGCTGGGTCTGTCTGGCTGAAGTTGTGCCCGCTGGGTCTCCCTCTTGCGTCCCGGTCTGGAGTTCCGGCAGGGACCGTCAGGCCTGCCAAGCAGGGGAGTAGGCCGCTGGTCACTCCCCCTCCGCGACCTTCGGGGTTCCTACTGAGGGTGACGCCCCTTGCTCAGCCCGCCCCTCCTGTGGCGGAGCGAGGCACCCCTCTCCTCCGGAGAGTGGGAACTGCTCCCCCGCAGGTACCCTGTCTGAGACCAACCAGGGCAAGACGAAGCCAAGGCCAGGTATCCTGTGGCTGCGACTCCATCCCTGCCCCCAGCAGGCACTGATGGACTCCCCCAGAGTGAGCGGCCGCAGACCATCCCTGACAGCCTCTTCCCCCAGGCGAAACCACAGCCCCCAGAGGAGGCAAGCCATCTCTACCACCCACCACAGCTGCCGGGCCCTTCCTGATGAAGGCGGTTGCAGTCAACTCCTGAAGGCCACCCCTCCCGGACGGGACCATGGCCCCAGAAGGGCGCCACCTGACCCGCAGCCGACCCTTGGCCCAGGTTTACCTATAGGTCCGTCCCCAGGACCCCTACTATGACGAAGGGCAGGCGCCATGCTGCACACCTCCTGGCCCTATTCGGCCCCAGCCCCGAGGGCCACACTTTATCCAGGGCCCCTACAAAGAGAGGACCGTCCGCCACTCCGCCCATCAGTTCCCGTAGGGCTCGTGGCAATCCAGACAGCGACCTACCACAGGAGCACCCTCCTGACAGCCTGACCCCTATGCCCGGCCATCACCTGCTACTTCCTGTATAGTGGGCCTCGCACCACGCTCTGGTGCCCCTCTCCGCCTGTGTCCTTGAGTAGGAAAACTTTAAGATTGTGGTTCCGTCCCCTGGTGGTATTATTTAAAAGTAGACCTCGCCCCCCCACTGCCCCTAGTGTGGCTTCCTCCTCTTTTTCTTGCTTGAACTAGTAAAATTGCAACCCCAGGGGAAAACTTATGTTGATAGCCAGTGCAGGCACGAGACGGGAGTCCCCAGTCGCTTTCCCTAGTGTGACTCCCCCTCCTTGCAATACACAGCGAACTACCTCTAAGTATCAGTGTTGTGCCCCTGCCCCTGTGTTGCCATATAACCCCCCCTTCCCAGTCTTATTCCGTATACACCGAGTGTCTGTAACACGGGTTTACTTTCTGTGATTGGCCCGCATGAGAATGCTATGTAATAATAGTGTCCTTCGTCTGTCACGCGAGTAGAGTCTATCTATCTGTCTATCTGCTGCCAGATACCGTACGGGGTGGCCACAAACAAATTGTCTCCACGTCACCCTGTCCCTCGCCATTTCACTGCCCTGATCCCAACTCACACACACCCCCTCTCATGGTATATTCCTTCGTCCCATGTCACGCGAGTGAAACATAAGATAGCTTAGACCTCGTCTATGTCACGCAGATGTGTCATAGCTAGTGTAAGGTTCCGTCTGTGTCACGCGAACGGTAGTGCAATGAGAATGTGCTTCCGTCCCTGTCAAGGCTGTGTACAATATACTGAAGTAGATTGAATTAGGAGTGTTATTATGTTACAGGAACGGGATATACCAGAACTACTGTATGAATCATATGTGTATATTAAAGTAAGATTACTCCTTGTAAGTGAAGATACACTTCTTGTGTTGATCAATACTCTGTATGAACTAGGTAAAGACAGTGTAAGGCATTCTGTTCCGTGTCAGCTAATATTCTGTATTCGCTAGGTTTGGCCACGGACTGTAGCGTGTGATATGTTATAATTGTTAATGTTATGCGTTTTTTTTTTTAGCTCGACTTCTCGTCCTAAAAACGCCCGCGACTGAGCGGGGTCCTCTTTCCGGACCGGAAGTAAAGCACTCACAAAGGAACAGGGCCTAAAAACTCGGCAGTATATACCTTAACACATCTATTGTATTAGTTCAACACACCTTACAATATAAGAACAGTGAGACACTGGATATGGAATAGACAGGAAGACAGAGATGGTGTCCCGACACAAAATGCACACAAATACACAAAGATGTCAAAGGCAGAATTCACATATACACAGGTATTAATAGTTAACAGAACATGACATCAGTATGATAGTCAGTACATAATTGTCATTTAATGTTCTGGACCGGATGCACTAAATATGGTGGAATACAGGGTCAGGTTGGCTAATATTTCTATACACTTGTTATAGCGCGAGTCGCGGCACCAGGAATTGTCACTTAGCCGCGGCGACACTACTTTGCTAGTTTTCTCCTTCTTCACGCCACTAGTATTCACACAAAGTTTGTTTATGTCCAGTTATCTTATTATGCGTGTTCACTGACCCTTACTTTCTGCCTTAGCGTTCACTGATATAGTGTGTCACTTTATGTCATTTCCCTCACTGTTTCACTGACCTTTCTTTTCCTGTCTCTGGGGTCTGCACTTAGCGACGCGCAAGTTGCATTGAGGTCGCCACTATGCCCCTAGTTCCTGGGCTAACAGAGGTGGCGCCCGGGCATGGGAGGGGGCCCGACTGGGGAGCCCTCCTGTAGGAGGCAGTGAACTGCCCGCAGGGGCATCGTCGCTCGGGCCTGCTTTGACAGGGGGATGCAGGGAGGCCCTCCTGTCTGGGGGCCTTGACCTGATGGGAGGCCCTCGTGCTGGGGCTTCGTCGGTGGGGTGCAGGGAGGCCCTCCTGTCTGGAGGCCTTGACATGACGGGTGGCCCTTGTGCTGGGGCCTCGTCGGTGGGGTGCAGGGAGGCCCTCCTGTCTGGGGGCCTCGACCTGGTAGGTGGCCCTCGGGGCTGGGGCCAAATGACTCCAGGAGCCGGGCCTGCCGCCTCTTACTCCTGGCGGAGGGCCGTGGGGGAGTGGGGCCCAGGCGGCCCTGCTCTGGGGCCTGTTGACTGGCCCTGGGGGTCTCAGTGCTGTGGTCGCCTACAGGGCAAGGTGCTGTCAGGAGTGAACTGCGGCACCTCTTCTGCCGGATGTCCGTCAGGGGCCGGTGTCGTCCAGTGGTCGGCTGCAGAACCGGGACAGGACCACGCCACCACTCTGGGAATGGCAGCATCTCCGGGGAGCTACACCTGGAGGGAGAGAGTGATAGGTATTAATCCCCAAGCTAGACCTCATCAGATCATATAGCCCTGCTAGGGTTACAGGAGAGCGCTACCCCTCCCAGCACTGCAGCCACCGGGCGGGGCGCGAACTCGCAACCTCATGATTACAAGCCCGACACCCTACCACCGAGCTACCACGCTCCCCATGGAGGGAGAGAGAGAAGGGCGTCCCACGCAGCCAAGAGGTAGTGGGCCGGCCGCACAAGAAACCTTCCCCTCCGGAAGAACCCTAGGAACCACGGATGAAGGGCGTACGATGGCCGTTCCTTCCCCCACATGTACGATGGCCGCTGTGGCGGTTCCGCAGTTCCTTAGGGCAGCAGCTGAAGGGCGTACAGTGGCCACTCCTTCCCCCACACGTACGATGGCCATTGTGGCGGTGCTGCTCCCGATGGAGGAAGAGGCAGATGAGGGGCGTACGATGGCCGCTCCCTCCCTGGTACGTACGATGGCCATTACCGCGACTCTGCCTGCCTGACGGGAAGTGACTGAAGGGTGTACGATGGCCGCGCCTTCCGTGGTACGTACGATGGCCGTTACCACAGTGTTACTCCCATAGGAGGAGAAGCAAGTGGATGAAGGGCATACAATGGCCGCTCCCTCCCCGACACGTACAATGGCTGTGTTCGCGGTTCCACTTCTTCCTTTGCCAGTCGGAGCGCGCTCAATAGCCGATGCTCCAAGGCTGTCTCCAGATGGGTCTGTAACTGAAGGGCATATGATGGCCGCTCCTTCCCCCACACGTACAATGGCCGTTGTGGTGGTGTTAAAGAGGGAAACAACTGAGGGACGTACGATGGCCGCTCCCTCCCTGGTACGTACGATGGCCATTACCGCAGTGTTGCTTGGGACTGTTTCTGGAGCAGTCCGACCCCGAACTTGGTGAAGGCTGCCCCGCTCGCAGGGTCGTCTCTTTTCCCTGCATGGTTGTTGTTGGGTCGGTTCCGTGGAAGAGGGACTCAAGGTAGGGGAGCCCCGGCGCCATTCTTGCTCTGGGTCAGTCTCACCTTGCCCTGGCCTGTCGTGGTGTCCTGGGGTGGTGGTGGGGCTGCGAGTCGGTAGTGGGATGGGGGGTGGCAGGGTGGTTGGTCCGGCGGCGGCGGAGGTGTGTATTTTAGTTAATATACATGTGCCTATGCTCAGTCAGTGTTTAGACTTCCCCCTCCTTGTCTGTTTACTCTGACCTGGTTGTGAACAATGAACCCAAGGCCCGCACTGTAGCTGGACCCAAGAAGTCGGAGCTCAGATTACGCTGCATAACACACCTGTCACAGGCTGCTGTTTACTAAACAGTGTGCTAGGGATATTAATGTAGCTATGAGGTAGAAATGTCACAAAATATTAGGCTAGGTTAGGTTAAGTATTCGAACATTTAGGGGCCGAAACAGGACCACATAATCACAGCTCAGCTGAAATCTCAGCATGTGCAACTGGAATATAGAGAAGGGGACAAGGGGGATGTGCCTTCACCCCTACACTACAATCCAGGAATGTTTATGTTATGCTGGCGATAACCTGGTGTCTCTGGGTTCTTCTAAACAGGAAGAAACACAAACACACTTATGCTACACTCCAACAGTACAAGGTGTAATGCTAGGTGTTTTTAGGCTCGGCTTCCCGTTTCTTAAACACCTAACGTATAGCGGGGCTCTCTTTCGAGACCTGGTCTTAGACAAATAAGAGAGAGGCAGGACACAAAAACTCCAGGCAATAACCTTACACGTGTATTACTCAGTCAGATAGGTGAATCAGCAGATGTTACAGACACAGTATTCTGAGTGATCATAGTATCTCACAGGATACTGTCTGGGAATAGAGTGGAAACAACACTCAAGGTGGAATATTCTAAATTAGTGTAGTCTGAGGTCTCTATGCGAGTGGAGCGGCTAGAACTATTTCCCACAAAGAATGGGAGGGTGTAAGGCACTGGGGTCTAGTTATGATAATAGTAGTATGAGCCAAAGTTCAATGGTAGCGTGTTCACTTTAGTATGTTTCACTCGTAGAATGCTTTTACTCAATTATCATTACTTCTCCACTGCTATGGTACTTATTACCATGGGGTAGTTCACTGCATCTACTTGGGTCTATCACTGTTATTTCACTATTCCACCTCATCACTGCTCAGTCAATATTATTACACAGTCACAGTCACTAAGATTCATCTGGTGCCCAGGGTGCGGCTACAGGGGCAGCATGGCGCCATTACTGACGGGGCTAGGCACCACCAGAGGTCTCCATACTCAGGGGGCATGGAATCACGCGCAGGGGCATCTGCTCTTGTCCGGGGCTGTGGGTGGCGAATGGGACCGCACTCTCGGGGCTGGGGACAGGAGTGTGCGGCCCTCAGGACTTGGGTCGAACAGTTGCCGGAATCTGTCATTCAGGCTCCTGACAGAGGTGGAGGTTCTCCATCGTCGTGATGTAGGGAGTTCCCGCTCGGGCATTCTGGGGAGGGTTTGGGGTTCCCGAGGACTGAGGTCCCCAGGGCTGGGCAACACCGACAGGAGGGGGCTGCAGCACCGAGCGGCATCAGAGTCCATCAGGTGGGTCTCCTCCAGAGCCAGTCGTAGGGAGCAGAGGCCGGGGGACTACAGGGCCTCTCCAATACTCCTCTACATCCTCTGCACTGAGGGTCGGGGAACAGGCATCAAGCTTAGGCGGCGGGGCGGCTCTCGGCCACTTCCTGCTGTAGGGCCCAGCTACTGGTCGTGGCTTCCTAGGGGCGCAGCTACAAGGTGCCAGGGCCCAGCTACTGGCCATGGCCTGAGAGGGTGAGGAACTTCCAGCAAACCCAGGGGCACCTTTGGAGCGGCTACAGGCCGTCTGGCGAAGGTGGGAGCGGCTACAGGCCAACTCCTGCAGGACAGGTGTAGAGCAGCTACAGGCCGACTCAGGGGGAACACCTTCGGAGCGGCTACTGGCTGTCTGGCGAAGGCGGGAGCGGCTACTGGCCGTCTCCTCGTTACCTTCAGAGCGGCTACTGGCCGTCTCCTTAGTGAGGGGCAAGCGGTTACCGGCCGTCTCTGGGGGAATGCCTTTGGAGTGGTACAGGCCGTCTGGCGCAAAGGTGGGAGTGGCTACAGGCCGACTCCTGCAGGAGGGGTTTGGAGCGGCTACCGGCCATCTCCGGAAGGACACCTTCTGGGTGAAGGCGGGAGCAGTTACCGGCCATCTCCTGGTTACCCTCAGGTCAATTACTGGCCAATTCCCTTGCGAGGGGCGAGCAGCTACTGGCCATCTCAAGAAAGAAGACACCTTCGGAGTGAAGGAGGTAGTGGCTACAGGCCGACTCCTTGAGGGTGCTGGCAGGAGCTGGACAGACAGCTCCACCCCTTAGCTGGTTGGTGGAGGCTCACCCAGAATGACGACGGCGGGCGGGTTCCAGGTCATAGGGGCGCGCGGCCCGGGCTGACTTAGGTCGTTGTCGCACCGAGTCCCCGCGCGCTGCTGCTGCTCCTCTGTGGGCTCCTTGTGGGGGTGTCTGGGAGCTCGCGGGGGCACTATGCTGTATTCCTTGTGGTGGAGGCTGGGTGTTATAGGGGGCACAATGCTGCATTTTACAAGGCAAGAACACAAATTCAGGGTGGCGATACAACAGGTTTATTATTATCCTTAACCTCTTCTTACAACTCTGGCAACATTAAGCCAAAGATATGTAAGGGACCTACAAGGCAAATGGTCAATCCGGGAGATTCTGATGATCTACAGGGACCTCTACTCCAAGTGCGCTAGGGAGATAGCCACAAAGTCTATACGCAGGGAAAAGAAGGAGATCCGCGAGTGAGTTTATGTTTGTACTGTAGGATGTTGTTAAAAGTATATCATGGAGGCAAAGGCTAAAAGGGAGAAACTGGATCTCTAGTTCTGAAAGGGGAAACCAGATATCTAGTTCTCACTAAGGACCTAGGGGACGGTCAGACAGACGTTAATGTGGATTGTTCCCAAAGTTGGCACACAGTGAGGTTATAAGGGACCCCGAGAAAGACGGGACAGTAAGGTCGTATGGTTGGGTCACTGGGATCCCTTTTCCAGGTGTAAGGGGGAGGAAACTGATGGGGCATGTAAGAGGAAGCACAGGGAAAGGGGTTACTCCGGGTATCGCAGTGTCTTGCAGTGACCGATCTGGGATAGGGAGATGTCATGGCTTCTTCATGGCTGAACTGCGTCAGGCCAGTTCAGTGGGCGAAAGGAGACATCGTGGCTTCTTCGTGGCTGAACCGCTTTGGGCCAGTTTAGTTGGTGAATCCACGGAGTCGAGTCGGGCAAACTCCCTTGTGACGTTGCACCGAGCCAAACCGGAGTCAGAGAAGCATCGAGCCTTCTCCTTAGTACTGCACTATGCCGGTGCTGGACTGAAGAGCTCTGGCCGTTTGCAGTACTTGGGGATCTGGTCAAGACGATGGGTGGTCTGCAGCTTGGGACAGCTAGTGGTGGCCAGTGTGCGGTTCCTGTGTCCCTCTTGCATGGAAGCTCGTATGGTGGCAATCCTGGCGGTGGGACGAGGCTGCTTCCCACCTCCTCAGTGGTGGTTTTCTGTGGTAGCTGCAGTGAGGACTGTGGTAGATGGCATCATCTCGGGCATTTTACTACCCTCGCCGTCTTTTAAGTCACATCCTTGTGGCTGGAGGTTGAACGTTTTCTCTTCATTGGTGACCATGGTTGGTGTGATGTCTTGCAAGGAGTAGTACCATGCTATGGATCTCTCGTCTGGTTTCCTCTTCAGGTCTCTGACAAGAATGAGGGAGCTTGGCTGGTGGTATGTTTTGTGTAGTAGGTGTTGAGGCCCCTGGATTCTTTTCTTGTGTTCAACATTGGAAATTCAGAAGGTGTAATGGACAAACATGGTATTGCTGGTTGGGTATGGCTGGAGAGAGATAGTGAGAAAGGTTGTGACTGCAACGATGGCTGGGAGACGAATGTTGACCTTTGACCCGGGGTCAGGCTTGAAGTCATCCATCGCAGAGGCAAATGTAGGTGTGGCATGAATGTTGGCTGGCACAGGGACAGGCTAGATGGAATTTGCATTAGTTCATGGCATTATTTTTTATTTTTCTGAGGTGTGGGTTGGATTTGGTTTGCAGTTGGGGTTGGAGGGCAGGAGGATGGCGTGGTAGCAGGGTTTGGTGATAATGAGGGGCTATATATATTAGGTAGTTGGGATTGGTGCCCTGATCTGATGAAGATAAGAAAGCGGCTTCTCCTGTCTGACAGGTGTGTGGATAAGGATGAGGGGTTGGTTGATGATTTAGAGCTTGATGAAGCTGAATATGAGGTTGGGTGAGGTTGTGGTGGTGGTTGTTACCTGATGGGTTACAGGGGGCCTGAGATGAATGAGGAGTATGGGAAGGTGTTCGGGATGGCGGGGTGACTGAGGGTTAGGATGGGGAATTTTAGCGCGGGGTGGAAGACAAAGAGGATGATGATGATGAGGGTTGACGGTTAGGGTATTGTGGGGAGGATGGGTTGGGTGATGATGAGGGTGAGGCCTGGTGAGCTGAGGATGGTTAACTGGGTGGGTTGTTGGGTGGTGATGGGAGGGGAGAGAAGTTTATGGATGGGGTGTGGAAGACAGGATAATGATTTTGGTGATAGCTGAACAACTGGGGTTGTGGGCAATCAGGGGTGATGGAGGACAGAGTTTGGGTTTCCTTGGTCTCGGTGTTGGTTTGGTAGGTTTTGATGGGGTTATATCAATGGTCAAGTTGGTTGTGGTATGCCCTGGTTTCTCCGTGAAAATTAATGACAACCTGGTAACGAAGGAGCAGCTACTCCAAGTACTGTTGGTGTTGTGATGGCAGATGAGCGGGTATCTAGGGTAGGGAGGGGGCGCCGATAGAACTTTGAGGCTCAAGGTGGGTATCAAAACTCTCCAATTCCCTCATGACAAGGCCTTTGGGAAGCATGAGGGGCTTATCAAAGTTGGCAATTCTGATGGCACTGAGGTGGGTGGGGAACTATGGCTAGGGATAAGAGGCAACTCGTGGCAAAGGGCTACTCCATCTGTGGGGAAAGCAGCAGTGGGTGATGGGTAGGGATACCCAGTGACAACCAGGTTTCATGGTGGGGTTGGATGGTGGTCGTCTTCTTGTTCACAGCCTGTATGATTGTCTGCAGGCTTGCAGTGAGGTTGTGGGCCCTGAACCGGAGGCATAGGCAGTGGCAGTCAATAGTGGCCCCCAGCTCTTGTAATAGATCCAACCCGAGATAGCTGTCATAAGTCCAACATCTTGAGTTGAAGACGATGATTGGGTGGTCAGTGTAGACTGATGGCTCCAGGGTGGTGACCATGAGGGGGAAAGTTTCACCTTTCAAAGCCACTGGTTCTTCTCCCACCCTAGTCAGGTCTGTGGATGAGGTTTGAGAGGCCTTGGAGGTTGCCCAGTTTTTCTTGTAAAACCGCATGTACAGGCAAGAATGCGTGGTGCCAGTGTTCACTAGGAGCCTTACATGAACTCCATGTAGCCCAATCTTAGTGTAGACAGAGGTTTTGAACTTGGTGCTAGTTGGCCTCACCAGGGCCACAGCCAACAGCGGAGAACCTAAAAATCCAGCCCAGCTTTGGAGCACTTGGTTTCTTCCATCTTATAGTCTACGTAATTGTTTGTGACTCCGCGACAACCTCCTCCTTGGGATCCAGTCATTGGTTGTCTACCTGGGTGTCATTGTTGGCAACACAATGCTGGAAGGGACAGGGCTTCTATGGTGAATGACGGCGGTTGGACCAGCTGCCCCGAGCTTTAACCTGCTTGCGCATATCGTGTAGGGTGCAGGAAGAATTGCAGGCCTTGGAGTCCCACGGAACAATGAGGATAAGGCTGTCCACAGAGACAGGAAGACTTGGGGGTAGAAGGGGCTATTTTACCTCAGCCAGTCCTCCGTCTTCTGGCTTAGTTAGGTGGGGACACGGCGCACAGCCCTAGTCTGCTTTTGTTTGCCTACATGTGCTGCCAGCAGCCACTGGATCGTAATGATATCCCAGTCCAAATCTTGAGGGTCATTGATCACGAAGTGTTTGCAGACAATACCAAGTAGGATCTGTATGAGGTGCACGAATGTGTTGAATCGATAAGGCATAGGCTAGCATAGTGAATTTTCCCAAGTATGCTGATGTAGAGTCTACATCTCCCTCAAATTTCGCATCATTTAACTGTGACAATGTGAAGACCGAACCGAGGAGGTTGGATGGCATCGATAACTATTTTACTGAACTGTGCCCAAGTCAGGGTCGCATTGATTTTCCCTGCTACCAGTCCAACCAACTTACCTGGCTGAGGAATAAAATCCTGCAATTTTCTGTGTATCCTCCTCATAATATCATAGAGTTCTGGGTCATACTTTTGCATGGGGATGTGGGATCTTTGGGCTGCCATAGTAATGAATGTGTTACCGTGTACACTGAGTGATCAAAGCTCTGCTTTTGCCTTTCCTCCGTATTCAGAACCATTGCTAGCCACCAGTGTTATGCTGGCAATAACCTGATTCTCTGGGTTCTTCTAAACAGGAAGGAACACACAAAACACACTAATGCTACACTTCATTGGTACAAGGCGAGAACACAAATTCAGAGTGGAGATACAACGGGTTTATTATCCTGAAACTCTAGTTACAACTCTGGCAAGATTAAGGCAAAGACATATGTAGGATCTACAAAGTAAATGGTCAATCCAGGAGATAGGGTCTTAATATGAGGACCTGAAGGGACCTCTACTCTGGGCGCACTAAGGGGCCAGAAAGTCTATACACAGGGAGTTTATGTCTGTATTGTAGGATGTTGTTAAAAGTATATCAGGAGGGCAAAGGATAAATGGGAGAAACTGTGACTCTAGTTCCCAAAGGGGAAATCAATAATCTAGTTCTCGCAAAGGACCTACTGTAAGGGACAGATGTTAGTCTGGACTGTTTCCAAAGTGGGCACACAGGAAACTTATGAGGGGCCCGAGAAAGACCTCTTTTCCAGGTGTAAGGGAGAGGGGACTGATGGGACTTGGAAGGGGGAGTGCAGGGAGAGGGGTCACTCCGGGGATCGCAGTGGTTGGTCTGGAATAGGGAGATGTCGTGGCTTCTTCGTGGCTGAACCATGTTGGGCCAAATCAGTTGGCGAATGAAGACATCATGGCTTTGTCGTGGCTGAACCACTTCATGCCAGTTCAGTTGGCGAATGGAGACGTCATGACTTCTTCGTGACTGAAACGCTTAGGCCCAGTTCAGTTGCGGAATGGAGATGATGTGGCTTCTTCATGAGCGAACCACTTTGAGCCACTTCATTTGGTGAATCCATTGAGTCGTGTCAGGCCAACTCTCTTGTGATGTCGCACTGAATCAACGTCTGCGGTTCGTGTCGAGCCAAATCAGAGTCAGAGAAGCATCGAGCCTTCTCCTTGGTACTACATTGAACCAGTACTGGACCGAAGAGCTCTGGCCGTTTGCAGTGCTTGGGGCTGTGGCCATGATGGTGGATGGGCTGCAGCTCAGGGCAAAAGGGGCAGCTAATGGTGGTGTGTGCACGGTTCCTGTGTCCCTCTGGCTTGGAAGCTCATATGGTCACGATCCTGGCAGTGAGGCAAGGATGCTTCCTGTCTCCCTGGCAGTGGTTTTCTGTGGTAGCTGGAGCTGGGACTATGGTAGATGGCTTCGTCCTGGGCATTTTAATAATTAATATATTTTATCCTTTGGTATATGTGCACGAAAGATTTTTCTATCATGCACTTTATCATTTTTATACAGTAGTTTGTTTTATGAAGCAATTACAAAGAAGAAATAAAAACAACAAATAACAGTAAAGAAGAAACAAAAGTAACAAAATTAAAAAGGCCAAATATCTGCTCGGTGAAATGTCCATTCAGTGAAATGTCCGTCGGCCAAATGTCCCTTGGTCATCTGTCCGGCCACAGTCAAATGTTGAGGCAGAACATCCAACTTCTTCCCAGTAAGTGTTGGAGTAAGACAAGGATTGTGTCCTTACTCCCACGCTTATCAACACGTGTATGCACTGGGCAATAGCCCGAGCTGTGAGTCAAAGCCACTGTGGAGTATCAATTGCAAATTTCAAGGTTATTAGCCTTGATTTTGCTGATGATGCGGTTATCCTAGCAGAGTCACTGGAGATACTACAGAATGCCCTCAAGGAATTTCATGAGAATGCAGTGCCATTGGGATTATAGATCTCTTGGGCCAAGACCAAGGTCCAGGCATTTGGTGGCTTGTTGGATGAAGCAGTCCAGTCTGTCCAAGCATGTGGTGAGAATGTGGAGCTCATGAAAAGATTCACATATCTTGTTGTGGTAAATAACAATGGTGGGTCAGATGATAGGATTTCAAATTGCATCAATCTGGCCCTTCAAGACATGGCATAATCATAGCCATTGTCAAAAGATTTTTCAAAATGCCCAAACACTGGTACGTTTTCCGACAAGTGGTAACCATATAATCAACTCATACACCTTTCCTATGTGTCAACAAGTTAGTTGGTGGTGGGTTTATGCCCCTCCCTGAAAAACAACTACTGTAACTTAAAAAGACAAACAGCTGCCCCTTACAAGATTACAGCAACTGGCAATAGAGAGATTGATAGGTTATTTAAGTTAGGTATACAGATTTTTATGCCTGATTCATTACATCTGGTACAGATTTCTAATTACTCTTACAATGTTAGTTACAGCTGGTTTGAAATAGCTGATTATATGCCTGCAGGGCACATGAGTTAGTTGAGAGGAGATGTGGAATTATGTGCAGAAACACTGTGACAAATGTGGAAGTGAAGCGACATTGTGGTGTTGAAGCACATGTTACTGAAAGTGATAAGATAAATGTTGACAGGATGGAAAATGAGAGACTGACTAAAGTCGCGATGCACGACTCAGAGGCTGTCATTATCATACTCTGGCAACCTACCAGTCAAAAGTGTGTCTGATTTTGCATTATATTATACATGAATCATATTATTTTACATGAATATATTATACACAAATGCTGAAGCATGGGGGAGAGATAGTAGTAGAATGGATGTGGAAGATGTGCAGATTGGCCTGGGAGGAAGGCAGAGTCCCGGAGGATTGGAAGTCAGGTATAATTATTCCCTTGTACAAAGGAAAAGGGGAAAAAGAAGTGTGTGGTAACCATAGGGGCATTTGTCTTCTTAGTATAATAGGAAAAGTGTATGGTAGGATACTTATTGACAGAGTTAGAGAAAGAACAGAGAAATTAGTTGGAGAAGAACAGGGAGGCTTTAGGAAGGGAAGAGGTTGTGTAGATCAGATATTCATTCTCAGATCTTTAGTGGAAAAGTTTCTAGAGAAGGGAAAGAAGTTGTATGCGGCATTCATGGATTTGGAGAAAGCATATGACAGGGTGGATAGACAAGGATTGTGGAAAGTGTTAAGAATATATGGAGTAGATGGAAAGTTGTTGAATGCTGTGAAGAGTATGTACGATGGTGCGAAGGCTGCAGTGCGTGTGGATGGTGAACTAAGTGAATTTTTCTCTTTGAAGGTTGGGTTGAAACAGGGATGTGTCATGTCTCCATGGTTGTTCAATCTGTACATGGATGGGGTAATAAAAGAGGTACAAGGTAGGGTAGTGGATGTTGGAGTGGCCATGGTGAGAGAGGATAGTGTTTGGAAACTCCCTGTACTGTTGTTTGCAGATGATACTGTGTTGGTGAGTGAAGACGAAGGGGAGCTGCAAGGCTTGGTTGAAGAGTTTGAGAGAGTGTGTAAGAAATGGAATCTAAAGGTGAATGTAGGGAAGAGTAAAGTGATGGTCTTTGAGAGAGGTGAAGTCAGTGAATGTACAGCGAGGTTGGATGGTGAGGAATTGGAAAATGTGAGTACGTTTAAGTACTTGGGTAGTGTGATGAGTAAGGATGGAGGTTTGGAGGGTGAAGTGCTTGAAAGGGTACAGCAGGGAAGAAAGGTTGCTGGTTCCTTGAAAGCAGTGATAAGAAACAAGGAAGTGAGCATGGAAGTGAAAAAGTTACTGCATGACAGTATTGTGATACCAACTCTAACGTACGGAAGTGAGGCTTGGACGTTGTTGGAAGGACACAAGTCAAGAGTGAGAGCAGTGGAAACGAGTTATTTAAGAGGAGCCTGTGGAGTCACATGGAGAGACAGGCTGACGAATGAGGATATAAAGGAGCGTTGTGGTGTTGATGTGGATGTGATAGGAAGTGTTATGAGGAACACACTGAGGTGGTTTGGCCATGTGGAGAGGATGGAGGGTGAAAGACTGACGAAGAGAGTGTATGTGAGTGAGGTGGAGGGGGAAAGAGGGAGGGGGAGGCCGAGGATGAGATGGAGGGATGGGGTGGAGAGGTATATGAGAGAGGGGGGTGTGAGCTGGGAGCAGGGGAGTGAAATGGCGGGGGACAGGGCGACTTGGAGGCGATTTGTTTGTGGCCACCCCAAACGGGATTGAGGCGTCTGGCAATAGATAGATAGATAGATAGATTATTATACACGAACATATCATACACGAGTCAAATGCATCTCATGTTATACACGAAATAGGACGCACTGTTGAGGGGTAGGTTGCCAGGGTATGATAATGACAACCTCAGAGTTGTGTGCCTGAAGTAGAAGAGTGTATGTCACTGTGATGGTGGGAGGGAGACCAAGGATGAGGTGGAGGGACTGAATGGAGATACATGACAGAGGAAAGTGTGAGCTCCATGAACAGCAGCCAAATGCCAGAAGACAGAGTGACATGGAGACATTTGATTATGGTCACCCATTACAAGACTGAGGTGTCTGGCTATACTGTAGATTGACAAATGGCAGATGATTGCTGCATTCATCTCACACTGCAGTAGGCAGGGGATTTGTGTGTGTGTGTGTGTGTGTGTGTGTGTGTGTGTGTGTGTGTGTGTGTGTGTGTGTGTGTGTGTGTGTGTGTGTGTGTGTGTGTGTGTATTTACCTATTTGTATTTACCTAATTGTAGTATACAGGAATTGAGCAATGCTCGTGTTGTCCTGTCTTCATATCCACATTTATCAAGTCTACCTTTACACACATGAATGTTTTTCTCATGCACCACCTATTTGTCTAAGTCGTTCCAAATATTTAAGTATTTACCTAATATACCTAATTGTGATATACACAGAATGTACTATGCTCGTGGGTTTCCGTCGCTGTTTCTCAATAAGTCGAATTTAACTTTAAACTCGTTTAAGTTTTTAGACTGGACGATCTCTTTGTCCAGGCTATTCCATAAGTCTATACTTCTGTAAGGAAAGCTATATTTCTTGATATCCTTCAAGCAGCTTGACTTTTTCAATTTCATTCCATGTCCTCTTGTTGCTCTCTTATCCCATACAAACAGATCTTCTTTGTCAATTTTATCTACTCCCACCATGGTCCTGAACACCGCAATCATGTCTCCCCTCTTTCTCCTTTCCTCTAACGAAGGCAAATCCAGTTTTTCCAGCCTCTCTCTGTATGACAGGTCTGTCAGACTGGGGACCATCTTGGTTGCTGTTCTTTGTATTCTCTCAATCTTGTTTATATCTTTCTTTCTGTGTGGGGACCACACTACCGCTGCATATTCTAACCTGTGGCGGATCATGGCCACTATCAATTTTTTCATCATTTCCTCATCCATATAATGAAATGCTACTCTTATGTTAGTCAAGAGTTTATAAGTCTCTCCAACTATCTTGTTAATGTGCTTTTCTGGTGACAAACTATCTTGGACCAGCACTCCCAAGTCTTTCTCTTCTCTCCTTTTTGTGATTAATTCATTACCCAAAAAATAATTCAGTGATGGTCTCCTGCAACTTTTACCCATTTCCAATATTTTACATTTCTTTACATTAAATTTCATTTCCCACGTCTGGCTCCAATTGTGTATCCTATCCAAATCCTCCTGCAGTATTTTACAATCCTCTTCAACCTCTATCTTCCTCAAGATCTTTACATCATCAGCAAACAGACTTGCATAACTGTTCACTCCATCTACCATATCATTTACGTAAATCAGGAACATTACTGGCGCCAACACTGAGCCTTGAGGGACTCCACTTGTTACTTCCCTCCATCCAGACATTTTTTCCTTTATTACTGTCCTCATTTGTCTGTCTCTCAAAAAGTCTCTCATCCATTCCAGAAGTTTCCCCTTTAGTCCTCCTATATATTCTAGTTTCCACATTAGTCTCTTATGAGGTACCTTGTCAAAGGCCTTCTCTAAGTCTAAGTACACACAATCCACCCAACCATCTCTCTCCTGTACCACATCAATCGCTCTTGAGTAAAAGCTCAACAAGTTAGAAACACATTACCTTCCACTTCTGAATCCAAACTGACATTCAGCCAAAATATTCATCTCTTCCAGATATTTTATCCATCTGTCTTTCAGGATTCTCTCACACAATTTTGCGACCATGCTGGTTAGAGACACTGGTCTATAATTCAGGGGTTCTTCCCTGTTTCCTCCCTTGTAAATTGGTACCACATTTGCCCTCTTCCATTCTTTTGGCACTTTCCCCTCTTCCAGTGAGCATACAATTAAGCTGTGAATTTTATCCGCCAGTTGTTCTCTGAATTACATCAGTACCCAATTAGAAATTCCATCAGGTCCTGAGGCTTTCCTTACATCTTGAGTTTCCAGTAATTTATACACTTCCTGTACCTCCACTTTTATATCTTTCATCACCGGAACATTTCTAATCACTCCCTCCCCTTCCACAAGCTCCTTTTCTTTAGTGAAAACTGACTGGAAACGTTTGTTCATTATTTCTGCTTGCATTGCTGCATCCTTAAAGACCTCTCCTTCTACTTTCAGTTTGGTGATTCCTTCCTTTTGTTTCAGTTTGCCATTAACAAATCTATAAAACAGTTTGGGTTCATCCTTGCATTTGTCAATTATACCTTTTTCAAAATTCCTTTCTTCTTCTCTACGTATTCTTGTGTTTTCATTTCTTGTTCTTTTATATTCTTCCTTTGTTCTGTCGTTACCTCTCTTTCTCCAATAGTTCCACGCCTTATCTCTCTCTTTTTTTGCTATCATACACCTTCTATTAAACCACTCCTTTTTCCTGTTTTCTTTCCCTCTTACTCTTGGTACAAATTTTTCCACTCCCAAATTATAGAGGTCTAGAAAGATATCCCACTTCCTCTGTATCTCTCTTGTTTCTCTGAATTTTCTCCAATCCGCATTTTCAAAAAAGTTTCTCAATCCTGTAAAATTTGCTTTGCCAAAGTTGTATCTTCCCTGTCTATGAAGCTCATCTCTTGGCTCGACGTTTCCTATTAACATCTGGAACTCAATGACCACGTGATCACTTTTTCCCAAAGGACAGAGATATTCCAATGATTCTATTACATCGGGTTCTTTGGTGAACAGTAAATCTAACCTTACTGTGTGTGTGTGTGTGTGTGTGTGTGTGTGTGTGTGTATTTACCTATTTGTATTTACCTACTTGTAGTATACAGGAATTGAGCAATGCTCGTGTTGTCCTGTCTTCATATCCACATTTATCATGTCTACCTTTACACACATGAATGTTTTTCTCATGCACCACCTCTTTGTCTAAGTCGTTCCAAATATATATAAGTATTTACCTAATATACCTAATTGTGATATACACGGAACGTACTATGCTCGTGGGTTTCCGTCGCTGTTTCTCAATAAGTTGAATTTAGCTTTAAACTCGTTTAAGTTTTTAGACTAGACGATCTCTTTGTCCAGGCTATTCCATAAGTCTATACTTCTGTAAGGAAAGCTATATTTCTTGATATCCTTCAAGCAGCTTGACTTTTTCAAATTCATTCCGTGTCCTCTTGTTGCTCTCTTATCCCATACAAACAGATCTTCTTTGTCAATTTTATCTACTCCTACCATGGTCCTGAACACCGCAATCATATCTCCCCTCTTTCTCCTTTCCTCTAACGAAGGCAAATCCAGTTTTTCCAGCCTCTCTCTGTATGACAGGTCTGTCAGACTGGGGACTATCTTGGTTGCTGTTCTTTGTATTCTCTCAATCTTGTTTATATCTTTCTTTTTGTGTGGGGACCACACTACCGCTGCATATTCTAACCTGGGGCGGATCATGGCCACTATCAATTTTTTCATCATTTCCTCATCCATATAATGAAATGCTACTCTTATGTTAGTCAAGAGCTTATAAGTCTCTCCAACTATCTTGTTAATGTGCTTTTCTGGTGACAAACTATCTTGGACCAGCACTCCCAAATCTTTCTCTTCTCTCCTTTTTGTGATTAATTCATTACCCAAAAAATAATTCAGTGATGGTCTCCTGCTACTTTTACCCATTTCCAATATTTTACATTTCTTTACATTAAATTTCATTTCCCACGTCCGGCTCCAATTGTGTATCATATCCAAATCCTCCTGCAGTATTTTACAATCCTCCTCAACTTCTATCTTCCTCAAGATCTTTACATCATCAGCAAACAGACTCGCATAACTGTTCACTCCATCTACCATATCATTTACGTAAATCGGGAACATTACTGGCGCCAACACTGAGCCTTGAGGGACTCCACTTGTTACTTCCCTCCATCCAGACATCTTTTCCTTTATTACTGTCCTCATTTGTCTGTCTCTCAAAAAGTCTCTCATCCATTCCAGAAGTTTCCCCTTTAGTCCTCCTATATATTCTAGTTTCCACATTAGTCTCTTATGAGGTACATTGTCAAAGGCCTTCTCTAAGTCTAAGTACACACAATCCACCCAACCATCTCTCTCCTGTACCACATCAATCGCTCTTGAGTAAAAGCTCAACAAGTTTGAAACACATGACCTTCCACTTCTGAATCCAAACTGACATTCAGCCAAAATATTCATCTCTTCCAGATATCTTATCCATCTGTCTTTCAGGATTCTCTCACACAATTTTGCGACCATGCTGGTTAGAGACACTGGTCTATAATTCAGGGGTTCTTCCCTGTTTCCTCCCTTGTAAATTGGTACCACATTTGCCCTCTTCCATTCTTTTGGCACTTTCCCCTCTTCCAGTGAGCATACAATTAAGCTGTGAATTTTATCTGCCAGTTGTTCTCTGCATTCCTTCAGTACCCAATTAGAAATTCCATCAGGTCCTGGGGCTTTCCTTACATCTTGAGTTTCCAGTAATTTATACACTTCCTGCACCTCCACTTTTATATCTTTCATCACCGGAACATTTCTAATCACTCCCTCCCCTTCCACAAGCTCCTTTTCTTTAGTGATAACTGACTGGAAACGTTTGTTCATTATTTCTGCTTGCATTGCCGCATCCTTAAAGACCTCTCCATCTACTTTCAGCTTGGTGATTCCTTCCTTTTGTTTCAGTTTGCCATTGACAAATCTATAAAACAGTTTGGGTTCATCCTTGCATTTGTCAATTATACCTTTTTCAAAATTCCTTCCTTCTTCCCTACGTATTCTTGTGTATTCGTTTCTTGTTCTTTTATATTCTTCCTTTGTTCTGTCGTTACCTCTCTTTCTCCAATTGTTCCACGCCTTATCTCTCTCTTTTTTGGCTATCATACACCTTCTATTAAACCACTCCTTTTTCCTGTTTTCTTTCCCTCTTACTCTTGGTACAAATTTTTCCACTCCCAAATTATAGAGGTCTAGAAAGATATCCCACTTCCTCTGTCTCTCTCTTGTTTCTCTGAATTTTCTCCAATCCGCATTTTCAAAAAAGTTTCTCAATCCTGTAAAATTTGCTTTGCCAAAGTTGTATCTTCCCTGTCTATGAAGCTCGTCTCTTGGCTCGACGTTTCCTATTAACATCTGGAACTCAATGACCACGTGATCACTTTTTCCCAAAGGACAGAGATATTCCAATGATTCTATTACATCGGGTTCTTTGGTGAACGGTAAATCTAACCTTGCCAGTGTGTCCTCACCTCGAAACCGTGCCTCTTCTTTGACCCACTGCGTCATCACATTATTCATTATTATATTTAATAACATAGTACCCCACGAATCCTCGCCGCCTCCCGAGTACCATTCCTCCCAGTTCACCTCTTTACAATTAAAGTCACCCACCAAAATTATATTATTGCTTTTCTCAATTATTTTTTGGAAGTAGCTAGCCATATCTGACAACATCTCATGGTATTCGTCATCCTTCCATGCTCTCGTCTTTGGGGGAACATACACTACCGCCATATCTCTCTTAACATTCTCTCCAGTTTCTAATTTCATATATATCACTTCAGCCCTGCCTTCTCCCATTTCCACAGTATCTACATTTATGTTGTTCTTCACTGCTATCATCACTCCTCCCTTTTTTTCTTTTCTGTCTTTTCTCCACAGTTTGTATTTACCATCTCCCAAATGAACATCAATATCTTCTCTTAATTTGGTCTCTACAAAGCACATGACATCAGGTTCATGTTCTCTCAAGAAATCATTAATTTCGATCCTTGTCGATATGAAACCATCAACATTAGTATATATCACCTTCAAATTATTTTTGACATTATTAATACCCTCTTCTCTCCTACTCTCTGTCCGTACCACTTCCTCAACTTCTGATCTTTCACAACCATCCCCCCTAGTTTCCTTCACTTCTATTTCCTTAAATACCATTTCCTTACTTTCATATCCAATACTCTCCAAAAAATTGTATTACGTTCTTCCTCTGTCCTCTTATCATTTTTTTCCTTTACTTCTTCCTTTAATGATTTTAAAACTTCTCTTTCTTCTTCATTCAGATCTTTTCTTATTATAATATTTTCCATCCCCGCCTCTTTGCTTAATTTCCAGGTCACTTTAAGTATCTCATTTATTACACTTTCTGATGTAAACTTGACTCTCATTGGTCTTGTTTCCCCTTTCTTATAAGGCCCTATCCTCCTTACTTCCTCAATTTCTTTTACCCACTTGTCTCCTTCGGGGTCAATCTTGCCTAATATTCCTCTCACCATTTTCGTGTCTCTCTCGAGTCTTGCGAACCTAACCTTTTCTTCCTCTTCCCTGTTTCCAAATACTACCACACATCTGTTCCTTTCTACAGTTTCTCTCACTATTTTCTCTTTTTTCTTCAGTATTTTCACTACATTTTCTTCCATTTCTTTCTTGTTCATTTCCCTTTCTTCCTGGATGATCTCTCTTAAGCTGACCACTTCTTTCTGTTCTTCTTCTACGTGTGCCCACTTTGCCTTGTGTTCTTCTAATACATTACTCACCTTCTCCGTTTTATTAGTACTCTCTTCAAGTTTCCTCCTCAGTTCAACATTTTCCCTCTTCAAATTCTTAATCTCTTCATTGGCTGTTTCGTTGGACTGGATTAGACTCTGTATGGTGGTTTCCGTATTTCCTGACACATCCTTTATCACTAGATTCTCTACTTTTTTTCGAGTTCACTAATCCTCATAATTAATGTTTTCACCAGGTCCATGACATTAGTATTAGCATCAAATCCTTGAAATTCCATTCCCTCATTGTTTACATTTTCGGCCATGTTTAACGTACCGGTAAAGTACCTAAACAGCTGTTACCGAATAAGCCACAAACATTCATGTATACTATTGCCAACAAATCTTTACATTTTTGGTAGTCTACCAACTTTCATTATTTTAAATTTAAAGAAAGACCCTAGGAGACAGGACAGACAAAATTCCTGAAAATACTCAAGGTTAGGAGCGATGCTTGGGACGTCCTCTCTCTCCGGCTGTGTGTGTGTGTGTGTGTGTGTGTGTGTGTGTGTGTGTGTGTGTGTGAGAGAGAGAGAGAGAGAGAGAGAGAGAGAGAGAGAGAGAGAGAGAGAGAGAATTAATGCTTCATCTTTGGCTGAAAATTTTATGTTAAGTCTTAGAGCTTAAAGTCTCAGAGTGTACACCAGTCCCGTAGGAGACAGTCCTGGCATGTATTCAAGATGGACGGTGAGTGTTAGAGCCAAAGTGGTGACATGTGGAGGTGTATGGATATGTAGGAGGAGCAGGGGCCTTGAGAATGGACTTTGAAGCCTATGCTTTGCATTGGACACATGGGGGGGGGGGGGAGGTCATGATCATATATCAAATATTGAGGTGAGGATAACTGAGAGGCCAATTGTACATTATTTTCTGTATTAGTCAGCTTCAGCAATGATGTGACTAGAGAATGGTACAGCATATGAATGTGCAGACACAACACAAGATTACATCTGGAAGTTATGAGCTCAAAAGCTTGTGTAACTAACCAGCAACTGAAATTTCATACTCGTAAAAAAAAAAAAAAGTTAAAATTTTAAAATAACAGTAATAACCAACTTTCAACAAACTGCTGCGCGTCAGATTTAGTAACAGAAAAAAACACAGTATAGCTTTAATACAAACCAACTGCATGCAAGCCCATAACACACCTACATACATTTGTAATAATTATATGATACAATATTATGTCTTCATAAATAATACAGCTGCAGTTTTCCTATATATAATTAGCTGCACAAATAACTGTAACTGTATTAATCAAAATTATATAATGGATCATTGCCATTCATCACTACCTAATTTTCTATGGCAGTGAGGCGGACAGGCTCCAAATATGAAAGGCAAACAAGAAAACTGAAATTCTCAACATAGTACCAGGTGAAATGAGGCTTAAGGAGGCATCACACTGGGTTAAAAGCGGCTAACATGCGAGCAGCTTTTGTAAGGCAAAATGGCTTGCAAAGTCGAGTTGCCGTCAAACCCATGTGTTTTTGCGAGATGAAATGGCTAGCAGCGTCGTCTGCCTTGGCGCCTCGTGGTCATTTGTAAACAAACCACCACGGCATACCCACTCCCTTTTCCTCAGTTTCTGCAACCGCTTCACATGCTTCAGCAACTCCATAGCCACAAAGTAGTCTACCAGAGTTTTCCTTGCCACAGGATCCATACAGAGTACTGGTCACAATCTGATTTCCACTTGTTGTTTGGAAACAAAGCAAACAGCCTCCGCAGCTGGTCACCAGAGTGTCCGAATACTGATTTAATGTCAAAAAAATCGAATAAAAACCACAAGAAATAAATTGTATTTACTTAACAATTTTAGTTAAAGTTAGCTTCTGTGATAACAGAATATTTTCTCACCAGTTACAAAATTAATATAGATTCATTCGAATCCTAATCCCACCAACAAGCTGTGAGTGAAAATTGTTATCCACTTCACCTTGCAAGCAAAATCTCGCTCACTGTGGGTCAGTTGACTAGTGGCTCACAAAACTGGTTCGCATGTTAGCCACTTTTGGCAAGTATGACGCCGCCTTTACATTCAACCATTTCATCCATCCCACAGGTTACTCTGTATGACCCAGAATTTCCTTTGTATCACCTGTGATAATATTACAGTATATAAGCTATCAATGGCCCTTGAAACAGTTCCTTTGCTCCAAAACAAATGGGAGATGCTCCCTCTGCACTTTATCCATTTGTTATATACATGAACAATTTCTGATAGGTAATAATTGTCTGATTATCACTTAATGATATATGACTGCATGAGTGACCAAACCTGACTACAGCCATAGTAGTACTGGTAGCTGTTGCCCTGCACTTTTCAACCAAGGCACTGACAGACAACTTAATAGGGGGGAAAAAAATCCAGAAAATTTTATACTTCACAGTACTCTACTTATCTTGTATTCTTTGCATAGTGCAGTTCATTTATTTTCTTTTTTAATTCCCAATTGGTGTATCATGCATCATCAATACTACAAAGTTTTTCATTATTTTTTCTACAGAAAAATACACAATGGAAAACCCATATTGCCTTACACTGCAATGCTGTTAGGATGGACTTCAGTTTATACAGTAATAGATTAGATGAATCATATTTGTGGTAAATGGATGAGTTTAACTTTGATTCAGTAATCTGTGGATGTTCATGTAATTCATATACATTATTTAAAAACTGAATATGCTTCAACACAATAAATATGAAATAAATTATATTTCACCTTATTAAGATCCTGTTATCATGATTCTTAATGCTGAAACAATATAAATTTAAAGTCAATGGTATGACCATTAACTGTCAGGAGAGCAATTATGTAAAAGACTAGTGGCAAAGTATACTATAATGTACTATGCAAATGCCCTTGAGGTTGTACTGTCTATATTTTTATGTCCCTAAGTTTAATATAAACAAGTTGAGAAAACATGCATCTAAGAGGTAAAAGAGATACTGGTTGGTGTATTAATGCTAACACAAAGCAAAGTTATATATGATAATCATTTGAATAACAAAAATATTAACACTGAAGATTGAGAACACAAGAATGGAACAATGAAGAACAACCACAAAACAATGGAACAAAACATATACAGTATCAATATTATCCATATTTAATTATGTACTGGTGTGTCAGTCATCAGCACAACCTCTCCCAGACTGACAAACAATACTTATCTAATTTTCAAAGTGTATACAGTATATTTTTTGTTTTTGCCCCTTAACACTCAATGATCAACCTAAATTTCTGGGGAAAATAGTCATTATGGACAATGCATATTTATTGGTGAAGGCCAAACACAGACAGGACTCAAGTGGCAGAAGGCATTTAAGGTGGGAATGTGAGAAACCAACTAAAATGTCCTAGCCTGCAGTTTTTTTTTTTTTTTTTTTTTTTTTTTTTTTTTTTTTTTTAAGGTAATGAATGAAGCAAAAACAAAGGGGAAAAAAAAATAAGTCCATGTGCCTAAAGGCATCCTCCATTCATAAAATATTTATAACAACTGGATTTGAATTGAAGTTGATTAAATGTTTGTGGGAAACAACTCCCAGGAAGTGAATTCCAGAGAGTAGTAGTTCTGGGGATAAATGAATTTTGATAAGCAGAGGTTCTGCATTGCAAGGGAGAGAGTGTGAATTCATGGTTGCTCCCAGCCCGAGTATTTCAGGAGAAAATGTGAAGGGGAGGAATAATTGAAGCCAGTTTGTCTGAACACCTACAGTAAAAATATCTATAAAATAATGCTAAAGAAGCAACATTTCTACGTACTGATAATGAAGGAAGGTCTTGCGTGATGGCAGGATTATTGATTAATCTAATGGCTTGCACCTACCCAGCCCTGAAGATGAGAGTAAGGCATATTACCAAACATACCATAGTCAGCTGTACGTAGACAATGTTAATGATTTTCCTTTTTACCCTCAAACCTTGATATGTAATTGGCAGTTTTTCCAAATACAAACTTCAAATCACACACAAAAAAGGCAAGTGGGACTAGCGAAATACTGTAAGTGCTTCTATACCAAAGCACTGGTGCTGGAGTGGGGTACCTTCGTGCTGAGACAATGACAGCTGGATGGCTTTGCTGCCTAGTTATGCAAATCCCCTCAACTTCTTTCCATCCATCCATCATCTAATCCAGTGTTGCTCCATAAGGAGCATAGCAGCCCAGGGCTAGACAAGTTGATCCTGATTTAAGATGAGAGTGACCTGCCTCACTCATCCCTGAGTGGCATTACATGAGCAATAAACCCCAACCACCCCTTGGATATAAACCTACTGTACATAGGCTCAATCTGACTGGAGAGCCTTAACTTCTTTCTTGTCCCCTAAAAAGGGGATGGTGGACTGCAGGTGGGGGGGGGGACCAGCATGCAGTCTACTGTTTCACATTTTAGGTAACAACAACAATAACTACTACTACTACTACTCCTACTATTTTATGACTACTGCAGTGCTGCTACTACTTCCACCATTGCTACTACTACTACTACTACAGTACTACTATCACCAGTGCTTGCAAGGGAAAATTGATACTACTCCCATTTACATACTATTGATGAGTGCTGTACTGCACACACCCCTCGTATAATATTCCACAGCATTCTCAGCAACACAGTATTATAATACTGTTTATGTGACACAGTAGTTCAACTCACAGTTTATAATACTGATTATGTGACACAGTAGTTCAACTCACAGTTAACTAATAGTAGCAATGCATGCTAAGTTTTCTCACTGTCCACAAATGGGAAAGTGTTTAGTACCTCTGTTAAAAGTCTGGAATAAAGCAACATGTGAATGATCTTGATGGATATGTGGGGTAGAACTGAATGATGGAATATCCTCAGATGAGCTGAGAAGACAGCTAAGTGGAAAACACTAGAATGGACGAGAGGGGAAACTGAAATGGTCTGGACATATCAGTAGGATGGTCAGGGACAGCTGGGTGAGGAGTTAAAATAAAGAGGTACTGGGTTGTCAACAATGAGGTAGCTCAAAAATGATATGGAACAAAGAGACATGAGCTAACCTCATATTCAAAAGTACAGTAGTTGAAAGCTGGCACAGAAAAAAGTGGAGTGGAAAAATGCTAACAGATGAACCTGTCTGACCCATGCTATATGGATAACAGATGCATAACTGAAAATGATGTAATGCACCTGTTCTGAATTTTAATTTACTTCAGTCATATAGGGTGAGATCAAGAGCACAACTCTGATCTTACTGAGGCCAAAAGTATGACAAGATACAAAGCTACCTCCTCCTCCTAAGCTGTATGAGGTAGGTTGCAAAGCCAGTGACAGGTGGTGAGGTTACCACAACCCAGCACAAATTTTACAGGGAGCTTCCATCCACTCCCATCCCTTACCATCTCTTTCTGTGGCCTATTATGACAAAAATAATACACAGGTAAACTACAGCCTATCCTCAAGAATAATAACAAATGGTAAATGCACAAAAATAAGAGGTGTTATTGTACAACAAATTCCTATCCTGCATGGAAAGGAAATGCACTGCCTTGCCTAACCAAAATACAGAAAAATTTGTGAATAGAAGAAAAAGTTGCGTTGCTGGAAGCAATCACAATATCCAGAAGAAACATGTAATAAGAATACGATGAAGGAATACAGGTCTCAGAGAAAATATATATCCATCCATCCATCCATCATCCAATCCTACATTGCCCCATGAGGAGCATAGGAGCCTGGGGCTAGGCAGTTGGTCCTGACATTTAAGATGAGAGTGTTATATATATATATATATATATATATATATATATATATATATATATATATACTGTATATCTATCTATCTATTGCCAGACGCCTCAATCCCGTTTGGGGTGGCCACAAAAAAATCGCCTCCAAGTCGCCCTGTCCCCCGCCATTTCACTGCCCTGCTCCCAACTCACACCCCCCTCTCTCATATACCTCTCCACCCCATCCCTTCATCTCATCCTCGGCCTTCCCCTCCCTCTTCCCCCCTCCACCTCACTCACATACACTCTCTTCGTCAGTCTTTCACCCTCCATCCTCTCCACATGGCCAAACCACCTCAGTGTGTTCCTCATAACGCTTCCTATCACATCCACATCCACACCACAACGCTCCTTTATATCCTCATTCGTCAGCCTGTCTCTCCACGTGACTCCATAGGCTCCTCTTAAATAACTCATTTCCACTGCTCTCACTCTTGACTTGTGTCCTTCCAACAATGTCCAAGCTTCACTTCTGTACATTAGAGTTGGTATCACAATACTGTCATGTAGTAACTTTTTCACTTCCATGCTCACTTCCCTGTTTCTTATCACTGCTTTCAAAGAACCAGCAATATATATATATATATATATATATATATAAACAAAAAAGAGAGAGAATAGAATAAACAAAAAAAAAAATTATAACTGGGTTTCCTCAGAGAGACATATGCACTTTCTGAAACATTAAAAATATCTAGATATTCTCTGATTCCAAAACAATTAGTAATAACAATTAGTGATATTATAAAATGCTCTATGCATTTCTAACAAAAATTTATCCCATTTAACCTTGCAACAGCTGGTCAATTTCTACTCTTTGCTAAGCAGAATGCAAATTTAAGCAACTTTATCAAAATTAATTGTTTTTATACTATATACACCATTAATGTATCTTTTTTTTTTTTTTTTTTTTCCAAAGCAAAGTCCAATTCAATAATAATATATACAGTATACACATGAATTAATATACATTCCTCAACTGTTCAAAATGTGAGCATGGAAACTGCTCATTAACCTCTTTTACACAGCATTTTTTAGATTATTCTTGTTATCTTCAAACAATTATACTCATCATAAGGCAGACCCTTTGTACTGAATGGAAAGAAGAAGGCCACACCTAACTCACCCAGTTGGAAAGTCTCTCCTCACCTGAAATCTGATATATCCATCCATCTATCATCCAGTCCTATGTTGCCCCATGAGGAGTGTAGGAGTCTGGGGCTAGGCAAGTTTGTCCTGACGTTTAAGATAAGAGTGACCAGCCTCACTCGTCCCTGAGTGGCATTATGTGAACAATAAACCCCAACCACCCCTTAGACATAAACCTACCCAGGCTCAATCCAATTGGAGCACCTTAATTACCCACCAAACCACCAGGTGCCATAATTTGGTTATAGGGTTACCACCCAGCATTGTAAATGGTTTCCTGGTGTACAAGAAACCATTTGGCTTGTCACTCAATGTAGAGTCACCCATGGGCAGAAGGAAGAGGAAAAAATGAAGGAAAGAAAGACAGAAGAGGGAGTACAATGTCACCCATAGGCAGAGGGAAGAGGAAAGAATGAAGGAAAGAAAGACAGAAGAGAAAAGAAGGAAGAAAGGAAAGGGCAGACACCCAAAGCAGCATTACATCGAGTGAATGGATAACAAGAATATAATCTAAACTGTCACTTTACTGAAGGAGTTAAACAGCTTGATAATTATATCAACTAACACTTAACATACTATTTTCAGTTAACAACCATTCACTTGACACTCCTATATATTTATATACATAGACACTCCTATATATTTATATACATAAAAAAAAGCATGTATGTATTTCTAGTGTATTATTCTGTTGATCTGAAGTTACACTGTACTCCTCTAATCCAACTACTATATTATTTTAAAAACACTTGATCTAAGCCTACACTTCAACCCTTTCACCACGAGGATTTTTTTTATTTGCTCATATTATTTTTTTACTACTGCCAGGCCATTTTATTCAGTTTCAGAATAACCTCTGGTAGTTAAGGGCTTGTTGTTGTTGTTAGTATTGTGGCCCAAGGCTCATCTCATGTGAACCTACTGGTCTGCAGCCTGAAGCTACCCTTCTGCAGTCCAACATTGTCCTTTCAGGAGAGAGAGAGAGAGAGAGAGAGAGAGAGAGAGAGAGAGAGAGAGAGAGATTTTTGTATAACCAGGTAGCTCCACTGTGTAAAAGTGTCCCTCTCCAGCTGTTGAACAGTGTATAACAAATATCTATCTATCTATAACAAATAACACTTTCTCAATGCAACTACTATCAAAGACAGGGTATGACTTTACATATCATACATAAAACCAATCCATAAGCTAATATCATACATTATGATAAAACCATTAACAGAGAATATATACACTGTGATATGGCTTTTTTATAAAATAAACCAATCTAAATAACAATAAAAACCAATCAATAACACAATCATACAGTGAGAAGGTACCTAACAACTCTAAGCCACACTGCAAAACAAGGAAATATAAAAATGCCACATATATTAAACAATAAAATGTCAAATAGCTACACAAATTTTCCCCAGGCTTCAAATATTATCTTCTAGGGAAATATAAGCAACAAAGGGGCATGGGAGGGGGGGGGGGAGTATGTGCCATCAGTTAGTGCATGGAAGGGCCACTGGACTGGAGATGGACTGCCTTGGTAACATTAAGGAGAGAAAGAGAGAGAGAGAAAAAGGAGAACATTATGCTCTGCTAGATCTGGCTGAATTCTGTATGCTACCTACTACTGGTAACATGGAACGGTGTTCAGCACTGAACTTTACACAGCAATCAGTGATTTACGATATTCAATGCCCTACTTCCTTTGCAATGAACAGGGTCTTCACTGCTACATGATATAATTTGCAGACCTTCAAACCATTAGTTCTGGAACATTACTTCTGAGTGTATAAAAGTCTATCTGTGATATAACAATGATCATCCATGCACAAAAATTGTTTACCCAACACAACCAATCCCATGACTCATACAGTATCTGTATGAAACACTTTCAGGCAGTGGCATTCACAATTTCCTCCTGATACCATGATATAATATGAATGAATAGTCTACCTATGGAAACCCTGATTACAATTACAGTATCTTGTCTGTGTGCTTACAGTGTGTCTGGTTTTACTTGGAGGATGGAGTCAACAATGTGGAACATTTAATTGATGGGTGAATGGGGCTGGACCATTTTTTCTGGAAGCTATTAACAGGTCTACTTTTTTTTCTTTTCCCTCACTCTAGCTCCAACCCACCTTGCTTCTAATATTGGAATATGGTTAGGATAATGTATTACTGAATGCTGTGATACATTAACACTCCTGACACAGTTTATGTTGTTCCAAAAAGTAATAGTTACTCACATAATACTACTGATGTGTTCTAACATATTAACGCTTTCAGTGGCAGTTGTTTCAATTGGAGAGTCTCATATTAAATCTAATGCCAAATATTTAATATAGTGAAGTTATTATGCATGTTAAAGGGGAAGGACAAACTGTAAAAGAATCTCTGTGAACTGTGAAGATTTAATACTGTAAAAAAAAAAAAAAAAGGGGGGGGGAGGGGGAGATTTTTAGTGTGGCATAAAAACAAAGTCAAGCTGTGGATATGGGGTAACTGAAGAATATGTATGGACTGCAGAATGGATTGGATAAGAAATAATGTGATTTGTGAAAGATGTGTAGTAATGAAATAAATGGACAATAGAGTTGAAGAGTATGTGACTGATCATATGGATAGAATGTTTGTAAACTGGGTAGTGAAAGAGGTATTTCTGAGTACATCAGAAAAGTGGGAGGATATGTGGCAGACCGAGAAGATGGATTGTTGTTGCTGATAATGCAGCTCTACCAGGGTCTGTCTGATCAGGAAGGTCCACCAAACACATGTAAGCAGATGCCTTCCTGTGGCAGACAGCTCCTCGCCAGGGTCAGAACAGGATCATTCCATGTGATGAGATGCAGAGAAAGTGGACAAGGCATAATCCTCAGGAGGATGTGCTGTGAAATACAATGTATATGAACAGCAGTCTCAGCCTAGACTTTAACCAATGTACTTGGTAAATGTGGTTAAGGCCCCTGCCTGGGAGTGTTGCGCAAGGCCCCACATCACTCCGATGGTAACATCTCCGGGGACAATGGTAACAACCATGCTACTACCTTTTGGTGGGCTCAGGTGTTACAGCTTGCCCAAGGGTGACCTGGGACTACATGAGGTAGGGGCATCCATCTTCCCTAGGCCGGATACAAGTTCCAGATGCATGTGACAGTAAGCAGAAATAGTAAATGAGTGTATGTGAAAAAGTGAGGTGTAGTGGTTGATAAGGCCTGGGAACTGACAGTGGACTGAGCTAGCTGTTTGGAGGATATTACATTGTACTGCACAGAGAAGTGCAAGACAAGGGTTTGGCACCTTTGCTTTTATCTGATGATGTGACAGTCATTGCAATGATTCTTGATGACAGATGTGAAGTGCAAAACTATTCCTGTGAGGTGGAGTCAGGATCCAGGGGTTTGAATGGAAAGTGGAGAGTGTGTGGCCCATTTAACTGAACATGCTGTTTAAAGGTTCTCCAACTATCATGGTTTTTCTTGCTCACTGGACCCTACCTCATCCCACCCTTGGGTGGGAAAAAAGGTTAGGATGAAGATGATGATGATAATTGACGACGAAAAGCACAAATAAATTCATGAAATATGCTGAGAATGGAAGTCTACTAAATAAAGTACAGAAGGAAGGAAGGAAGAAATAATGAAGATCAAGGAGTACAAAAGAGTGTGGTTATATATAATAAGATGGTGAAAAAGGATTCAAGTGAATGGGCTTGACAGTAGACAGAAACACGACAGGCCAAGAAGATGGGCGAAAATGGTAAATGAATGTGAGAAAGCAAAGATATGAAAGATAAAGAAATAAAGAAATTTACGAGTAATCAAAATGGGAGAATGGGATAGCGTATGCAAGGACACTCTTGTGACCAAGAGCTGTATCCCTCACTCATAACTGGAAACCAAACCAATAATATTTATCTCCCTAAGTATCTATGATGTTCATTTAAAAGAAAAACAATACAAAAATGCATGTGAGGAAAGTTTTTGCTTCAGATGGAGTCAAGATTCCTGGCTTGCATGATGTGTGAATGATTGTGAGGGTCATTTCACTGAACACGCTGCTTGATATTTGACTTTTGTATGTTCTCTATCATTATTTTGGGATCTTACCTAGCTCCATGGTGCTGAAGTATTATGCCTTCACATCATGAAAATGATATAACTGGTGATTTTGCTGCTCTTTCAAGCAAATGTCTCTAAACTCCATCCCTATCCCCTGAAAGGAGGATGGTGAACAGCAGAAGAGTGGTTTCAGCCTGCAGTCCACTGAGTTCATATTCAAATGAGTTGGGGGATACAACAACATCACTCCATATCTTCAGTGGGAATTTGGGTTGGAATGATGATGATGATGATGATGGTGGTGGCGATGATATACACTGTGTGTGTGTGTGTGTGTGTGTAGACAGATGGATAAACAGATGGACAGATAAAAAGAGTGGTATGATACACACACACACACACACACACACACATGTATTAACAAAATGGGATAGATAATGCAAGAGGATATTGATATTTAAGATCAATAAGAAAACACCGAAAAAAAGAAATGATAGGTTATTTCAGCCAAGAACTTTCACTTTACATCCTACTTTTTCAGCAAAATGCAAATTATTTATATACTAACTTGAAAAGTGTCACAAACTTAATATACTGTTATACTATATATCAGAAAAACTGAAGAATTTTTAGAGTAAATATTAATGCTACTGTACATGGCCTTTATGGCAAAATTGAAGAGGCTGCAATTGCTACAGTCTTTAGAATGGGTAATTTGTATTCTAAATTCTACAGCACCTATATATATCTAAAACAATCTTATAAAACTTCTGTGAAAAACCTTCCGAATGAGGGATGTCTCTTACAGTGAAATTGTACACCAGATGTAAAAATGAAAGAAAAAAGACAATGTACTGAACATATTAACTAGGTAATGACTCAAAACTGCATGGCTCAGATGCTGGTGCAGGATGCCATGAGGTTATAGCTTAGACTGAGCCTTTCTCACTCCATACAAGCCATACACTGTCATGCTCTGCCAGTCATCCAGGAATCTCTTGATACTATTCTGAAGTCCTACAATTCCTCCTGTGAAGGAATACAACTTCAGTGATGGATTACCTGTTATAAATGGATGTGGCATAAAATATGTCCTTATCAGTAGAAAACCTACTTGAGTGAGACTTTGCATTTTAACTATTTTTTTTTTAAATATACAAGATATTTTGCATGGTATGCTATACAGCTTTAGTATGCTTATCTGGCTGCCTGTCTCCACCACCATCATTTACACAACAGTATACATGAAGAGCCATTCTAAAACTAAGAGGTGCAGAGAAGAACAGTTCTATTAATAAGTGATGCACTGAGGTGCAGTTCTATAACTAAGAGGTGCACAGAAGAGCAGTTCTATAAATACGCGGTACACTTCTACTTTCCATTACCTCAGCATTATGTAAGACAATTCTACAAAAAGTGCATTACATTTTCTATTTCCAACACCTCAGTATTATTTACAGCAGATGAGAGGAGGAGGAGGAGGAGGAGGAGGAGGAGAAGGAAGGGAAAAAGGAAGAGGGAAGGAGGGAAGGAAATCAGACAGCATGGTAGCCTGCATCCCAGCCAAGCATAGCCTTCCCTTTACCATACAGCCCGTACACCATCTTTTCCTTCTCTTCCTCAAGATAAGTGACATAAGTGTTGACCGAAGAACCTTCCTCACCTGTGGAGGGATGGTAGGAAGCATTAGATTAGAAGGAAAAGTATTGCTTTAATACCAACATACAGGGAGAAGAGAGAACTACATAGCTTTAAGGGTTAGTACAGTAAAAAAGCTATTTCCTTGAATGATATTGTAAATTAAAATACGTCACATGGCCAATTACCCATTAGTATCAGCACCAGTTCAAATGCCCAAGTGACAACTAGAGGTTTTTCAATCAAGCATTGCCATCACCTACACTTAAATACACAGTACACTACTTCTACATACACCTAGTCTCAGGTTCCTCCACCTCGAAGGGGGTAATTTGTTATCATTATCTTTTTTTATTTATTTATTTTTTTATGTGTACGACTCTGGGCAAAGGCTTCAGGGCCTATTTCTAGGGGGAAGTGACCTATCCCAAGGCCCAGTAGGCCTCCTACACCTCCACATGTCACCACTTCAGTGCTAACACTCACCATCCATATTGAATACATGCTAGGGCTGTCTCATACAGGACTGGTGTATTGGTATTAGCGGGGGTATTTTTATGACATGTCGGCAGGTCATCTGGTAGATCAGAAAAGTCTGCTTTTTAGGAAATTCAAATCCTTAAACTGTTCCCTGCCCCAGCCGGGATTCGATCCTGGGTCCATTAGGACTGCAGGCCGCCTCTCTACCGATTCAGCCACCACCTCTCCACGATATACTGTAATCTAAATTAAAAAAAAAAAAAATTGGGTCTTAACCCAGAGTCATTGAGAGAGTCCAAGTAGGAGGTTCCAGGCTCCAACTGAATCCTCCTTAAAACATTCAAAAGTTACCATAAATGTATCAATCTGGTACACTGAGTTTAGGACCAACACTAACATATACCCTATTCTACTACGAATTTTGTACAATGGAACTGAAAAATGAATCTATCAATATTAAACTCCATTTGAAGTAAGTTCAATAATTATTAGATACTTATTAAGAAGGTTCAGAATTGGATAAAAACATGCATTTGGAAAACCCCAAGGCCAGCCCCGAACAATGCATTTGATATTTTAACATAGCACTGTATTATCAACACAATGCCGATGTTTGGACAGTTTTCATTACACCATCATCATAAAATTAATACTGGAAAAATGTACTGTCCATAATCAGTTGTGAAATGAAGTACATGTACTCTAATTATATTTGTTCACTAGCTACACCTTCCTATTTTTATGCATACAAAAACTAGTTAGTTACTGATGTCTGCCTAATGCCATGCAAATTTATTCCCATGATAGAAATCCTTAGTAATACAAGGGGTTAAGCATTAACTCTTTAACTCAATCACTGCTATGGATATTTTTTGCTATTCTATTATGGATGATGCCAGATAATTATACTGTCATAAGAAAACTTTAGCACTCAAAGGGTTAACAAAATAAAATCCAAAATCATATTTCCAAATACCTCCACATTCCAAAATAATTTTTAATGCAATAGGAGGGCAATGACATCACCAGTCCTCACACAATCAATGCATATTTGAAGACATAGTTTTTTGGCAAGAATAAAAGCAGATGATTAATTACTAACACAAGGTACTTTCCTATATTTACAGTCAGTAGTGCTGTAGGCTATTTATCACATAATTTTCTCACAGCCGTCACTATGCTTCTAGATTCCAAATCTTTCCACTTTCTGTAAAAGCATCTGGCCCCAAGCATTCTAGACTTGAGAGTCTCTACTGTACAATATTTGGTTATAATGATCAATTCCTAAAGTTTCAATATCCCTTACAAACTAGAACCCTAATGAAGAATAATATGACATTGAGGCAATGTGAACAAGGATGCTGATGCTGTACCTCTGTTTCCCGTAAGAACCATGAAAAGAGCACAAAGCAAAAAAGAAAAAGGCTAAAGAAGACAAATTACTGCTCTGTCTTTCATGCAAATGTACTGTAATGCTGTACAGGTCAACATAACTTTTTATGTAGTGTCTGTATATACAGAGTATATATATATATATATATATATATATATATATATATATACCAGTATTTATATACAGTGGGCTCGCACAGTGCGCGAGAGATTGGGCGGTGCACGAGCTCGCACACTGGGAATTCGTGTACTAGGAATACATAATCTTATGGGAATAATTACACATGGGCGGTAACCCCCTCATACCTGGACATTTTTTGGCCCTTAGAGACATAATAAAGGTCATATGTTTCAGACATTGTACTAAAGCTATAGCTACAATAACAAAATATGGGTAGTCACCATAACAACGGTAGACAACAGGCCTGATGACCTTAAATAACAGGGGTTCCGAGGCACGGCAACACTTACAGCACCGCACTCCCCACCGCACCTCCCACCGCACTAACACTTCCCTCCGCAGACTCCTCTTGAGCACCTTCCCCAGGAGCATCAAAGTTACTCACTTTGGCCATAAACCCTTCAAAGTCCAATCTTGACACTTATGACATTGCATCCTCTTCATCCTCAATAGGGAACAGGAGCAGACGATGTCGATGGTTCCGCAATTTCACCAACTTGAGCCTGCTGTGTGTCGCTTGTTATGAGCGTCTGTCTTCTCCTGTTTATTTCTTCCCTGTGCCTGTCTGTGTAGAAACGGAAGAGTTTGTCGATATCAACCAGAAGTTCCTCCGTTCTTAGGTTGCTCACTTCCTGTTCCTTCACCTCTTCCTTGAGCTTATCCATGGCAGCAAGGATCTTGCTAATGTTTGACATACACAGTTCAGTCCTGCCTTCTATCACGCATCAACATGACAACACATGACGCCGGTGTGAGGGGTGGTCGCGCACTAGTAGAAAATGGCATTTTTGAGCCACTCCTTGCCTCTGCCTCGCGTTCTATGCAGTAAACTCACGCATTGAAGGGTTTTTGGTTACGATTTTTGGTCACTTGTGCACAAGGCGAATCGCACACTGCGATGACGCACACTGTGCGAGCCTACTGTATATATATATATATATATATATATATATATATATATATATATATATATACTGTATATATATATATGCAGATAAATAGATAGACAGACAGATAGATAGACACAGACAGATAAGTAGTCCCTCATTTATCTGGACACTCAGTATCCGGACGTGTTCATTATCTGGATGATGGACCTTGGCCCTATTAAACCATTATCCAAATTTACTTGCTATTACCCGGATGTAAAAGTCCCAGAGAACTTCGGCTGGCTAGCCGGCATGTTCAAACATTCGGTATCATGACCGCTGGGTTCGAGCCGTGAGCGGGAATTAGTTCATAACCCACAACCAGAGCTGAAATGTCCATCTGCCCCTGTACTGAATGGTCAAAGCTGCACGCTCGTCCAATCACTCCCAACGAACCTCCAGCATCCGAATAATACGGCTGTAACCCACAAGTGTCAAAACATCTGTATGCATCCCCACCAAATGTCCAATATCGCATGGCCACCGGGCTACATCTTTCCCAGTCACCACCACCATCGAACACAGGCCACAAGCCACGAGTACATGCTCGGAGACAGCGGCTGTCTACCTCTCTACCATACGTCAAAAGTCCCCTGGTCAAGGTGAGTTGTGTTTCCGCATGGCCACTTGGCGTTAACAGACTGCAAGCTAAGAGTAAATGTAAGGTAAAAGCACCCATCCTCCTGTCGACAGAAGGGGGAGAATCGTGCCCACAGCCTTGCATCTTCCCCTCTCCTATCCCTCCTCCATACCCTCCCAGCTCCCCCCTCACTCCCTCAGTCCCTACCTCCCCCGGGGTGATAACACTAACTCGTGAGTTTTCAAAGGTTTTTGTGATTTATTCGACTACTATTGGTCGCATCGAAATTCTGCAAAATCCATGAAAAAACTTATGAAATTCTGCATTTAGACATGTGCTTAACTCTTGGAAGGTGCTGGCAAAATTTTGCACTAGGATGATGGGAAGTTATATGAAGATAAGTTCTACTCCTGAACACTTTATCCTCTATGCATTTCTGTCCTTTTATTTATCAGTTTTATGTATTTTTATTAGCTTACCTTATAGCATAAACATCAGTGAAGATGTTGGTATATCATTTATGCCAATATAACAAATTTCCGGTGGCATAATTGGCTGTGGAATTTTTTTTGAGTCCTGGGAACAATCATTCGTCACAGACAACAGATTTTCAAACTGCCGTCAGGGCTTTTGTGGATTTTTGTTAGTTAGGCATTGTTTGCTTGATGTTTAACATTAACATGGATAACCTTATGTGTTCTGATGTTTCAATATGGCAGAATGACCAGAAACAGTGCCAAAATTAAAAGGGATACTGTAAGCTACATACAGTAGAGTAATGTGTAAGTTGAGTGTTTTTTTTTGGTTTTCAGTGTTTTTTTCATAGTTTTCTTGGTGTTTAGCATTAGTATAGATAATCCTATGTGTGTTTTGATATTTCAATATGGCAGAATGACTGGAAAACAGTGCCAAAATTAGAGGCTTCACCAAACCTTGTTTCAGAGGTGCGCCACCAGGTGGTCTAGCATTGCCCAACCTAGATTAAATATTTTTGCGGGGTTTTAAAGACCTGTGAAACTGTACCTAATACTATTTATAGGAATCTTTTTTCCTATTCAATCAAGTTTTTGTTCGTTTTCGTTTTTGTGGGCTCCAACATGCTTGCGTGCGTCGGCCTTGGACACCTATTGGCAGCTCTCCATGCTGCTCGATCTATGGAAGCCTCCCTGTTCAGTTCCTTAATGCTGAGGTAACACTTAATGACCTCGTCCCACGTCTTTCTTGGTATACCCCTCGCAAACCCACCCCCAATATTAACACTTCTCACCTTCTGCACCCAATTATCATCCCCCATCCTCTCCACATGCCTAAACCATCTCAATCTACCTCTCCTCATCACAACACCAATACACTCCAGTCCCATCCTACCTCTCAACTCTTCCATCGTAAACCCAGTCCCCTCAGGCCTTGTACGCAGGGAACTGCACATCCACTTAATCATTGTCATTTCTGTACGTTTGAGCTGGCAAATATCGTCTTCCTTTACTGTCCAGGTATCACTACCATACAGCATCATACTCCTAACATATGCTGCAAACAAAGACAGCTTAGCAAGTCAGGAGAGTCCTCTCAATGTCAGGAGAGGCAACAGCTCCCCGAACTTCTTCCAACCACTTCTCGCCCTAGCCACAGAGTTAGCTCCAGCCCCACCTCCAGCACATAATATGTCTCCCAAATAACAAAACTCTTCTACACACTCAAGAGACTCACCAGCAAGTTCAATCCTTTCACACCTGACAATCTCCACCTGCTCTCCCCGACATGCTGCACACATAAAATTAGCATTATCTCGCAGTCTACCTCTAATACCACTACATCTCTTGTGCACCCATTTACCACAAACTCTGCACAAGATGGAATTACGTCCCACACCCTTGTGGCAAACTGCACATGGTCACTCTCCCTCTTCTTTGACTACCACCACCAACCCTAGATATCATCACTTTTGTTTTATCTACATTTACCCTTAAGCCCTTGTGCCCCATACCATCTCTCCACTTCCTAAATCAATCAAGTGCATATATATATGGTACCTGTAAAGAAAGAATATCCAGGCTTTCAGAGAATCTTAGACTGGGGACTAAAATAGCGTATTGTCTATTTACATTTATTTGAATAAAATCGTGTGCAATTAGTAAAAGGAGATTACCTTCAGGACTTGTGATGTGTGTGTTTTAGTATGCTTTAAAGAAGTAAGCTGTTCCACTGAAAATTACGTATTTAATGAATGCTTAGTTAGTGAATCAGGCACACGAAACAAAACAAAATGGCAGCGCAGTGCGACACTTTAACCACAGCCGAGTGTGGGGAGGACTTGGGTGTAGCACACTTAATAAACTGTGCAATGGAGTCAGGGAAACATTTAAAAGAATGGACCGTTCCAGAATTACAGGAGTTTCTCAAAGAAAGAGGTGTGCCATATTCGGGGTACAACATGCGAAAGCTCAAACAGATGGCGAAAAAGGGCAGGCACCCGAGAGCAGCACATCAAGCAGGGCGGCATATCAAAAGGCGATGCCAAATCTGTGGCTTCATGTCTATTTTCTTTTGTGGATACTAATGAATGACAAATATTTTAATCACTGTTATCTTGCTTTATGGATGGTTCCAGTAAAATTGCCTAGGTTTTGTCACTATGTTATACAAAGATGAGTAAACTGACGAAAGCTGAGTTTACAAAAGGGCACTTATATTATATGTAATCTTGAATTTGGTTCTCTATTACCTTGCTTTTAATTTTTCTTGGAGGGAACAATCTTGCGAGCTTCTAGCCTTTGGTTCCTTCTTGGAAGAAGGGGAAAAAAAAATTGATTTGGAAATACTGTAGTGGTTAGCAAGCATGCTACCCCTGGTGGAAAGTGCAGTGCTACTGACGAGTTCGAAGGCAAGCTGAAGAGGGTAAAATTTTTTATATTTTATGTTTCATGTGATAGGAAGCATTAGGAGGAACACACTGAGGTGGTTTGGCCATGTGGAAAGGATGGAGGGTGAGAGACTAATGAGGAGAGTGTATGTGAGTGAGGTGGAGGGGGGGAGAGGGAGGGGGAGGTCGAGGGATGGGGTGGAGAAGTATATGAGAGAGGGGTGTGTGAGTTGGGAGCAGGGCAGTGAAATGGTGGGGGATAGCGCGATGTGGAGGCGATATGTTTGTGGACATCCCGTACGGGATTGAGGCGTCTGGCAATAGATAGATAGATAGATGTTTCATGGTCAAGATCACCCTCCCTAACCCTACTGAACCCATGTTATATTGATCTCATTATGCAATAAATTGCTTTGCAATAGGCTTTTGCCTGACGCAACTCTATTGCATAGCGAGACCAGACTGTATGGTACTGTACAGTATAACATACTGTACCATGACATTTTTTTACCAGGTAAACTTGATTTTGGTAGTTTTTTCTGTTTGGTATATGCAGGTTAGGGTTTTATAGGTGTTATAACCCTTGAAGAGAGGTTGAGGAGGTGAAGGTACATCACTACCCATCAAAATGCATTATTTGACAGGGTCTTGACTGAATTTATGATGGACAAATGGGGGATTATTGTCCTTCTGTGGGCCAGCCCTACACATAGAGTACATTACATACACCATATAGGGATTCAACATCCTTTTGTGATAGACAGCACCTCACCAGATTTGGACTAGAATCCTTCCCATATCAAGGTGCAGAGAAATACAGGAAGGTTTGTCTTCCAGGTGGATGTTGCTGATGCTCCACCTAATGCAACCACAAGTACTGTATACTCCCTTGGTGACCCTTTAAGAAATCCACAGTTCAACATGGGAATAAAACCTGGTTCTCAATCGCATACCTGGCTTCATTCACTGTCAGCTTTTTCTCCCATTCCTCTCTCCAACATCCTGGACATGTAGGGTTTGATTTTGGGCTATCACTAACCAGACCCACCTATCTACCACGTTGCCTGCTGTGGCTTCTGCTCCCAGTAATCCCATTAATTGGACAGCTATGTCAGAACTGGCTCAGGTTACTTGCTGACATAATTTATATCTCCCTTTCTCTTGCCACTCCATCAGTGGCAGTTTGTAACCTACATCATGACCAATACTCCCTACAATAATCCACCCAGTCTTTACATGAAGAAGGTCAGATTTAATTTCGTCGTTAGCTTTATGTGTATTACACTATGTAGTGACAAAACTAGAGAGGGGAAAGAAAAAAAAATATGGTGGCAGCAAACTGAAATATAAGAGATCTTGAAACACTGTGTGGCAAGCCAAACAGTTTCCTGTACACCAGGAAACCATTTACTATGCTGGGTGGTAACCATATAACTAAGTTTTGGGGCCTGGGGGTTAGTGGGTAATTATGGTGCTCCAATCGCATTGAGCTGGTGAAGGTTTATATCCAAGGGGAGGTTGGGGCTTGTTTGCTCACATAATGCCACTCAGGGATGAGTGAGGCTGATCACTTTCATCTTAAATGTCAGGACCAACCTGCCTAGCCCTGGGCTCCTATGTTCTTTGTGGGGCAATGTAGGATTGGATGATGAATGAATGATGAATATGTATATAAACAGTGTAATTCATTGTAACTCAAAGAAAAACACACACACACACACACACACACACACACACACACACACACACATGTACACAATAATAAACAGCCATAACTTACCAAGATTCTTGGCAATAAAATTCAGCATTAGTCGATTGTTGATATTCATGGCAGTGTGAGGGTCAAGAGGAGATGAGGCACCGGCAAACACTCTACCGATATGGCCCACCAGGAATGGAGTATCACACTGGTTCTGGTGCACTGTGCCTCTGCAAGTGAGAAAAAAAAAAAAAAAAAATCAAACCCTACTTTATATTAATAAATGGGGTGGGTAAAAGATCCAGACTAATGAGAGGGAAAGCATAAAAGCATTGTAGAACAACAACTGAAGTCTATCTATCTATCTATTGCCAGATGCCTTAATCCTATATGGGATGGCCACAAACAAATCACCTCTGCATCACCCTGTCCCCCTCCATTTCACTGCCCTGCTCCCAATTCACACACCCCTCTCTCATATACCTCTCCACTCCATCCCTCCATCTCATCTTTGGCCTCCCCTTCCCTCTCTCCCCCTCCACCTCACTCACATACACTCTCCTCATCAGTCTCTCACTCTCCATCCTCATCACCTGGCCAAACCACCTCAGTGTGTTTCTCCTAACACTTCAATATCATGTCCACATCCACACCACAATGCTCCTTCACATCCTCACTTGTCAGTCTGTCTCTCCATGTGACTCCACAGGCTCCTCTCAAATAACTCATTTCCACTGCTCTCACTCTTGACCTGTGTTCCTCCGACAACATCCAGGATCCACTTCCATACATTAGAGTTGGTATCACAATACTGTCATGTAGTAACTTTTTCACTTCCATGCTCACTTCCCTGTTTCTTATCACTGTTTTCAAGGAACCAGCAACGTTTCTTCCTTGCTGTACCCTTTCAAGCACTTTACCCTCCAAACTCCCATCCTTACTCATCACACTACCCAAGTACTTAAATGTACTCACATTTTCCATTTCCTCCTCATCCAACCTCACTGTACGTTCACTGGCTTCGCTTCTCTCAAAGACCATAACTTTACTCTTCCCTACATTCACCTTTAGATTCCATGTATAATTAACAATTTGCCCCAGTAAAATAAGCTATACATTGTCACATCATTTTTGATACATTAAAAATAACAAGGTTTCTTCTCCCCCGTTCAGACATAGCTAACAGCCAAGTCAAAGGTCAGGTGTGCCACAGCATCATGCATATCAGTTGTTTTTGCTGACAACCCCACTCTGTCTAGCTGATCAGACCCATCAACCACAGACAAGCAGTTGACTGCAGGGCTGTCGCATGCAGTGAACCAATGCTCCCTTGTGGCTGACTGATCACACCTCAACACAGTGAGGTGGGGTAAACAGTGTGAAGGTTTGTTTCCTGGATGGATGCCACTCTTGCGTCTGTCCTTCAATTTAACAGAGGTACTGTACTATAGCAAGCCCCTTGTCTCCCCATATGGCTACCAGCCAGAGTTGTAAATGGTTTCCTGGGTTACAGGAAATCATTAGACTGGTCACAAAATATTGAGCCACCTGAAGTGGAAGAAAGAGAAATTAAATGTGACAGGAAGGAAAGGAAGAAGTAGGAAGAGGGGAGGGCAGACACAAAGATTGTTTGAACCATATCATTTAAGAAGGCTCCAACATGCTTGCATATATCAGCCTTGGTCACCTAATGGTGGCTCTCCATGCTGCTCAATCTCTGGTGGCCTCCCTGTTCAGTCCCTTATTTTTGAGGCCACAATCCATGACCTCATCCCAGGTCTTTTTCAGTCTGCCTCTTGCAACCCTACCCTCAACGTTCACACTTCTCACTTTCTGAATCGAGCTGTCATCCTCCATCCTCTATATATGCCCAAACCTTCCTCTCAATCTATCCCTCCTCATCATGACAATACACTCTAGTTCCATCTTTTCTTTCAAATCTTCAATCGTAAACTTAGCCCACCTGGCCTCGCATTCAATGACACACTACACATCATCTAATCATTGTCATTTCTGTACCTCTAAGCCTACAAATATCCTCTTCCTAATGCCCAGATCTCACTACCATACAGCAAAACACTCCTAACACATGCTGCATACAAAGATACCTTAGTATGGTGAGAAAGCCCTCTCACAGTCAAGAAAGGCAACAGCTCCTTGAACTTCCTAGCCACAGCTCCACCTCCAGCACATAACATGTTCCCCAAATAACAAAACTCTTCCACACAAACAAGAGACTCACCAGCAAGATCAGACCTTTCAAGCCTGACAATCTCTACATGCACTCCCCAACAAACCACACACACAAAATCAGCGTTATCTCACAGTCTACCACTAATATCACTACCGTACATCTCTCATGCACCCATTTATCGCAAATACAGCACAAAATGGAACATACTTCCTATACCATTCATGCAAACCACACATGGCCATTTTCCCACTGCCTTGATAATACTGTCACCAACCCTAGATATCTTCAGTTTAGTTTTATCTGCATTTACTCTGAAACCCTTGAACAACATTCATCTCTACATTTCCTAAATATTTCCTCCACCTCCTTTTCATTCTCTGCAGTCAACGTCAAGTCATCAGCATACAACATCTCCCACGGGAGTCCATTTCTGAAGTCACGTGAGCGAGCTTCAAGCACCATGACCAACAATGTGGGACTCAAGACTGACCCCTGATGCATGCCAATATTCACAAAAAACTCATCACTCATATCTTTATTCACTCTCACCTTGGTGTGAACACTTATTACATAGCCATATCACCTTAACCAGTCACTCCTTGATCCCAAGCTTTCTCACTGTCCACTTCACCACTTCCCTAAGAACTCCGTCATGTCCTTTTCCAATCAACAAAGACAAAGTAAAGCTCCCTTTTCTTTCCTATATACTTTTCAAGAACCTGTCAGTCAATGAACACAGTATCACTGGTCCCTTTCCCTGGCATAAACCCAAACTGCATTTCATCCATATTCACTCTTTCCTTAATCATGCCTTCTAGGACTCCCTCCATTACCTTTATTATCTGGTTCAAAAGTTTTATGCCTCTATAATTTCCTCTTTCCAGGGTATCACCCTTCCCCTTGTACACATTTACAGCCACATTCTTCATCCAGTCATCTGAGACAAGACACACATACCATATATAATGGTATTTATCAAATCGGTAACGAAACCCACTTCTATATCTCTTGAGGCTTTCAGCATTTCAGTAGTCAACCCAGACACACCTGCCACATTCCCCAACTGCATCCTGCCTATTCCTCTGCTCACAGCTGCAGCATCAATCAAAGACCACATACAAAACACTGGATCTGCTGACTCCAAACCTTCCCTGTTTCAAACTCCTCATTCACAGATATAATAAGAAAGGGGAAGGAAGAAGTAGGCAACATTGCACTGAGTGAGTGGATGATGGTCACCACCACTGATATAATCATTCCCACTGTGAAGCAGGAAAGAGCAAGATCATGCAAAATTATATTAAATGAAAAACAGATTATATATCATTGCTATATTGCCCACGAATAAATGACTTGGATACATTCCATAAATGCAAACATGAAAACCACAACAATAATATAACACTTAATATTGTGTCTATTAAAATGGACAAAGCATCAACTCACTCATCATTTCAGAATTCAAAGTTCAGCTCCATCCTACAGGTGTCAATCTTCCACACTTACGGTATCTGTTTATGTCTCTAAGACATGCACAAAATGACTTACTTGATTGTAACAAACACTGTGGTTTCTGAGTTAAGGTGATTCATGGCCTGCAAGTTGGAGTCTGATTGGAATGCCTCCGTGGAAATGCAAAGCAGTGGCTGAGAAACATTTGAGCATATTGCTTTAACATCATCCTTAATTGGGAACATCCACGGGTCCAATGACACCCCTTGCCTACGAAAAGAAGACGTAGTTACAATGCTGTATATGAATCACTCACAAAATACAGCGCTGTATTATCAAAAAAGATTAGCATAACCACCAAAGAAGCAGTAGTAAGGTCAGGGACAAATGTTCACATACCACTCCACTGTGTCTACTTCACACTTTTGGACATGTCTGTCACTTTCTTCTCTGATATATCATATAAAAAGAATCATGTATGAGCAGAGAAACACTTAAGCCTCTTTCAGATTAGGAATATTTGCCAGCTGAGGAAAGTAAGAAGAGAGAAAATATCAGCCAAATTTTGTCCCTGACTGTACCTTGCTTACAGGCTGTACATACACCTTTCAGAAAATTTGCATTATTGTGAGTATTCATTGGTCCAGCAAATAATTATTTTTGAAGCAAAGAAGGAGTTGAGGAAGAGGTTAGCAGCTAAATGCGATGACACAGTGATTAACTCTGAATGTGAATGCACTTTATTAATGTTATACATTAAAATAAAATACAGGATGGGATCTGGAGCAAATCAAGAAGAAACTTATCATTAAGATGATGGTATGTAGCAGAGTAACCAGGTGTGTCTGGCCAACCAGATACATCACTCGCATGCAAGCAATCGCCCTTGCAAGGCTATCCTGTGCAGTGAACAGATGTTCCCTTGCAATGGACAGTGCCTCGCCACAATAAGGTGCGGGGAAGAGTGTGGAGATTCAGTTTCTGGATGGACACCGCAAATGCATATCTCCACCCCAGTGTTGTGAATGGTTTCCTGGGTTACAGGAAACCATTAAGCTTGTCACTCAGTGTACAGTCACCTAAGAAATTGGCAGCACTTCACTGAGTGAATGGATAATGGTCATTACATCCTACAACTGGTATATAATGAAAAAGAAATTATGTAACATAATATTCACATACTGCACGTCCTAAAATATTTATCATGGAAAAGAAAAAAAAATGGATCTTTTACACAGAAAAAGATCAGCAACATACAGTCAAACAGTTGAGCCCACAATCAGAAATAATGATTGGAGGTGGGGAGTGAGAATCCACAAGTGGTGCAGAAATACAATGCATAGCACATGATATTAAAGCAAAGCACTATAAGGAAGACAAACTGTAAACCTGGAAGGCAAGGCCATTTCAATACATTTCAGGTGGGGAATTTTTACCTTAGAATATGTTCTTTCTTCATTTAATCTATCCAGAAATGTACTGACTGAGAGAGAGAGAGAGAGAGAGAGAGAGAGAGAATAAACCAAAAGGAGTTACTTCTTCAATAAAGTTCATCCAGGGGTTAAAGCATGATACTGCACTTAAGATTAAAATAATTTCCATGACCACCAACTTAAAGCGTTTATCCTTTGCGAGGGTTGAGATGGCTGTGACTCCTCCAAATGAGTGGCCAGTCATGATGGGCTCAGATAAATCCAGGCGACCACACAGCTGTTTCAGGTTGAATCCTGACACCAGTTCATTCTTGACTTGACCACCATTAAGTTTGTGCAATACATCAAGTGCCCGAATGCTCTCCTGTACACGGATTTGTATCTGTAAGATACAGTAATTATTTTTTATTAAATCTTTTATCTAATGCCACATAACCATTATCACCTAACCCTAGTTCCCACCTATGTGACTGAGTGAGACAATTCCAGAAACAAAGAAGGAGAAAGCACATCTGTCAATGAAACTGACCAAAAAATCACTCACATCAACCTTCTGTGTTAAAGTATCTTATATAGTTTTTTTGCACTATGTATTTTTTAGAAGTTATTATTCACATACACCTGTGGGATAAATGAATTCCACAGACTACAAAGTTAAAATGGGATGCATCTCATTATGCATTTCATCCATCCATTCTTGATTGCTTCAAGTTCCATACTTCGCTTAGTCACTCACTCACTTCTCATACGAAAATCTTCATGATCTCCCACACCTCCTTCTACCTTCAAATTCACTCACATAAATGCATTTCAGCAAGCACCCTCGATATTCATCAACACGACCATTTTCACTCCTATAATTACCAGCCACGGTAGCAAAGCTGGTATTGTTTTCAATTTGTGTGTGTGTGTGTGTGTGTGTGTGTGTGTGTGTGTGTGTGTGTGTGTGTGTGTGTTTTCATGATTACTTAGCAACTGCTCAAGACATCACTGCAAAATTTTACAAGTGTTTAGTAGGGATGAAAATCTCCTACAAGTATTTTTTTCAGTTTGTTTGTCTGTCTGTATTTACCTATTTGTATTTACCTATTTGTAGTATACAGGAATTGAGCAATGCTCATGTTGTCCTGTCTCCATATCCACATTTATCAAGTCTACCTTTACACACATGAATGTTTTTCTCATGCACCACCTCTTTGTCTAAGTCGTTCCAAATATTTAAGAATATACCTAATTGTGATATACACGGAATGTACTATGCTCGTGGGTTTCCGTCGCTGTTTCTCAATAAGTCGAATTTAACTTTAAACTCGTTTAAGTTTTTAGACTGGACGATCTCTTTGTCCAGGCTATTCCATAAGTCTATACTTCTGTAAGGAAAGCTATATTTCTTGATATCCTTCAAGCAGCTTGACTTTTTCAATTTCATTCCATGTCCTCTTGTTGCTCTCTTATCCCATACAAACAGATCTTCTTTGTCAATTTTATCTACTCCCACCATGGTCCTGAACACCGCAATCATGTCTCCCCTCTTTCTCCTTTCCTCTAACGAAGGCAAATCCAGTTTTTCCAGCCTCTCTCTGTATGACAGGTCTGTCAGACTGGGGACCATCTTGGTTGCTGTTCTTTGTATTCTCTCAATCTTGTTTATATCTTTCTTTTGTGTGGGCACCACACTACCGCTGCATATTCTAACCTGGGGCGGATCATGGCCACTATCAATTTTTTCATCATTTCCTCATCCATATAATGAAATGCTACTCTTATGTTAGTCAAGAGCTTATAAGTCTCTCCAACTATCTTGTTAATGTGCTTTTCTGGTGACAAACTATCTTGGACCAGCACTCCCAAATCTTTCTCTTCTCTCCTTTTTGTGATTAATTCATTACCCAAAAAATAATTCAGTGATGGTCTCCTGCTACTTTTACCCATTTCCAATATTTTACATTTCTTTACATTAAATTTCATTTCCCACGTCCGGCTCCAATTGTGTATCCTATCCAAATCCTCCTGCAGTATTTTACAATCCTCCTCAACCTCTATCTTCCTCAAGATCTTTACATCATCAGCAAACAGACTCGCATAACTGTTCACTCCATCTACCATATCATTTACGTAAATCAGGAACATTACTGGCGCCAACACTGAGCCTTGAGGGACTCCACTTGTTACTTCCCTCCATCCAGACATCTTTTCCTTTATTACTGTCCTCATTTGTCTGTCTCTCAAAAAGTCTCTCATCCATTCCAGAAGTTTCCCCTTTAGTCCTCCTATATATTCTAGTTTCCACATTAGTCTCTTATGAGGTACCTTGTCAAAGGCCTTCTCTAAGTCTAAGTACACACAATCCACCCAACCATCTCTCTCCTGTACCACATCAATCGCTCTTGAGTAAAAGCTCAACAAGTTTGAAACACATGACCTTCCACTTCTGAATCCAAACTGACATTCAGCCAAAATATTCATCTCTTCCAGATATCTTATCCATCTGTCTTTCAGGATTCTCTCACACAATTTTGCGACCATGCTGGTTAGAGACACTGGTCTATAATTCAGGGGTTCTTCCCTGTTTCCTCCCTTGTAAATTGGTACCACATTTGCCCTCTTCCATTCTTTTGGCACTTTCCCCTCTTCCAGTGAGCATACAATTAAGCTGTGAATTTTATCCGCCAGTTGTTCTCTGCATTCCTTCAGTACCCAATTAGAAATTCCATCAGGTCCTGGGGCTTTCCTTACATCTTGAGTTTCCAGTAATTTATACACTTCCTGCACCTCCACTTTTATATCTTTCATCACCGGAACATTTCTAATCACTCCCTCCCCTTCCACAAGCTCCTTTTCTTTAGTGAAAACTGACTGGAAACATTTGTTCATTATTTCTGCTTGCATTGCCGCATCCTTAAAGACCTCTCCATCTACTTTCAGCTTGGTGATTCCTTCCTTTTGTTTCAGTCTGCCATTAACAAATCTATAAAACAGTTTGGGTTCATCCTTGCATTTGTCAATTATACCTTTTTCAAAATTCCTTTCTTCTTCCCTACGTATTCTTGTGTATTCGTTTCTTGTTCTTTTATATTCTTCCTTTGTTCTGTCGTTACCTCTCTTTCTCCAATTGTTCCACGCCTTATCTCTCTCTTTTTTGGCTATCATACACCTTCTATTAAACCACTCCTTTTTCCTGTTTTCTTTCCCTCTTACTCTTGGTACAAATTTTTCCACTCCCAAATTATAGAGGTCTAGAAAGATATCCCACTTCCTCTGTATCTCTCTTGTTTCTCTGAATTTTCTCCAATCCGCATTTTCAAAAAAGTTTCTCAATCCTGTAAAATTTGCTTTCTCAAAGTTGTATCTTCCCTGTCTATGAAGCTCGTCTCTTGGCTCGACGTTTCCTATTAACATCTGGAACTCAATGACCAAGTGATCACTTTTTCCCAAAGGACAGAAATATTCCAATGATTGTATTACATCGGGTTCTTTGGTGAACAGTAAATCTAACCTTGCTGGTGTGTCCTCACCTCGAAACCGTGTCTCTTCTTTGACCCACTGCGTCATCACATTATTCATTATTATATTTAATAACATAGTACCCCACGAATCCTCGCCGCCTCCCGAGTACCATTCCTCCCAGTTCACCTCTTTACAATTAAAGTCACCCACCAAAATTATATTATTGCTTTTCTCAATTATTTTTTGCAAGTAGCTAGCCATATCTGACAACATCTCATGGTATTCGTCATCCTTCCATGCTCTCGTCTTTGGGGGAACATACACTACCGCCATATCTCTCTTAACATTCTCTCCAGTTTCTAATTTCATATATATCACTTCAGCCCTGCCTTCTCCCATTTCCACAGTATCTACATTTATGTTGTTCTTCACTGCTATCATCACTCCTCCTCCCTTTTTTTCTTTTCTGTCTTTTCTCCACAGTTTGTATTTACCATCTCCCAAATGAACATCAATATCTTCTCTTAATTTGGTCTCTACAAAGCACATGACATCAGGTTCATGTTCTCTCAAGAAATCATTAATTTCGATCCTTGTCGATATGAAACCATCAACATTAGTATATATCACCTTCAAATTATTTTTGACATTATTAATACCCTCTTCTCTCCTACTCTCTGTCCGTACCCCTTCCTCAACTTCTGATGTTTTACAACCATCCCCCCTAGTTTCCTTCACTTCTATTTCCTTAAATACCATTTCCTTACTTTCATATCCAATACTCTCCAAAAAAAAGTATTACGTTCTTCCTCTGTCCTCTTATCATTTTTTTCCTTTACTTCTTCCTTTAATGATTTTAAAACTTCTCTTTCTTCTTCATTCAGATCTTTTCTTATTATAATATTTTCCATCCCCGCCTCTTTGCTTAATTTCCAGGTCACTTTAAGTATCTCATTTATTACACTTTCTGATGTAAACTTGACTCTCATTGGTCTTGTTTCCCCTTTCTTATAAGGCCCTATCCTCCTTACTTCCTCAATTTCTTTTACCCACTTGTCTCCTTCGGGGTCAATCTTGCCTAATATTCCTCTCACCATGTTCGTGTCTCTCTCAAGTCTTGCGAACCTAACCTTTTCTTCCTCTTCCCTGTTTCCAAATACTACCACACATCTGTTCCTTTCTACAGTTTCTCTCACTATTTTCTCTTTTTTCTTCAGTATTTTCACTACATTTTCTTCCATTTCTTTCTTGTTCATTTCCCTTTCTTCCTGGATGATTTCTCTTAAGCTGACCACTTCTTTCTGTTCTTCTTCTACGTGTGCCCACTTTGCCTTGTGTTCTTCTAGTACATTACTCACCTTCTCCGTTTTATTAGTACTCTCTTCAAATTTCCTCCTCAGTTCAACATTTTCCCTCTTCAAATTCTTAATCTCTTCATTGGCTGTTTCGTTGGACTGGATTAGACTCTGTATGGTGGTTTCCGTATTTCCTGACACATCCTTTATCACTAGATTCTCTACTTTTTTTTCGAGTTCACTAATCCTCATAATTAATGTTTTCACCGGGTCCATGACATTAGCATTAGCATCAAATCCTTGAAATTCCATTCCCTCATTGTTTACATTTTCGGCCATCTTTAACGTACCGGTAAAGTACCTAAACAGCTGTTACCGAATAAGCCACAAACATTCATGTATACTATTGCCAACAAATCTTTACATTTTTGGTAGTCTACCAACTTTCATTATTTTAAATTTAAAGAAAGACCCTAGGAGACAGGACAGACAAAATTCCTGAAACTACTCAAGGTTAGGAGCGATGCCTGGGACGACCTCTCTCTCCGGCTGCTCGTCTGTTAGCACGATAACTTTGCAACCATTCAAGATACCATCACAAAACTTTACAGGTGTGTAACAGGGAAGAAAATCTCCTATGAGTTCAAAATTGGTTAAAGTAGGTCAAGGTCTGTGTGTCTGTTACCAGAATAACTTTGCAACTGTTCAAGATATCATCATAAAATTTTACAGGTGTGTAGTAGGGATGAAAATCATCTACAAATTCGAAACTGGTGAAAGTAGGTCAGGGTCAAGGTCATATTCCGAGTCACACTAGATATGCATCAACTCGCGGTTGGTGTGATTCCCCTCTTAGGGGAGCCTCTAGTTCATGACTTTTTTTTTTTTTTTTTTTTTCCCCCACTTAGGCCATACCAAACTGTAACACCTATATATCAAGGTAGAACTGACTAACATGCCTTCAAGTACTCATCTTGCAGCATCAAAAACCAGTCTTCTTGTATCAGTATCTCCATAGCACTGTCCACTTTCCTTCTTTATGCAACTCCAGTCTCTTTTACAAGTTTACTTCTCTTTCATTTTCTTCATTGTGGTACTTAAACTCTTTCACCTATTCAAGTCTCTCTCTAATCACCAGCATATCACATTAAGCTACTTTTTCCCTAAACAACCATCAATTTATTCCATCTTACATTTACCTTCAAAAATGCTTCTCACAGATATTAACAAAACTTTAAACTAGTCTGCAATAATCCTCTCCATTATTTACAAGCAGCACAGTTATCATCTACATACATCAGCTACTCTTCAATATACATCAACTTCATATCTCTTTCCTAATCCAATACAGTTCATTTCCCCAAAGCTATGGGATAATATATCATGTTCTCTGACAGCCATGGCATTATTATTCCTAATTACTTTTATAATGTGAGAAAAAACATGAATAATGTGTTGAAAAGTGAATACATGAATAAGTCTGATGGTGACAGGAGGATATGAAGGTCAAGATGTTTGGAGAAGGTAAAAGAATATGTGAGAAAGTGATGTATGGAATCTGAGGAACCAAATCAACTGATATGACAAATGGCTAGCTAGAGTATACAGTATACAGGTACACCACCAATTTTCCAGCATCGGGTGGTCTGGCACCTCTTTTAATCCGGACAAAATTAGATAAGTCCACTTGAAATTCCCAAGCCGACCTGACTAGTTTACCAGGTGGCCACAAATGGTGTTAAGTGTAGCACATGCTCAAATGGCTTGCTTACACTGTATGTCTTTGTGATAATCCCTATATTTTGTCTGCTTCTCAGCTTATTTTACTTATAATTAACCCTAGCTATGGCTTCTAAAAATGATGAAAATGTACGTGGTGGTGTCAAGTGTAAACAACAGTTTGTTTCATATACTCAAACATTTTTTATCATGGTTAACTGGTCCACCAAACAACCACAATGACAAAACCCCTCAATAATCAAATAAAGCATATCGTTTCATTTACAAACACTCCAACATGCTTGCATGCACTGGCCTTGGTCACCAAATGGCGGCTCTCCATGCTGCTCGATCACTGGCAGCATATGTAGACAGTCCCTTATCTCTGACGTCACATTCTATAACCTTGTCCCAGGTATTTTTTTATCTGCTTCTCGCAATCCTACTCCAACAGTAACACTTCTCACTTTCTGCACCCAGCTGTGATCCCCCATCCTATCCACATGCCAAACCGCCTCAATCCACCTCTCCTCATCACAACACCAACACACTCCTGTCCCAACCTTTCTCTTGACTCTACCATCGTAAACCTAGCCCCCCATCAGGCCTTGCATTCAAGGGCACACTGCAAATCCACCTACTCATTGTCATTTCTGTATGCTTGAGCCCGTGTATATCCTCTTCCTTTACTGACTAGGTCTCACTATCATACAGCATTACACTCCTAACACACACTATAAACAAAAATCCCATAGCATGGAGGGAGAGCCCTCTAAACGTCAGGAGAGGCAACAACTCTCTGAATTTCTTCCAACCACTCCTCACTCTAGCCCCACCTCCAGCACATAACATGTCTCCCAAATAACTAAATACAAACTTGTCTGACTCATAAGCAAGATCAATCCTTTCATGCCTGACAATCTCCAAATGCTCTCACTGACACACTACACTCATGAAATCAGCAATGTTTCACAGTCTACCTCTAATACGACTACATATCTTATCCACCCACTTATCACAAACACTGCACATGATTCCCACACCCTTGTGGCATACCGTACATGGCCACTCTCCCTATTCTTTAACAGTACTGCCACCAAGCCCAGGTACCATCACCTTTGTTTTATCTGCATTTACTCTGAAGCCCTTGTGCCCCATACCATCTTTCCACCTTAAATTTTTCCTTCGCCTCCCTTTCATTCTCTGCAATCAACACAAAGTCATTGGCATACAATATCTCCCATGACTTCTGATGTCACATGAGTGGACTTCAAGCACCATGATACACAACAAGGACCACATGGCATACAAGCACTCACCAACATATCAAACTACAGCTACTCACACAACATAATACCCAACATCTGGAAGCATGGCACTATCATCACTATCCCTAAACTCAACAAAAACCCCACGTTACAATCCTCACATTGCCCCATCACACTCCTCTGCACCCCCTCTAAAGTCACTGAACGACTGGTACTACAACTAGTCATACCTCACATTCCCCTAACCCAGTCACAACATGGCTTTAGGCCACTACACTCTACAAACACCCTTCTTACAGACCTTACACAGAGAGTTTTTGATGGCATGAATTCAGCTAGGCCACCACACAGAACGCTCCTAGTCACACTAGACATTAGCAAAGCTTTTGATGCCATCCCCTGCCACAACCTCATAAACAAAATACTCAACGCAAACATGCACAATAACACAAAAAGATGGCTGGCAAACCACTTAGCAGGCGGATGTGCACACGTAACATTTGCTGGTCAGTCTTCTAACATCAGAAACTTCACAAACGGCGTCCCCCAAGGATCTGTTTTGTCCCCTACACTCCTTAACCTATACATGCATGATGTACCCACACCCCACACACCACAGATACACATAGCTTCCTATGCAGATGATATAACACTTACATGTACGAACCAAAACGCAAACACAGCCGCACACATCATTCAACCTTACCTCAATACACTACACGAATGGCTCACCACAAATAGGCTCAAAATAGCCCCAGCCAAACCTACAGAGACTCTTCTCACAAACTGGACAGCAGAACACAGTCACATTCCACACCTCACTATAAAGGCATACAAGCACTCACCAACATATCAACACCCCCCTACCACACACACACACACACACACCCAAAATCCTAGGTGTAACATACAATACATCAATATCATTTAAACAACACATCACTAACATTAAAAATAAAATAACACCAAGACTCAATGCTCTGAGGTCACTTGCCTATACAACATTCGGACACAACAAAGAAACCACCACCGTAGTATACAAACAATACATACGTTCAGTGATGAATTATGCAAGCCCTGCCTGGGCTTCAAACCTCACCAAAACACACTATAACACTACAGACCATACAGAACAAGGCCCTAAAAATAATCACAGGCTGCACAGCTACTACACCCACAGACCACTTACATCAAGAAACCAAAGTCCTCAAAGTCAAGGATCATCTAGACATGAGAGGCACCCAGTTTCTTGCTGCAGCCTCCACAAACCCACAACATCCACTACAGTACATGGCAGCACATCCACCCACACCAAGGAACATCAAAACAACACCCAGCACACGATACCATGCACAAATACTGTCATCTCTCCCCCCTCGCCCACCTCAGACCAGCTTCCAGAAGCATATCCACACTCAGAGCACTCGCCGCTCCATTCAGTCACTTAAAGACAACACACAGCTGCATGCACGGCCTCCTGACATCCACCCTTTTGAATCCTATCTTCCTCGTGAGGAGAGGGTCCACCTGGCCAGGCTGAGATGTGGGCACCATCCAGCCCTCTTAAGCTACCAGAAGAGGCTGGATGACTCTGTTGCTGATGCCTGTCCAGGATGCTACACAGCACCCCATGCTATCAAGCACATTATGGTTGCACACAATCACCTACGGCAACAACACAACATACACTCTTTGAGAGCTCTGTGGGAAAGCCTGGTCTCGGCCGTGGCCTTCCTAAGGGACTCAGGGCTGTTCGGCCAGACTGCCTAGGGAACAACTACTACTATTACTACAACAAGGGGCTCAAGACTGACCCTTGATGCACACCAACACTCACAGAAAACTCATCACTCAAATCTCCATTAACTCTCACCTGAGTGCGAGCACCCACACAAATAGCCATAACCACTCTACCAGCCACTCTCAATCCCAAGCCTTCTCACTACCCACTTCACCTCCCTTGGGACTGTCAAAGACCTTCTCCAAACCAACAAAAACAATGTGCAGATCCATTTTCTTTCCTATATAGTTTTCTTGATGCTGTTGAACAATGAAAATGTTGTCAGTGGTCCCTTTGCCTGAGAATAAATAGTATGCGGTTCAGGGTCCACAAGTTTACACTCATTTTTTGCCTAAAACCTGGAAAATAACCCCTAAAAAGATTGGAGAGGCTGGATCAGCTGTCTGCACTGACTCTGTTACTCTTGATCATGAACCAGATGACCCTTTTCTCTCACATTTCTCCTAACTAACTTTGTGAGCCAGCATTGTTATCAATGTATTCTGTCTGTGAATATGAAATTCTCACAAGTAACCATTCCTAATCATCAGTTTCTGTTCTTGTGAACACAAAATTTCTCATAATATTTCTTGTTTTTTTGGTTAAGTTTACCATTAAATGCATTATTACCACTTCAGAGTATGTATTCTGAATTACTACCAGTCAAATTAAAAGCTTGTTTCTATCACTGGTAACTACAGAGATACGTTATAAGTGAGTGTGGAGTGCATAAAACATTATGTTTTGTGATGTCTGCATGCAGAAACCAGTCACCACAAGGCATGCCATCACCATAGTAACTGATACGTAGCTATCCAGTGACCTAATGCACTGGCTACCCAAATCTTCACTTTCACTTGCCTGTCTGGACAGCATAGTGTACTGACAGCAGTTTGGAGGGATTTAATGCTGTAAGACATTTTTATTATGCTAACAACAAAAACGATAAAACAGAATAAGGTAGAACTGCTGAAAAAACTGGCTCATGGTGTTCCTGTGTAGAAGTAATGCAATTTTATGGTACTGGTTCATCAGCTGTTTATGATATAAAGAAGCAAAGGGAAAATTAATGAAATACTATGCAGACAGTGATTAAAAAAAGCAAATGAACATAAGAAAACCTAAGAAAGATGGAAAAAGTACTGAGCATACTCAAGCGATGATGGAAGAGTTTCAGCAACACTGGAGTAATAAAGCGGACTTCACAGGCAACATGATAGGGAAGTAGGCTCAGGGTAACATGATTGGGAAGTAGGCTCACTAATTCCATAAAGAATTCAAGTTAGAATAGGAGTGTGATTACACTGGAGGACGGAGGGTCAGAGGTGTACTGCTGAATTATTATTATACATGATCTCCAGTGGTCCCTCTTGAATTATTACATGTGACATGAAACCTCCGTTAGTCTGGCAAAATGGTTCATCCAGCAAGGTTCTGGAACCATGAGTGCTGGAAAATCAATGTTGTACCTGTACATAAAGCAATACACTGCACTAAAAATTCCATTATTTTATTTTGACAGTTAACATACTGGTTTTTATCCTACTGGTTTTTATCCAAGTACTGCAAGCATGGTTTCATCATATGACGCACCTAGAGAGGAACCCTTTTGTCTGTTGGACAGATCCAATGTTTTGAAGTACTGAATGATGAATGAATGACAAAACTGATAACTTTACTTTTGATCTTTCCCATTTCTTTCCTTAGATCCTACACACTCCATTCATGACTGACATAGGTTAAAAAATTATAATAAAAATAATAATAATAATAATGAAATTCATCATCATCATCATCATCATCCGGACCTCCTTTCCCACGCTAGGGCAGGGTGAGGAGTAGCAACGTCCAGAAAGTCCAAGTCTGCCCAATTCAATGGGTCATGCTTCCATTCACTCATTATTCATGCCCACAGAACCCTGGCTCCATCAAACAGGCCCCCCCAAAATCACCATATTCTGTTGCTTCACATATACCTATCTCATAGTGTCACTCTGAACGCTGCCACGTTAAAAAAGTGTGCCAAATCCCTGGTTATGCGCTTCTTCGCACAAAATTCATCAAGCCAACTCGGTCTCTTGTCAGTCCCTAAGCCTAACCAACTTCATACCTCTCTTCCTTACATACTCATCCACCATATCCCTCCACCTTCTTCTTGGCCTACCTCACCTCCTCCCTCCTTCAGAGTTGCTCAGATATACCTTTTTCACCACTCTATTGTCATCCATTCTCTCCACATGACCAAACCATCTCAGTACACTCTCTTTGATTCTGGTGTCCACAGATTTCCTCACTCTGCATTTTTCATAAATCACATTATTCCATATAGTATCCACTCTCTGTACTCCACACACATTCCTCAGCAGTCCCATCTCCACTGCTCTCACTCTTGACTTTTCATTTTCATGCTACACCATTGTCTCACATCTGCACATTAATGCTGGCACTAACACTCCTTCATGTAAGCCTTGCACAGCAGCAACACTCAAGCCTCTGTTTTGCAACAAGGCCTTCATAGTACCACCTACTTTCCATCCTTGTGTCACTCTACTTTCCACATCTTTTGCACATTCTCCTCTCTTTTCTATCACTGTAACTGCGTATTTGAACTCACTCACCAATTTCAATCTCCCTCCATTCACTGTAACATCACACTGGGAATCATCTTCTCTGTCAATAACCATCACTTCACTCTTTTCTAAATTTACTTTACAGGCACAACATGTACAGACATCTACAAAACTCTGCACTGATCTACCATGCTCTTGTCTGGTATTTGCAACTAGCACTGCATCATCAGAATACAAAAAATCAGAGATATTCCATCCATCACCATTCATTACTGATGCCATCCTTCTCTCCATTACTCGTGTTTTTACTTCTCTTATCACCCCATCCATATATATATATATATATTAAACAACCACAGGGGCATCACACAACCTTGCCGCATGCCCACACTGATCATGAACCAATCACTTAGATGCCCATTTACCTTTACACATGCCTCACTACCATCATAAAAACTCTTGACGGCAACTAGCAGCTTATCATCTACACTGAACATGTGCAAAACCTTCTACAATGCTTCTCTGTCTACCTTATTGCATGTTTTTTCCAGATCCATAAATGCCATAAACACATAGTCCTTCTCATGTGCCTTGTCCACTATCTGTCTTACTGCAAATATCTGATCCACACTGAGGTGGTTTCGGCATGTGGGGGCATGTGGAGAGGATAAGGGATGATAATAGTGTGCGGAAAGTGAAAAGCACTAATATTATGGGTGGCGTTGCAAGGGACAGACCAAAAAAAAGACTTGGGATGGGGTCATTTAGTGTGACCTCGGAGTTAAGGGACTAAACAGGAGGCTGCTAGAGATTGAGCAGCATGGAGAGCCACCATTAGGTAACCAAGGCCGACGCATGCAAGCGTGTTGTAGCCCTCAAAAACGAAAACAAAAACTTCCTCTTCCACTTCTAAAGCCATGCCGTTCGTCACTAACTATGACTGCTGATCTCTTTCTTACTTTCTCTATAATAATTCTCCATATAACTTCCCTATCACACTCAATAGGCTTATGCCACGATAATTCTTGCACTCACTTCGCTCACCTTTATTTTAATACAGGGGTACAATCACTGCCTTTTTCCACTCCACTGGCACAATTTCACTCATCCATACCTTCTTACATATCTCAAACAATCACTTCATTCTGCTCTCTCTACTACACTTAATCATCTCTGCATACACCTCATCAACCCCAGTTGCTTTCCCATTTTTCAGCCGCTTCACAGCGTTCTTCACCTCTGCAAATGTCACATTTCCTGGCACTGCATTCCTTCTCTGTACACCCCCAACCCTGATCATGTTGCTTTGCTCTCTCCATTCCCATTCACTAGACTTTCAAAATATTCTTTACATCTGGTCCTTACTTCATTCCCAGGGGTTAATGATCTTCCACTTACATCCTTCACACTTTCACATTTCTTTCCACTGTTATTTCTACATTCTTGCACCTATTTCCAGAATAACTTCCTATTTTCAGAGTCCTGTAATCTGTACTCATTTTTCTTCCTAGATCATCATTTACCTCCTCCTTTTTTCTCTTCACTAGACTCTTTATGTGCTTCTTGATCTCAATATATTCATTTCTTATTTCAACTGAATCCCTGTCCTGTATCCACTCTAGCCACTACTTCCTCTTTTCCTCCACTTTTCCTTCCTCTTTTCCTCCACTTTTCCTCCACCGCTAATACAATTAATAATTATCATCATCATCATCATCATCATCATCCGGACCTCCTTTCCCACCCAAGGGCAGGGTGAGGAGTAGCAATGTCTAGACAGCCCAAGTTTGCCAATCCATTGGGCCATGCTACCATTCACTTATCATTCAAGCCCCGGGAATCCTGGCTCTATCGGATACGCCAAAAACATTCACCGCATTCTGTTGCTTCACATAAACGTATCCAATAGAGTCTATGCATATATATATATATATATATATATATATATATACAGTATATATATATATATATATATATATATATATATATATACAGTATATATATCTTTATATATCATCATCATCATTACCTGGACCTCCCTTCCCACCCTAGGGCAGGGTGAGGAGTAGCACGTCCAGACAACCTAAGTTTGCCCAATCCAATGGGCCATGCTTCCATTCACTCATCAAGCACTCAGAATCCTAGTTCCATCTGATATGCCGAAAATATCCACCACATTTTGGAGCTTTACATGAATGTATCCGATAGAGTCAATTCGGATGATGTCACATTAAAAAAGGGTGCCAAATCCCTGATCATGTACTTCTCACAACATTCATCCAGCCAGCTCGATCTCATCAACCCCCGAGACTCACCGACTTCCATACCTCTCCTCCTTACACACTCATCCACCATATCCTTCCACCTTCTCCTTGGCCTACCTCTCCTTCCTCCTTCATATTCACGCAAATATACCTTTTCACCACTCTATTGTTATCCATTCTCTCCACATGACCCTATTATCTCAGTACACTCTCTTCGATTCTGGTGTCCACAGACTTCCTCACTCCACACCTTTCATGAATCACATTATTTCATATCCTATCCACTCTCTGTACTCCACATACATTCCTCAGCAGTCCCATCTCCACTGCTCTTAATCTTGACTTTTCATTTTTATGCACACCATAGTCTCATATCCATATGTTTAAGTTGGCATTAACACTCCTTCACGTAAGCCTCATGCAACTGCAACACTCAAGCTTCTGTTTCTTATCAAGGCCTTCATAGCACCAGCTACTTTCCTTCCATGTGTCACTCTAGTTTCCACTTCTTTTGTGCATTTTCCTCTCTTTTCTATCACTGTACCCAGGTATTTGAACTCTCACCAATTCCAGTCTCTCCATTCACTGTGACACTGGGATTCACTTTCACTCTCAATAACCATCACTTTACTCTTTTCTACAATTACTCTCAAGGCACAATGCTCACAGACATTAGCAAAAGTCTGCACTAGTCTACCAAGATCTTATGAGGCATCTGCAAGTAGTACTGCATCATCAGCATACAAGAAATTTGAGATATTCCATCCATCACCATTCATTACCAAAGCCATCCCTCTCTCCATTACATGTGTTTTTACTTCTCTCAGCACCCCATCCATATACAGTATATATTGAACAACCATGGGGACATTACACAATCTTTTTGCACACCCACACCGATCGTGAACCATTCACTTAGATGTACATTTACCCTTACATATGCTACACTACAATTATAAAAATCTTGATGGCACCTAGCAGCTTATGATCTACACCGCATATGAGCAAAACCGTCTACAATCCTTCTCAGTCTACTTTTTTGTATGATTTCTCCAGATCCATGAATGCCATAAACACTTCATAGTCCTTCTCACAAGCCCTCTCCACTATCTGTCTTACTGTAGAAATATTTGATCCACACATCCACTACCACTCCTAAAGCCATCCTGTGTATCACTCACTAGGACCTGATATATCTCTTACTTTCTCTATAATAACTCTTCCATATACCTTCGCTACCACACTCAATAAACTTATGCCACAATAATGCTTGCACTCACTTTGCTCACCTGTATTTTTGCACAGGGGTACGATCACAGTCTTTTTCCACTGCTGACACAGTTTCACTCATCCAAGCCTTTTTACATATCTCTAACAAGCACTTCATTCTGCTCTCCCCATTGGCCTTAATCATCTCCGCATACACCCTATCAACCCCAGCTGCTCTCCCATTTTTCAGCTGCTTCACAGCGTTCTTCACCTGTGCAAGTGTTACGTCTCCTGGCACTGCATTCCTTCTCTGCACACCCTCGAAACCAATTATGTTTACAGCCACTCTGCTCTCTATTCCCATTCATCAGGCATTCAAAAAATTTTTTCCATCTGGTCCTCACTTCATCCTCAGGGGTTAAAAATCCACCACTTACATCCTTCACACTTACACATTTTTTTCCACTGTCACTACTACATTTCCACACCTCTTTCCAGAATAACTTCCTGTTTTCAGAGTAATCTGCATTAATTTTCTTCCTAGATCATCATTTACCTCCTCCTTTTTCCTCTTCACTGATCTGTTTCTGTGCTTCTTGCTCTCAATATATTCAGTTCTCATAGCAACTGAACCCCTGTCCTGTAACCACTCTAACCACTTCTTCCTTTTTTCCTCTACTACTCTCTTGACCTCTTCATCCCACCATGCCACACCTTTCTTATTTGTTGTTCCTCTTGCCACACCACACATGGCTTTAGCATTCCTAACTAAGCAATCCCTATATGCATTCCACAGGCTCTCCAGATCCATTTAATCCCAATTCACTGATTCTAACTCCTCTCCTACTTTGGTCCTGTATTCATATGCCATTTCTTTGATCCTCAGCTTCTTGACTTTCTGTCTTTCTCCCTGACTGCTCCTCTCTCTCTTGGTCCACCTCACTCCTCTCAGCTTGATCTTGCATACTACAATCATATGATCTGACAGACCTCCATACTGTACTCTCACGGCCCTTGTATCAGCAACCATTCCAAGCATCAACGATAATCAATTAGGCTCCTTTCAACACGATCCCCGTTCCCTCTATACCATGTACATCTAAGTACATCTTTATGTTTGAAATAAGAGTTACAAATGCACAACCTCAATTCCTGACACATATCCCTTCAGTCGCTTCCCATTATCATTTTCTCCTGATACTCCATTACAACCCATTATGTCATCCTCAGGACCAGTGCCTACTCTTCCATTCAAATCGCCCATAATGATCATTTTATAGCTCTTGGGCATTTCTCCCAGTGCTTCTTCCAGCTCATCCAAAACCTTTCTCTCTCTCACTCCTGTAACAAAAATAATAATAACTTCGGTAATAGTAATAAAATAATAACAGTTACAATAATAATAAAAATTACAATCATCAGCAACAATATTTTGGACCATAAAGAAAGGAGTGTTTGGGCAAGGGCTATATGGTTACCATCCAGGGCAGTAAATTGTCTCCTGTGATACAGAAAGCTGTTTGGCTTCTTAGTCAGTGTAGAGTCACACACACACACACACACACACACACACACACACACACACACACACACACAAGACACGAGAGTGAAAGGACGTGCCTGTGCAATGCTCTGCACCGGGCCAATCTCGGCCCTCAAATGGCTATACCTAAAAAGTATCTTTATATGAGTCAAGCTAAGTACTAGGTCCAACTAAATAGTGTTCTAATATAAAAGAGAAAGTTTAAGTAAAAGTGTTGTTCCAATAACACAATAGAACGAAGTAGGAAGCAGCGCAGAACAAGCAAATCAGCTGTTTCAGTGTTGACTGAATAGTCTGTGACATAGAAGCTTTCTGTTAGTACCAGAAGATGATCAGCATCTTTAGCAAATCAACTCTGGAAGGAGTTAAGAAAAGGGACAAAGGTAGAAAGCAGGAATATGATTTCTACCAGGAACTGGTGGAAATGGAGACGCATAAGAAGCTGGTAGAACGAGTGTACAGATTAGTGAAGGCATTTCAGAGTGAAACAGATGAAATTAAGAAGCAGTTGCACATACAGAAAGAAAATTAAAATTTAGTAATGGAGATTAATAAGAAAGACACAACAATAGATGAATTATCAGTTGAGATGGGTGCACTTAGAAGATTAGTGAAATGGCAAGCACAGTTGTCAACCACGAGAGTATTATAGAAGAGTTCAGAAATGATACAGAGACAATAAGGCAGGCAAGCACTCTGACAGATCATAGCAGTGATACTGAGGAGAAGATAACCCAGGTAAATGAAGTGATGCAAAGCTACAAAAATGATGTGGAAACCATATATGCTGGTATAGTGAAAGTAAAGAAAGATTTAGAAACAAGATCGAAGAAAACAGCATTAAAAAGGAAGGGAAGAAAATAATCCAGAACATTTCAAAACAGGTCAAAGATTCAGCAGACATTAACAAATCTATAGTAATCACTGGTATAGAGGAGGAAGAAATAAAAAACAAGATTTTGAGAGAAAAAAAGGAGATGGCAAATGTAATGAACATATTGAAGGGTCAGAGGAAATCTGTAGTAGAGACATAGAAAAACTGAATCTACCTACACTACAAGAGAGAAGGAAAAGAGGAGACATGATTATGCTATATAAATGCATATCAGGGAAGGAGAAAATAAACATAAATGATTACATAACCTATGGGGATGCATCAGCAAGAGGATACTGCAAAAAACTGCATAAAAAGAGATGCGATAAAGACTTAAGGAAATCTAGTTCCCAAATAGTGCAACTGATCAGTGGAATGCACTACCGAATGAAAGTGTGCCAAAACAATTCATAAATTTAAGGATATGTACGATAAAACTGGTTTAAGACAAGGGACAGTACAAGCTTGACTCATTCCTGTAAAGATACAATTAGGTAAGAACACACACACACACACACGCACACACACACACACACACACACACACACAGAAAGAGAGAGAGACAGAGAGAGAAAGAGAGAGGGGGGGATTACATCGACTGAATGTATGACAGGTGCCTCCACCTACGACAAAATAATAACAATAACAAGAATAATAATGAACAAAAACAATGATGCCAATCACGACAATGAGAGTGATGATGATGACAGTAAAATTAATGAGAAATGGGAAAGAACACTTGGGACAAATTACACAAATACCTGTAAAGCTGGAGGATGCAGAGTTGTACAAAATTATGAAATAGCTTAAAACAAATATGTTTTTTGGGGATGCTTTTAATTTTGAAGTAAAATTAATCAACAAGAGCCCAATAGCATTAATTCAATACAATCAATAGGATAGCCTGGTTAAAACAATACTGCCTATTCTATACATGAAATACACCACTCCTACATCTTAAGGGGATTGGCCTGTTGAAAATAGCCAAAAATGGCGGGTCCGGGCAAAGCTGTGTTATACCCATATAAATAATCCTTCAACATTCCTTCAAATGCCTGTGAAATATTACTGCTGAAAACTGAGTAAAACTTACGTGGGTTGTCTGGAAGTGGTACAAGACAGGGTGAGTGGGTGGGGCCTATAAAATGACCGCATAAGATCACATACCCCCAAGAAAACTGTCAGGAATCGGAGTAAGAAGGGCGCAGACAATGAGAAAGACTACAGTGGTGGGGCCTTCTGAGTCAACTTGGAGACGATGAGGCCAACTACAATGTTGGGGACGTCTCAGTACAGGATGGAGACGAGGCAGACTTCGTTCTTGGGGCCTTCTGAGACACCTTGGAGACGATGACGCCCACTAGAGTGTTTGGCCCTTCCAAAAAACAGCATGGAGACAAGGCAGACTACAGTGTTGGGGCATTCTGAGACACCCTGGAGACAACGAGGCAGACAACAGTGATGGGGCATTCTGAGACACCTTGGAGACAACGAGGCAGACAACAGTGTTGGGCCCTTCTCAGTAGACCAGCTGGCAACAATGTGTTCTCAAACTTTTTTGATAAGCTCAGTACCTATTGGCTGTAAAAGGTTCCTTGATATACCAATCGAAACAGCATAAAAGTTCTATGTGGTATCCCAGGCAGTCTATTCTACTCCCCCCATTCATGCACGGCATGTTTGCAAAGTTGGGGAAACTTTGAGGGCTGTTTTCTCGAAATGAAATTTAGTGACCTTTCAGGTCGATAAGCTCATTTATTATTGGTCATGCAAGGATCCTTTATATACCAATCAAAAACACATAAAAAGTTCTGTAAATTCAACTCGTCAAATTTATATGCTCCTCCCCATTCATGCACAGCATCTCTTCAAAATCTGATTAGGAGGGAACTAATTTTACCTAATTTCCCCATCACCTAGTGTCATAATTAGATATGAAATTACAATTACAAGTTTCATTTCAAGACACACCTTCTGTGAGTTGGGTGAACACCAAAAATAGATGATACAAGGCATTTTTTAGGACTACATCAATTTTTAGCAATGGTATTCAGTTTACCCTAATTTGTAAGTACAGTAGACTCGCACAGTGCACGTCATCGCAGTGCGCATTTCGCCTTGTGCACGAGTGACCAAAAATCATAACCAAAAACCCTATAATGCGCGAGTTTACCGCACAGAACGCGAGGCAGAGGCAAGGAGTGGCTCAAAAATGCCATTTTCTACTAGTGTGCAACCACCCCTCACACTGCGCGTCACGTGTCGTCATGTTGATGCACAGAAATTCCTGGGCATTTTACTGCGCAGCTTGGGGTACAAGGGAGCAGGCGCGCCATAACAGTCCTGGCTCGTGCACTGTGCGGATCCACTCTCTGCAGCTAATCTGTCGTGAACAACGTGTGGTGTTTTTTGTGCTGCCTGTACTTCGCCACACCATGGCTCCAACCCCAAGAGTTAAGAAACTTCTGACACGCGCCACCAAGTTCAAGATCATTAAGATGAAGGAGGAGGGTCAAGGAAACACGGCTATCGGGAGAACCCTGGGACTGGCTGAATCTACAGTGAGAACTGTGTGGAAGAACCGTGAAGCCATAATGGCTGTAGTGAAGACATACGGTGCCTCCGACCTAGACGGCCGTTCGCGGGTGGGAAATCGTGCTATGATACTAATGGAGCGCTATCTTGCCATCTTCATAATGCGGAAAGAAAAGGAAGGTGTTCCACTCAATGGAAGATTTATTCGGAACCAAGCTCAGCTCTTTTACAAGGCTGCATCTCGAACGTTAAAAGTGGAAAAACCTTTCAGGGCATTGGTTGGATGGCTGAACCGTTTTCTCAAGAGCAAGGAACCCTGTTACGTAAAAGTGTCTAGTGAACGTGCCTCTGCCGATGAGCTGGCCGCGAGAGACTATCCTGCGATATTTAAAGCAATTATTGAAGAGGGACAGTACACCAAGGACCAGATCTACAACATCGATGAAATGTCGTTATATTACAAGGCCATGCCAAAATCAACTTACATTGCTAAAAGACAGAAACAAGCCCCTGGTCGTAAGCTCCAGAAGTGTAAGATGACGGTAATGTTCGCCGTAAACCTGTCTGGGAGCCACAAGATGAGGCCAGTTGTTGTACACACAGCTTCACATCCAAGGTGCTACAAAAACCTCACGAACATGGATGCAAGTGGCACGTATTGATACAAGTCCGTAAGTGGTTGGATGACCGGGAACATTATGGCAGACTGGTTAACGAGGCGGTGTGTCCCTGATGCGAGGGCCAAGTATCGGGAACTGGGCATTCCATTTAAGATGCTCCTTGTGCTTGATAACGCACCAAGTCACACTCCATACCTGGAAGATCTGCACAAGGATTGTCGTGTTGTGTTTCTGCCACCCCGCACAACGTCACTAATGCAGCCACTCGATCAAGAACTAATCGCCACAGTGAAGCATTTCTACCATAAGCAAGTGTACGACTACCTACGCAGGAAGACCGACACACAAGAGGAGCTTCATGCCCTACAAGAAGATCACGACGAAGACCTTGATGAGGCATCTGCTCCCGTTCCATCTCCACCAGCACCTGTATCCCGACCTACCACAGATCCCATGACTGTTGAGGCATTTTGGCGTAACTTTACAGTGAAGGATGCAGTTGAATTTCTCCTTCAAGCCTGGCACCAGATTACACCTGCAACAGTGAACCATGCGTGGCGAATGCTCGTGCCTCATCTATGCATCACCCAGGAGACGGCCATTCAACCACTGGCCGATGCTGAGGCAGCAACATTGACAGCAGCACAAGCTGTACCAGGTTTCGAGGACGTTACATTGGTGGACATACAAGAAGTGCACGCTGCTACTGAGGAACAGCCTCCCGAGGAAGTGTTGCAACGGATAGATGAGGCTGACGCAGAGCCCGACGCCAGACAGAGTCAAGTTGAGCAGCCTAGAGTGATGGAAGGCAGGACTGAGCTGTGTATGTCAAACATTAGCAAGATCCTTGCTGCCGTGGATAAGCTCAAGGAAGAGGTGAAGGAACAGGAAGTGAGCAACCTAAGAACGGAGGAACTTCTGGTTGATATCGACAAACTCTTCCGTTTCTACACAGACAGGCACAGGGAAGAAATAAACAGGAGAAGACAGACGCTCATAACAAGCTACACACAGCAGGCTCAAGTTGGTGAAATTGCGGAACCATCGACATCGTCTGCTCCTGTTCCCTATTGAGGATGAAGAGGATGCAACGTCAGAAGTGTCAGCATTGGACTTTGAAGGGTTTATGGCCGAAGTGAGTGACTTTGATGCTCCTGGGGAAGGTGATCAAGAGGAGTCTGCGGAGGGAAGTGTTAGTGCGGTGGGAGATGCGGTGGGGAGTGCGGCGCTGCAAGTGTTGCCGTGCCTCGGAACCCCTGTTATTTAAGGTCATCAGGCCTGTTGTCTACTGTTGTTAAGGTGACTACCCATATTTTTGTTATTGTAGCTATAGCTTTAGTACAATGTCTGAAACATATGACCTTTATTATGTCTCTAAGGGCCAAAAAATGTCCAGGTATGAGGGGGTACCGCCCATATGTAATTATTCCCATAAGATTATGTATTCCTAGTACGCGAATTCCCAGTGCACAAGCTCGTGCACTGCCCAATCTCTCGCGCACTGTGTGAGTCCACTGTACTTCGAAAACTAACCTACGGATTTTCAATTGTGAGGTACCCATCATTATCTCTAATAGTCCTCTGTATGTGTGCCAAATCTCATTGAAATCGGACAAAATATCCTGGCACATTCAGAGTACCAACAGGACGATCCCCTTAACTGAATATCAAATTCTTCAGCCAATTAACTCTTTGATTTTGTGGAGTTAACCTGCGACCTGAATAAAACAGTCTGCTATAAACTGGAATAAAACAACGTTCTTATTCATGATCAAAATGTTAATCTTGATAATTTTTAACACTTTTAGTGGTGCAGGCTTCTCCAGACAATAGAAAATAAGTTGATATCAGCCAAAATATAACGGAAAGAAGGAATTTCACAGGTAAAGGGTTGACAATGAATACACATGCATTAATGTACAGTATTAATTTCTAATGCATTCATTATTTTTTCTTAACTAATACAAAGCAATCACTGACACATCCAGCAAAATAAATGCTTATGCAATAATACCTGTTGATTCCTAAGGTCATACTCCTTCATGTCTGGAGGGAGAGCTTTGAAGAGTAAGTACTCTCTCTCTCCTGCATCATTTAATGTGAAGCTGGCACATGCAGACAAATCTCTGTGAAAAATATAAAAATGGTTTCATTGACAGTGTACAGGAAAGGTTACTTACAACCACTACCTTTCAAAAAACATATAAACTGTAGTAATCTGATAACACTACAGAGATAAAGTAAGCAATCTATTTATTAATGATGTTTATCAGTTATCGATACATTATAATAACAGCAAAATAAATTAGTTTTCGTTTTTTATTTCTAGTACATCAACACATGATCCAAGGCCAAAACTCAACATAGTAATCAAATATAATCAATCAATTAATCAAATATCAGCACGCTTCCTTCTATATGAATCACCATATTGAGGTTGGTCATGATACTGTAGCAGCAACTGAAAAAATACACCTGGATCAAGAAAAGCTGCCTTTAACCAATATGTTAGTGATGCTAAGCATCATCACCAGAACACTCCCACCTACACAATTCTGAGTGTTTTATTTCCATAGCATAACAAGCATTGCTAGGACTACCCCCAGGAGGGGATTAAGAGGAAATTACTTCATTAGGGGTAAGTAGAGTAATCACTCCCTGGGGGACAAAATAGTGGGGAGCAATTGCTCCTCAGGGTAAGGGGGTATTCAACCCATCGGGGTAGGGGGAATATTTACTCCCTAGCTCTTTTCTCCCAGTCATAATTAATCCTCCTTCCCCTCCAGAGAACAATAACCTCAAGGAATTAATTACTCCCTTTAACCCTCAGCAGCAATAATTACACTAGGGAAGCAATTCATTATGTAACAACTGATGAATTGCTTGTGGAAGCTGCAGTTATGGAGAAAGGGGAGGGTTTTTCTGGGAATGGAAGAAGGCTGGTAACAAAGAGGAATACTTGGCTGCCAAGCACTGGGTTAGAAAAGAGGTTTACAGGGTGAAGTCTGAGTCACAGACACTTTTACTTGACAACCTAAATCATGCGGAAAGGAAGAGTATGATATTTAAGGTGGCACATCAGATGATGAAGGAGAATAGGGATATCATAGGTGAGCAGTGTGTGAAGAATGAAGATGGAAGGGTAGTGGTGAACATCGGGGACATTAAAGCTGCTTCTGTGAGTGGGGCAATAGGCAAGATGCAGGTGGGGAAGGAATCTGGTGTAATCTGGGTTGGCTGCTGATGTTCTGTCTCAGGAGATATAGGAGTGGAGTTAGTCACTGACCTGATAATTATGATTACATATGAATGTGTTGGCCCAGATGACTAGCTGAAGAGTTTAACTGTATATGTGTACAAGGGGAATGGTGATGCCCTGGTAAGAAGAAATTATAGAGACATACAGCTTTTAGACTAGATAATGAAGGTAATGGAAAAAGTTCGAAACAGTATGATTAGAGAATGAGTGAATACTGATGAGATGCAGTTTGGGTTTATGGCAGGCAAAGGGACCACTGATGCCACATTCATTGTTCGACAGCTTCAGAAAAAATATATAGGAAAGAAGAGGGATCAGTACTTTGTTTTTGTTGATTCGGAGATGGCCTCTGAAAGAGTCCCTCGAGAAATGGTGAAGTGGGCAATGAGAAACTTGGGATGGATGAGTGGCTGGTTTGCATCGTTATGACCATGTATGTCAGTGCTCATACCCATGTAAGGGTGAATGGAGATTTGAGTGATGAGTTTTCTGTGAATGTTGGTGTGCACCAGGGGTCAGTTTTGAGCCCCTTGTTGTTTATCATGTACTTGAAGCCCCCTCACCTGACTTCAGAAATGGACTCCCATGGGAGATGTTGTATACTGCTAATGCAGTGTTGACTGCAGAGAATGAAAGGGAGGCAGAGGAAAGATTGAGCAAGTGGAAAGATGGTATGGGCAACAAGTGCTTAAGAGTAAATGTAGATAAAACAAAAGTGATGGTATCTAGGGCTGGTGGTAGTACTGTCAAAGAAGAGGGAGAGTGGCCATGTACGATTTGCAACAGGGGTGTGGGAAGTAATTCCATCTAGTACAGTGTCTGTGATAAGTGGGTGCATAAAAGATGTAGTGGTACTAGAGGTAGACTGCACGATAATCCTGATTTCAAGTGTGCAGTGTGTCAGGGAGTGCAGGTGGAGATTGTCAGGCGTGAAAGGACTGAACTTGCTGGCGAGTCGCTTGAGTGTGTGGAATTCTTTTATTTGGGAGACATGTTATGTGCTGGAGGTGGGGCTGGAGCTAGCTCTGTGACTAGAGTGTGGAGTCTCAGGGAGCTGTTGCCCCTCCTGACATTGGGAGGGCTCTCCCTCCATGCTGAGGTATCTTTGTATGCAGCATGTGTTAAGAGTGTAATGCTGTATGTTAGTGAGACTTGGGCTGTAAAGGAAGAAGATATTTGCAGGCTCAAATGCACAGAAAAGAAACTGATTAGGTGGATGTGCAGTGTATCCTTGAGTGTGAGGCCTTGGAGGGGATGGGTTTACGATGGATGAGTTGACGGGTAGGATCGGACTGGAGTGTATTAGTGTTGTGATGAGAAGAGGTAGATTGAAATGGTCTGGGCATGTGGAGAGGATGGGGGATGACAACTTGGTGCAGAAAGTGTAAAGTGTTTAATGTTTAGGGTAGGGTTGTGAAAGGCAGACCAAAAAGGACCTGGGACGAGGTCATTGAATGTGACCTCAGGAAGAAGGGACTGAAAAGGGAAGCTGCCAGAGATCAAGCAGCATGGAAAGCCACAATTAGGCTACCAAGGCTAACGCATGCAAGCATGTTGGAGTCTTCAAAAACGAACGAGTGAATGAACGATATATACAGTATATATATATATACTGTATATATATATATATATATATATATATATATATATATATATATATATATATATATATGTACATATATATATATATATATATATATATATATATACAGTATATCTTTATAGTAATCCCCGTACTATCCGGACGCCCACTTTCCAGACACCCCACTTACCGGACATTTTGGACCCAGGATTCGATATTCCCAAAATTGCCCCAAAATCACAAAGAAGTAAAAAAAAAAAAAAATCTGACTTTTTTCCCACCATAATTTGAACTCTGCGCGCATGGCGCGGGCCAGCTGTGTTTTGGTGCGTAGTTCCGCCGCCGTCCACTAGAGTGCCCCTGCATCCTCCTCACTTACCGCCCATCTCTTGTGTGAGTGCATACTTGTCATCATGGCCGCCCACGTGTTTGCTTTTATGGTGGTGCCCTACTTGCTGCAGGCTCTGCTGCTGCTCTCCTGCCTCTTGTTGTGTGTGTGATGATGGCCCTGCCACCTGAAAAGAGGAAGAGAGTGGTTTTGACTCTGGAGAAGAAGAGGGAGATATTGGACAAGGTGGAAGCGGGATGGTCAACCTCAAGCATCCTCCATGAAATCAACCTGGCCTGATCTACTTTGTTTGATATCAAGAGATCCCATGACAATCTCATGCAGTACATGGCTGACTTCTCGTCGAAGAACAAACGCAACGTGGAGAGGAAGATGATGTTTACTCCCCGGTATGTTGAAGTTGACCGCTCCACGCTGATTGGGTATTGACAACAACGTGCTGCTGGTGTAATGGTGCGAGGCACGGAGCTGAAGGCTGCTGCTGAGAAGTTCACAAAGCTTCACGACACCCTAGACTTCAAGGCATCCGAGGGTTGGCTCTTTGCGTTCAAGTTACGACATGGCCTTACCAACCATAAGTCTCATGGCGAAGCTTTGGACGCCAACGAGGATGGAGTAGAGGAGTTTTGGAACAAGGTGAAGGGCTTGATTGACAGGGAGGGCCTCACTCTCGGTCAAGTCTACAACGCTGACGAAACTGGTTTATTCTATCACTCTTTGCCAACGAACACTCTAGCCGAGGAGACGGAGAAGCGTGTACCTGACCGCATGCTCTCCAAGCAACGGATATCTGCTTTGTGTTGTGCCAATGCTAATGGCATGCACCGGCTTAAGCCCGTTACTGTTGGCCATGCAAAGCAGCCTCGGTGTCTTCGTGGGGAGATGGATGTCCTTCCTGTCATTTGGTACCATTCTTTGAAGGCATGGTTCACTGCCCAGATCTTCAAAGACTGGTTCCAATGCCATTTCGTCAAGGAGGTCATCCATAACCAGACAGAGAAACTGGGAAACCTGCACGACCAGGTAAAGGCCCTCCTTCTCCTCGATAATGCACTTGCCCACCTGCGCGACAAGGACTTGGTGGCTCAGAAGGGCCGCATTAGGTGCATGTTTATGCCACCTAATATGACTGCTCTCATTCAACCAATGGACCAAGGAGTGACTGTGGCAATGAAGAGGCTGTACCGAAGGAAGTTCCCGGACGAGGTGATGGTTGTTCTCGAGGACGAGGACGAGCACAGAGAGTGATGGGACACACGAGGCCAGCGGACTTTGGAAAACTTTTGCCGCTACAACATCAAGTCTGCAATCTACAACTGGGCCAATGCATGGAAGGAAGTCCCTGTCAAGACTCTAGAAAATGGATGGTCTCGTCTGTTTCTTGGAACAGATGTGGAACACGATTTCCTAAGTTTTGACGTGGATGATTTTCATGCACGTCTATGTGCGCATGGCAATGATGTTGATGGGGACGAAGTGCGTGAGTGGTTAGATGACGACGAGGGTGATCCTGGGTATCAGACCATGTCTGATATCGGGATCGCATCTTCAGTTGCAGGCGTCAGTACCCAGCTTGAAGATTCTGATGAGGACGGTGACGATGATGCGGACTCCTCTCAGCGTGACACTACTCCAGCCATCCCTAAGCTGAGCGCACTCCGAGAACTAGTAGAGTTCGTTCTCGACTGCCTGGAACACCCAGACTGCGACATGGAGATGGGGCCCTTGGGACTTGTGGAGGAAATGCGCGCTTTCAGGCAGCGCATCATTAATCACCAAAATTGTCGTTCCTTGCATCAATCAACCATTGACAGCTTTTTCAGACCCATGACCCCCGCTGTGCCCAGCCCTGGCACCACACCATTGCCTCCCCAAGACAGGCCCTCATCCTCCGAGCCACAGCCCAACACATCAGGCAATGTGGAGTAGCCACTGGACGTGAGTTTGCGCCTCTTATCAGAGTCGTCTGCAGTTGGTAGTCCATCACCATGTCCCAGCGATGCACCCCTAGGCCACCAGCATCAGCTACTCGCAGACTCTGACAGTGAATAAACAGCAAGAACTCACCACTAGACCACATGGGAATTTACAGTGCTGTGCAGTGAAAAAAAACAGTGCGTAGTGTTAAGAAATTAGAATTCTGACTGCAGAGACTTAAGTGCAGAGTGCAACACTGATTTTATTGATGTTCAATGATGCACAAATTAGACTGGTGTGTGTAGTGTTAAGAAAATGGATTTATGAGTGCAAAGACTTAAGTGCAGAGTGCAACACTTATTTCATTAAGGAACAATGGAGCGCAAGTAAGACTAGAGTATGCAGTGTTAAGAGAATGGAATTCTGAGTGCGAATGACTAAGTTCAGTGCAAGACTTCATGTACAGTGTACAGCAGGTGCTTCAGGTACTCCTTTTTACTGTCAGAGTCTGAGAGGAGGCGGGTTTTTCATCAAGATGGCCAGGGACTTGTTATATGTACCCAGAATGTCTCATATTGTACTGTATTTTCCATACTTACTTCTAAAACTTCATTTCACTCTTTTATGTCCCTTATTGGTGTGAATAGGGTCTTAGGTGCTATGCACGTGCAGTGGGGAGGTGTTTTTCTGAGTTAGGCTAGGTTAGGCTCCATAAGTACCAGTCCAGGAGCCAGGGACTTGTTGTGAGTAACCAGAATGTTTAATATTGTATATACTCACCTCTAAAACCTCATTCTCAGGTTCTTTTACATTTATTTCAGTCTTTTATGTCCCTTATTGGCGTGATTTTGAATTGGGTCTTAAATAGGTGCTATGCATGTCCAGTAGAGAGGTGTATAGGTGTTTTTCTGAGTCAGGGTAGGTTAGGGTCCATAAGTACAAGTCCAAGAGGCTGGGGCCCACTTTCCAGAGGGGATCACTTTCCGGACATGCCTTTGGCTCTATTACGTCGGATAGTAGAGAGATTACTGTATATATATAAATATATACAGTAACCCCTCCAATATCCGGATCAATAGAGCCATCGGTAGGTTCGGATATTGGTTTTGTCCGGATATTGGGCCCCAGCTTATGGACTTGTACTTACGGACCCTAACACAGAGAAACACCTATACAACTCCCTCCGGACATGCATAGCACCTATTTAACACCCAAATCACACCAATAAGGCACATAAATGACTGAAATAAATGCAATAGACACATAAAATGTGGGTTTAGAAGTATGTTCATACATTAATAAACATTCTGGTACTTATGGACTCTAACCGAACCTAACCTAACCGAACCTAACCGAACTCTGAAAAACACATTCCTACTGCACATGCATGAGGTAAGTTTAGTATGGAAAGAAGTACAGTATGACACTTTCTGGTAAGTATAGTATGGGAAAAAATACAATATGAAACATTCTGGTAAATATAGTATGGGAAATAGTACAACATGAAACATTTTGGCTACTTACAGCAAGTCCCTGGCCACCTCGATGAATAACCGCCTCCTCTCGGACTCTGACAGTAAGAACGATTTCCTGAAGCACTTGCACTACACTCTTCCTGAAGTCTTGCACTGAACTTAGTCACTAACACACAGAAGTCCGTTCTTTTCACAGTGTTCACTTTAGTCCAAATAATGTTCCATTAAATTTAAGTGTTGCACATAAACTTTTCCAAAATTTTTTTAAGTTTCCAAAGCCAAAACAAAGAAGGTTAGTTACGTTAAATTTCTTTTCTACTTAGTCTTTTCTCCCAACTTGAAAACCTTAACACAACACACCGTTTTTTTCACTGCACAACACTCAAAATTCCCGTGTGGTCTAGTGGAGAAGTTCTTGCTGTTTATTCACTGTCAGAGCCCGAGAGTATCACTGGCAGGCGTCCAAGGGGTGCATCGGTGGGTAGTGGTGATGGCGTACCGACTACAGAAGACTCTGAAGACAGCCGCAAACTCACGTCGAGCGGTGACTCTTGTCGCGGTGAGAGACAGGCGGGAAGTGGGGAGGATGCAGCGGCGCTCTATCGGACGTCGGAGGAATGACGAACCAAAACAATGCTCTCACGCGGCGCGCGCGGCAAGTTCAAATTACGGACGGCAAAAAATCGATTTTTTTTCCAATTTTTTTGGATTTTCGGACCATTTTGGGAATGTTTGATCCCAGGACGATAAGGTTCGGTTAGTGGGGATGTTCGGTTATTGGGCGTCCGGATATTAGAGTGATTACTGTACTCTATCTATAGTGTACAGTATATATATAATATATATATATATATATATATACACATACAGTATATATAGAGTCACTGCTTGTTATACGCTGATCTGGTATACGATAATTCGCTACAGTGATAACAAAAAAGTTACACCCCAAAATCCAATTTACGATGAATTTCCTGCTAAAACGATACTGCCATCGGAAAATTTCATATGAAGCACCAGGCACACGCAAGGTGACAGTCGCTTGTCTCTAGCAAGATGGTGGCCCCAGCGTGCAAAGCATTGTTTTGGTTCAGTTGTGGTCTCGCCATCCCTTCAAAGCCCTGTCTTTTCCACTCATTCATGTGTGCCCCCCGCTATCATCACCTCTCAGCCAAGTATCGTACTACAGTAAGCCTATACAGTACACTGTGTAGCACCAGGTCAACATTACGCATGTGTGATTGTTGTGTTGTTGCAATGATTTACTGTACATGGGTAACGCTGCCTGTATTGGTGTGATAGTGTTTGTTTTGGTCTTGGAGACGACTTGGACCAACACCCGAAGTGATTAAGGTGGGCTGTCAATTTTTGTTTCAGTCTTGGGTAGGTGACTTTGGGAAGTTGAGCTGACATAACCCCCCTTTTATAATGTATTTCAATCTACCGATTAAAGATAAACTCGTTAAACATTAAGGTATATCCTGACATAACCCCATCATATAACAAGTATGGTAACGACTGTATAGCTAGGCTGGCACTGATCTCTCCCCCATGGGAAACCCCCATATATAGTGGACAAATGAATCCCAACCTGTCCAAAACCTAGTCTGTGTGGAAGTCTACCACTGCAAAATTTTGTTTTCCTAAGTTTAAAAACAAAAAATATGGCCATGCATGATGGTGAGAAAACCTCACCTATGCAGGGCAGCTTTCAAGGATCTCACTGTCTATAACCTGGACTGGTTGGAGGTCTATCAGTGCACAAAATTTTGTACCCCTATGTTCTTGCTGTTGTTGTTCTTGTTTAACCCCAGCCCACCTGCCTAAGCAGATTCATCAACCACAGACACAGTAAGCAATCACTCCTATAGGGCTGTCCCATAGGTTCTCTGCACCACTGATGCTGTGTCTGCAATTTTGTAGCATGTGCTGTCCAGTGCTCCGTATCTATAAACATGTTACACTGTGTGGACCTGTCTTATGAGCAGGGCATATGTTGTACTGTATGTGATTCCACCCAACCCAAATCAAAGTTAATATCTTAGGAAGGCTGGGTGATGTCTTGATCTAAGCCTAGCTAGGTGAACCCAACCAGCTCTATTCAAGTACACCTTTGATGAGTGGACATCAGCAGGGGAAATTTTGTAGTATTGTGTGACTCTGTCCTTGAGAGTAATGACAGGTGTTTTGTGTTAGCACAGGCTGCTGTGTAGAATTGTATGCCTCTCATACTGAGATACTCATTAACAGGAAGGACTTCTGTCAGTGTTAGCTGTCAGAATGGTACTGATGTAGCCAGTGATTATACAATGCATTGTTCTTAATAGTCTGCAAGGAGCTGTAGTGTGTTAAATAACATGGGAGTCCATACCAGGGAAACGGGACATCACTGGACTAATATTTTTACAGTAGGGGGGATGTTTCTCTCTGCCACCCAAATTATTTTCCTGTTAGTATTTAGTCTGGGGTGGAAGTATACTACTGTGCAGGATTTCATTTCCCAGAAATCTAAGGAAAAAATCAATCAATCAATCAAAGATAAAAGAATATGACTGTGCAAACCAGTATTGCCCTAGATTTCTGAGGGTTGGCCCCCCTCATGAAGCATGGCCCTCAGGGGTTCAATCCTACCTGAAAACTGGTCCCAGTGGAGGTCTACCAACGTGCATAATTTTGTGTTCCTACGTAAAACAATTAAGGCTATGCAAACCGGAATTGACTGACCCTGCGGGCCACCATCACCCCCTATTGGGGGCAACCCCTAGGGATCCCCGGGACCCCACCCTGCCTAAAACCTGGTTCAGGGGGACGTATACTATTATACAAAACTTTTTTCCAAGGTAGTCACGGATGCTCCCAGCTGCCAGACAAGACATGGCTTTCTTTAAGATCTCTCTCCTCCTCTTTCTCCTCCCCCATCCTTAAGAAATACCATGCTTCACCCACTGTGGAGTCGAGAAAAAATGCTGCATCCACAAATCTGAGTGGAATCTTAGAAAAGTTTAAAATTCTCTCTTATTAAATTTCGGTACAGAATGGCAGTCAACCCCATCACTATGGGAAATTTTCCTGAATTAAACCTCTTCAATTAGAGGTCTTTCCTGAAACTACCCCATTCAAGTAAGAGGTCCTTGTCATCCATTAAATCACAGATGTCCAGAAACAACCAGGAGCAAATGCGGTAAGCCCTATATTTACAGAGGTGACCGAGACATTTTCAGCACCATATTAATGTACATTTTAGTACAGTATCTGAACTACCACTGCAAGGGACTACACTGCTTGGGTGAATCAGTTTAAGCAAATCATCATCCTCAAACCCTCGACCACCTAATCACATCTCATGTATAGCCTACAGTAATCTTTGTAAAGATCATTTCTTTATGAACTGTGCTGTTATCTTGAAAAATGTAAAACATGAATGGGTAAGTATTCTTTTAAATAACTCATCATCTAATCCAGTGTTGCCCCATGAGGAATGAAGGAGACCAAGATTAGGCAAGTTGGTCCTGACATTTAAGATGAGAGTGACCAGCCTCACTCATCCCTGAGTGGTATTACGTGAGCAACAAATCCCAACCACCCCTTGGATATAAACCTGCACTGGCTAAATCTGACTGGAGCGCCTTAACTGCCCACTAAACCAACAGATGCCATAGAAAAAATTATAGTTTCCTTGTTCACATTACACCACATAAGAATCACAGCTTGATCATTAAACAGTTTTACCTTGTGTACTGGTGGAGAATATTAGACAACAATCTGCTGTCCTGTATGGGTGAAAAGAAGTTTGCACCTTCCACTTTGACAGTACCAGGTTCTTTAGTCTGGGATTATACATTATTATCCTAACCATATACAGTTTCCCATGATTAACAGGATGGGGAGATCCAGAGCATGGCTCTCTCTCTTCTATTTTGGTACATGAATCAGAGGGTAGAGGAAGACCCATGCGAAATCTCCCCTCTTATGCAACAGGAGGTACAAGGCTGCCTGCAGTGCAAATGCTGGGTGATGGGATCACAACTCTATGACAGTATGAGGAAGGAGGATATCTAGCTTTTACTTCCATTCCTTTTAGGTTCCTTTTATAACATGCACAGAATATGTTGGTAACATATTTTCTTATAACCAGAAAGAGGGTAGAAATGCCTGCCAGTACAGTACAGAACAGTACTGTATAGAAAATAAAACATACCTGGTCATATCAACCTTCTGTCTACTGCAAAGAACTGGTGAATACTGGAACCTACCTGTGCTCAATAGCTGCCACCACAAAGCCATGTGAAGCGATTTCTGAGCACACAGTGCTGTAGATGGATCGATTGGCACTAAGGCCATGAGAAAAGACAACAACAGGGAATTTTTTCTCAGCCATACCCACATCCCACAAGGCTGGGATTGCTATACCTCCTGTAAAGAAACAAAACCATTCACACATCAACATCAGAGCAGTTTTATCATGCATATATTAACCTATACCACAAAAAGCATGAAACTTAAGAACTGTTAGAACATTTTTGTTTCCACATTACGAAAAGTACTTTTGTTATACCCACCATTTAGAAACTTGAGAAATACAATGATACAAATTAGCAGGCCACTTATACTGCCGAGAGTAGCTACTTTCAACATCTTGTTCATTATGGTAACTCACGCATTTTCCAGTTGAAAAGCATCCCAAACAAAGACGGTATGGAAGGAGCGATGAATGTGGCCATCCCTCGAGTGTACTCATCACCAAGGAACCATGGAGTCCATTTGTCACGATGATTCTAGTAAATATCCATAAAGTCGTTATCATCATAACCCTACTCTCCATTAATGTTATAGACTGTAAGGACTACAGTACAGAGACTGAAGGTGACATTAATGTGAGGACTGTGAGACACCACAGTGGAGCACAGTATTTATAAAAGTTATAATAAACAATGGAAACAGAACAGCTAAGGAATATGAATTATATTAAATAGACATGACAGGAAACAAATTTGTAAACGATGAGAAAATGAGGAAAGAAAGTGACTCAGGTAGTGAAAAGGGAATACGAGAGTGAATTTGAGTCTGAAAGGTGTGGAAGATTGTATATGATACAGTACATGAATGTGTGATAGAGCAAGGACTGGAAGATCGTTCAATTTTGTTTCATTTATAAAGGTTCCAACATACTTGCATGCGTTGACCGTGGTCACCTAACTGCAACTCTATACACTGTTCGAACTCTGGCAGCTTCCCTGTTTAGCCTCTTATCCCTGAGGTCACACTCTATGACCTTGTCGCAGGTCTTTTCAATCTGCCTCTTGCAACCCTATCAACATACACACTTCTCACTTTCTGCACCAAACTGTCATCCCTAATTCTCTCCGTATGCCCAAACCATCTCAATCTATCCCTCCTCATGACAACAGCAATACGCTGTAGTCCCATCCTTCCTTTCAAGTCCTCTATCATAAGCCTAGCCCCTCCAGGCCTCACATTCAAGAATGCACTGCACATCCACCTCATCATTGTCATTTCTGTATGCTTGGGCCTATGAATATCCTCTTCCTTTACTGCCCAGGCCTCACTACCATATAACATTACACTCCTAACACACATTGTATATAAAGATCCCGTAGCATGAAGGGAGAGCCCTCTAAATGTCAGGAGAGGCAACTAGCCACTCCTCACTCCAGCTACAGAGCTAGCTCCAGTCCCACTTTCAGCACATAACATGTTTCTCAAGTAACAAAACTCTTCCACACACTTGACAGATTCACCAGTAAGATCAATCCTTTCATGCCTGACAATCTCCATATGATCTCTCTGACTCACTGCACACATGAAATCAGCATTATATCACAGACTGCCTCTAATAATACTACATCTCTTATGTGCCCATATATCACAAATATTGCACAAGATGCAATTACTTCCTATGCCACTGTGGCAAACCAAACATGGCCACTCTCCCTCCCACAAATGGCCACCAGTCCTAGATACCATCATTTCTGCTTTATCCACACATATCTTCAAGCCCTTATGCCCCATTCCATCTCTCCACTTCTTAAATCTTTCCTCTGCCTCCCTTTCACTTTCTGCAGTCAACACCAAATCATCAGCATACAACATCTGCCATGGAAGTCCTCTTCTAAAGTCACATGAAAGGGTTTCAAGCACCATGATCAATAATATGGGGCTCAAGACTGACCCCTGATGCACACCAACATTCAGGGGAAACTCATTACAGTACTTAAATCTCCGAGCACCCATATACATAAGGATGGCAAGTGAAACAGGAGCTCCAGCTCTACTTACCATCTGAATTCCTATCCTCCTCAGGAGCAACACCCTGATCAGTTAGTGCTATGGCCAAAGGAGAATACAAATGGACAGAAGTACGTACTGGGATTTGATTTAATGAAAAGCATTGCTCCCCTTTCAAAATTTTAGTAAGTGGAATAGCTCGACCCAAAAAGAGTTGAAAGAATATACTAAACAAACCAAGTGCACAGTGTAGAAACCTCCTGTTGGTGAGGTGGGGCAAAGAATTATGACGGTATAAATCAATGAATGGATGTATGGATCACTTACTTCAAACAAAAACCAACCTAGCAGTTTCGAACAGTTTGTGCAATCTTCTTCAAAAATCAATTTAAAATATTTTAATATCCAAGTTTCACATATTTAATTAGCTATCCTAAACTAACACATGAAAATATAACATTACCACCATATTTTTCTCTTAATTTAATATTTTTAATAAGGCTGCTTCACCATTAAGTCTGATGTTCTGGAAGGATAGTAGAGTCGCATGAGGGTGCCTTCCTTTGTGCGGCCCACCATGATATCAGTACATCCCACCACATGAGGCCCTGCAACACAAACTCAGTTTGAGATCAGCCATTATATGTAAAGTGTAATGTACAGAGTAATTAAAAATTTTAATGGTTTGAATGCAGAGTGAATATATATGTGTGTGTGTGTGTGTGTGTGTGTGTGTATATATATATATATATATCTATTGCCAGACGCCTCAATCCCGTTTGGGGTGGCCACAAACAAATCGCCTCCACATCACCCTGTCCCCTGCCATTTCACTGCCCTGCTCCCAACTCACACCCCCCTCTCTCATATACCTCTCCATCCCATCCCTCCATCTCATCCTCGGCCTCCCCCTCCCTCTTCCCCCCTCCACCTCACTCACATACACTCTCTTCGTCAGTCTTTCACCCTCCATCCTCTCCACATGGCCAAACCACCTCTGTGTGTTTCTCATAACGCTTCCTATCACATCCTCATCAACACCATAATGCTCCTTTATAATCCTCATTCGTCAGCCTGTCTCTCCATGTGACTCCACAGGCTCCTCTTAAATAACTCATTTCCACTGCTCTCACTCTTGACTTGTGTCCTTCCAACAACGTCCAAGCTTCACTTTCATTATTAGAGTTGGTTTCACAATACTGTCATGTAGTAATTTTTTCACTTCCATGCTCACTTCCCTGTTTCTTATCACTGCTTTCAAGGAACTAGCAACCTTTCTTCCCTACTGTACCCTTTCAAGCACTTCACCCTCCAAACTTCCATCCTTACTCATCACACTACCCAAGTATAAACGTACTCACATTTTCCAATTCCTCACCATCCAACCTCGCTGTAAATTCACTAACTTCACCTCTCTCAAAGACCATCACTTTACTCTTCACTACATTCACCTTTAAATTCCGTTTCTTACACACTCTCCCAAACTCATCCACCAAGCCTTGCAGCTCCCCTTCGTCTTCACTCAATAACACAATATCATCTGCAAACAACAGTACAGGGAGTTTCCAAACACTATCCTCTCTCACCAGGGCCACTCCAACATCCACTGCCCTACCTTGTATCTCTTTTTATTACCCCATCCATGTACAGATTGAACAACCATGGAGACATGACACATCCCTGTTTCAACCCAACCTTCAACGAGAAAAATTCACTCAGTTCACCATCCACACACACTGCAGCCTTAGCACCATCATACATACTCTTCACAGCATTCAACAATTTCCCATCTACTCCATATATTCTTAATACTTTCCACAATCCTTGTCTATCCACCCTGTCATATGCTTTCTCCAAATCCATGAAAGCTGCATACAACTTCTTTCCCTTCTCTAGAAACTTTTCCACTAAAGATCTAAGAATGAATATCTGATCTACACAATTTCTTCCCTTCCTAAAGCCTCCCTGTTCTTCTCCAACTAATTCCTCTGTTCTTTCTCTAACTCTGTCAATATGTATCCTACCATACCCTTTTCCTATTATACTAAGAAGACAAATGCCCCTATGATTACCACACATTTCTTTTTCCCTTTTTCCTTTGTACAAGGGAATAATTATACCTGACTTCCAATCCTCCGGGACTCTACCTTCCTCCCAGGCCAATCTGCACATCTTCCACATCCATTCTACTACTATCTCTCCCCCATGCTTCAGCATTTCACCACACACTCCATCAATTCCTGGGGCTTTCCCCAATTTAACTTTCTTCATTGCTTCCACAACTTCTATCCTACTGATTTCTTCCTGTCTTCTCACCTCCCTCCTTCTCCCAGCCATTCCCCAGCCACTTATACTCGCATTACTTCCATCCTGTATGTTCAACAAATCCTTAAAGTGTTCTCTCCATCTGCTCACTTTTTCTCCCTTCTCCAATAGAAATCTACCATTTTTATCTTTCACTCCCCTGCTAACCTCACTTCCACCCTGTCTTACTCTCTTCACCTCTTTCCAGAACATTTTCTTACAGTCCCTCCACTTTACACTCAAATTCCTTCCAAATTCCTCATCCACTCTCTTCTTACTCTCTCTTACTAATCTTTTCACCTCTCTCTTTCTTTCTACATATAACTCTCTCTTCCGCCTCTCAACTTCTTCCACGCCCCTATTTCTCATCCATTCATTGTATGCTTTCTTCTTTTGTGCCACAGCCTGTCTCACCTCTTCAGTCCACTACGCTGTTCCTTGCACCCCCCTCCGTCTTCTCTTCCTCCCACACACCACATCACATGCTGCACATATTTCTTCTGTAAATATCCTGCACAAACCTTCCACGTCCCCCATCTGCTCCAATTCATATTTGCCCAATCGTTCCTCCACTTCTCTCTTATACTCTGCCTTTTTCTCATCCTCTTGTAACCTTTCCACTCTCCTTGCAACTACTCCTTCCTCTCATCTTTCCCTTCTTCTATTACTCCATCTTACTTGGATCCTAATTTTGGCCACCACCAAGTAGTGGTCAGAAAGTCCACTCCCCCAACCTCTATAAGCTCTTGCATCCATTACACATCTTCGCATCCTTTCATTCACACACACATAGTCAATCATTGCCATCCTTTCATTCAGTTCACCACCCACTCTTCTCATCACTCGCCACGTATACCTGCGGATCATTTTATACCTGAAGAGGATATTGGGGGAGGCGGTGGCTGAATCGGTATAGAGGCGGCCTGCAGTCCTAATGGACCCAGGATCGAATCCCAGCTGGAGCAGGGAACAGTTTAAGGATCTGAATTTCCTAAAAGCAGACTTTCCTGATCTACCAGATGACCCGCCGACATGTTGTAAAAATACCCCCGCTAATACCAACACACCAGTCCTGTATGAGACAGCCCTAGCATGTATTCAATATCGACGGTGGGTGTTAGCGCTGAAGTGGTGACATGTGGAGGTGTAGGAGGACTACTGGGCCTTGAGATAGGTCACTGCCCCCAAGAAATAGGCCTTGAAGCCTTTGCCCAGAGTTGGACGTGTAAAAAAAAAAAAAAAAAAAAAAAAAAAAAAACTCCCAGCACAAATGTCCACTAACACACGGCCATTCTCATCTATCTCAGCAGGCACACCCCACTCACCGACTATTCCATCCACCTTCACATTCCCTACTTTACCATTCATATCACCGATCAAAAACACTCTCATTTCTTCCAAACTTTTCCATGCACACTTCCACATTTGTCCAGAACTCTTCTCTCACTCTGCTAGCACGATCTTGCGTTGGTGCATACACACACACAATCGCCCACATTTGTATTCCAACTTTCAACCTTACCCACACAATCCTTGACCCAAGTGATCCATACTGTCTTAGGCTTCTTTTTCCATCTTTTACTCACAACTATACATACTCCCTCTTTTGCCCTCTCATTCTCACCTACTCCTGCACATATACCCCATCCATACTCTCATTCTCTCACACTTTCTCCTCTCCATTTTGTTTCAGTTATTCCACATACATCCACTTTCGCACCCTCAAGCACCTGGACAATCTCTCTCTCTCTCTCTCTCTCTCTCCAGGTGTCTGTCCTTTCCTCTCCATTCTTTTTCCTTCCATCTATACATACATACATTATATATATATATATATATATAGAGAGAGAGAGAGAGAGAGAGAGAGAGTATATATATATATATATATATATATCCATCCACTCACCTGATATAGTGCTGCTCTCAGGTGTCTGTCCTTTCCTCTCCATTCTTTTTCCTTCCATCTCTCTCTCTCTCTCTCTCACTCTCTCTCTCTCCAGGTGTCTGTCCTTTCCTGTCCATTCTTTTTCCTTCCATCTATACACACACACACACACATATATATATATATATATATATATATATATATATACACACACCCACTGCAAATTGACATAGGACCTACACACAGAATTGCTATGGAAGAATTGTCAGTCTTTGCTTTGTGTTTCCACCTCTACCAAGTGAATTTTTTGGGCAAGAAGTAACTGGTAACTCCTCTGGTGTTGGCCGGAGGTGGTGAAACACTCAACACATCAGTGCTTGTCCAGAAGAGAGAGTGGGAGTATATGTTCCCGTCGCTCCGAGCTTGTACCTCCCTCTTCTTCATATTTATTACTGTTTGCCCTGTTATTTTCCAAGAGTTGAGTTGTGATGCCTGGAAAGTACTGCTCAAGGGATGACAGGGTCCATATCATTGCATGGAGGCAGGATAATGTCCTTATCAACATGAACTGTGAATGTACTGGACGTGCAAATATGACCATCATGAAGATTCTTGCTGCAGCAGGTGGCCTACAACGTGATGTCGTACCAGAGCACAAGCATGGCGGTGGAAAGAAGACGATGACTTCCAGAGGTACTGTTACGCTTCTGAAGAGGGAAGTAATCAAGAATCCTCGATGGACAGCAGCAGAATTGAAGAGAATGCATCCCCTGCTGTTACAAGACGTCTCAATTCGAACTGTCCAACACCACTTGCAGAAGGTGCTGGGTTTGCCAAGCCACACCGCAGCCAAGAAACCGCTTCTCACTGACTGCATGAAGATGCAGCGCATTCAGTTTGCCAAGAAGTATGCACACTGGACATCGTATGTGAGGAGAAAAGTTATGTTTTTCGATGAAAGCACATTTCAAGTGTCCCAGGTGCGTTCTGCCAAGGTTCATCGCCCAGCCTCCAGTAATTGATGCGACCCTACTTACACGGTGCAGACTGTTAAGCACTCACAATCAGTAATGGTATGGGGGTGTTTCTCAGGTGAAGTGAGAAGGGGAGGCCTCTACTTTCTTCCTAAGAACTTGATGATGAATGGTGGCCAGTACATTCAAGTTCTGAAAGATCATTTGTTAAACTTTTTTCCTATTCATGGGTGTGACTTTTTCAAGCATGATTCAGCTCTATGTCACAAGTCAAGAAAGGTGACAAAATGGCTTCAGGATAATCAGACTGAGGTCTTCGACTGGCCTGGCAACAGTTTGGATCTAAATCCGATATAAAGCTGCAGGGAAAAGATGATGAAAATCATGGCAGAGAAGACACCCAACGTGGACAACCTCAAGACTGAACTGACAAATGTTTGGTGCAAAGAAATGTCCTTAGATTACTTTAGAGATCTAACTGATTCCATGCCAAAATGCATCCAACTGGTCCTGAAAAAAAAAAAGGGAAGCATGACTTCATATTAATGAATGGCATTTCATGAACAAACACTGTGATATACTATGATTTCTATGTTTTTTAAAACCATGTGGGGGAGGTCCTAAGTCAATTTGCGGTAACTGTGTGTATATATATATATATATATATATATATATATTGCCAGACGCCTCAATCCTGTAAAGGGTGGCCACAAACAAATCGCCTCCATGTCACTCTGTCCCCTGTCATTTCCCTGCCCTACTTCCAATTCACACCCTCCTCTCTTATATACCTCTCCACTCCATCCCTCCATCTCATCCTTGGCCTCCCCTCCCACTTCCCCCCTCCACCTCACTCACATACACTCTTCTCATCAGTCTCTCACTCTTCATCCTCTCCACATGGCCAAACCAACTTAATGTGTTCTCCTAAAGCTTCCTATCACGTCCACATCCACACCACAACACTCCTTCACTTACTCATTTGTCAGTCTGTCTCTCCATGTGACTCCACATGCTCCTCTCAATTAACTCATTTCCACTGCTCTCACTCTTGACTTCTGTCCCTCCAACAAGGTCCAAGCTTCACTTCCATGTGTTAGAGTTGGTATCACAATACTGTACCATACTATCATGCAGTGTCTTTTTTACTTCCATGCTCACTTCCCTATTCCTTAACACTGCTTTCAAAAAAACAGCAATGAACAATAATGAAAACAAAAAATTAACTCTCAGGCTTCTAAAGGTCTTGCAGGGGCAAGTAAACTTATCTGGCATTAGCTAGAATAAATCATTTTGTACTCTACATTTAAGGGTTAAATCAAGAAAGGTCTTAGCCTTAGCACCTCACATGGTCTCCCAAAAGCGAGTAAAATTACCCTGTGTTAGCAAAAATAAAAAATATTAAACATTGCTTTATGAAACTTAAGATTAAATATTCTGGACAGTAGGGCAAACCCTACTTTCAACATAATGTGTACACCATCAACCTATGCATGGCTAACCTTGTGGGATTGGAGTGTGGTTTGAGAATTTGCCAGCCATAGTGCTAGGAGAGCGGCGCGAGGCCTCAGTAGATAGCAAGAGCCGTGTTCCACCACCCACCACCCGCACCACCCTTACTCCTGCTTAAAAAAAATGGAAAGTACATGTACTCAGAAGAATTTAGTGTTCAGGCAAAACTGTAAGAGCTTGGTGCATACAATAAATTAAAAAATTTATTTATCTGATATGACAAAAATGAAACAAAGCAAAAGCAGGCTGTAAAGTCTATGCCCAGAGTCGGACAAAAAAAAAAAAAAAATCACCTAAAGGGTTTAGAGTGGCATTGTGGAATGTGGATAGTCTGAAAGATAGAGGGGTGGTGGGGGAAGTAGTGAAGACTCTGAGTAGGAGATGGTTGGGTCAGTTTGTTTGTTGCAATGCACTGCAGGTATAAGCTATTGTGGCAGGGAAGTGTAGATAGATACGGTGGTGTGGAAGTGCTAGTCAGTAAGAAATGTGTGGAATGTGTCATGAATGTAATGAGTGTAACTGGAAGGATTACAGCATTGAAAATATTATTTGGTAAACATATGATGACCGTAATATTGTAGTATGCTTCACAGGCTGGCTTGAAATGATGAAGAAAAGATAGCTTCTAGGAAGACGTGCTGCATGTGGTTCGTGGTATGGGGGATGATGTGACAGTAGTTTTGGGTAGGGATTTAAATGCTCATGTGAGAGAAGTAGCTCGAGGATATGAAGGGATGCATGGGGGATGCACGTGTGCAGAAAGGATACTCAAATTTGGGAAGATGGAAAAGGATATATGCAACACACATTTTAGGAAATGAGAGAATATGCTGATTACATATGAGTCCAGGGGAAAAAGTAGCCATGTTGAGAATTTCTTGGTCAGGAGGGCTAGTAGGAAGGTGGTGAAGGATGTCAAAGCTATGTGACAAGTGTGTGCAGTAACACAAATTATCAATATGTGACATGGTGCTGAAGGAGAGGGTGGTGACGAAGAGGACCTGTGCACCCAGGAGGAAAATACGCTGTAAGCTGAAAATACAAGCAGTAGGGGATGTTTTCTATGGTGAGATGAGTAGAGTGATGGTCGAACGGGGAATGTAGACAGTAGAGTTAATGAGCAGTACAAAGGTCTCAACAATAATTTTTTGTGAGCTGCTGATTCAGTGTGCAGATGGACGAGGGGCCCTTCAAGACATAAGGTAACGTGGAGGTGGGATGAGTGTAGAAGCCACAATTAAAAAGAAGAGAAGACTTTTCTGGGTGTGGAGAAGGGGTGGTATTAGAAAGGAATACAGTGACTCCTCCAATTATGCGGCTACTGTATCACTAAACTGTTCCGTGAAATGGAATTCGCACAAATGGTACCACAGAAATTGGTAGGCTGATATCTAAACATTTTCCCACAGTCGTCCACATCATATCTAATAATTGTTGTAGTAAACATACTACCTCTAGGAACATCACTGGGAACAAAAATGGGTTAATTAGAGTGTATAAAGTGGTAAATATGTGGTTATAACTTACCATGACAAGGGATTGAGCAATGTTTGGGTGTCAGGGAGGGGTGTACCTCCTTTGTGTTAAGTAATTTACGTAGTTAGTCGGCTGCTTTTGGTTGAACTCATATCCATCTAAGCATCCCACTCAAGCTTTTAATAAATAATAAAATATTCTTATTGCCTGTAGCTCCTTGTGAGGATAATAATAAAATGTTTACCTGAACATTCACGCAAATGCACTGTGCCAGGCTGTCTCTTTTGTTACCTAACGTATGTAGCTAGTCACCTGCTCACAGTTCTACGCACATCCATCTACGCATCCCAGACCCATCCATCCATCCATCATCCAATACTATGTCACCCCATGAGGAGCATAGGAACACGGCCACTTTTAGCAAATAATAAAATATTCTTCGTGCCTGTAACTTCTTTTGAGGAAAATAATAAAATCTTTGGGTAAACATGCACGCAAACATGAGGTCCCAGGCCGTCTCCTTTGTGTTACATAATTTATGTAGCTAACTGTCTGCTTTCAGCTTTACTTACCGGTACATCCACCTTCGCATATCACTTTCATTTTTAACCCCTAAAAAACAAAATACAATATAGAGCCAAATTCAAGATCCGATCATTTTGAGATGCCTGGAAATTACGGGGATACACTCGGGATGGGCATAATCGGCCAAATGTAAACAAAACTTTAAATCTTTATGAAAACAATGAGTAATGACAGAGTAAAAAATGACGTACAGTACCATTGGAAAGCACATACCTTCAGGTTCTGCATGAACTGGCGCTGAAGACTATGTGAACTTTCACTGGACTGGCAGTGATCTTAGGTGTACTAAAATCACTGTTTTTCACTCCCATGACCATTACCCAGAGCTTACAACACTCTGATTTTCACATTATAATTACTATTTGACATTGCATCCACAACAGACATTCACTGTGTACTGATGCAATTATATTTCACTGTACTGCCAATGCAATACTCATACCACATACTTGCAGTGAAATACATTTGCAAAACCATTTTATAACATTTTTACAATAAACTGGACATTCCATATTATAATAATAAATGAAGGTAATATTGCAAATCACGTCACTTTCACGTCACTGTTACCACGATGTATCTATTACATAGAGGCACTTATGGAGAGTACTATGTTGTCAATATATATGTACATATAAAATTACATTATTACTAACACTATTTCACATCACTGTTGCATCACTGTACATTGCTGTGAGTCACTGAAACATCACTGTTACTGCAATGTATCTATAACACAGAGGCTATTATGGAGAGTAATAGATTTCCAATATACTGTATATGCATATATAAAATATATTATTATTACACTATTTCATGTCACTGTTGCATCACATCACTGTACATTACTGTGTGTCATGTTACCGCAATGTATCTATTCCACAGAGGCACTTACGGAGAGTAATATGTTTCCAATATACAGTATATGCACATATAAAAATATATTATTATTACAATATTTCACATTATTGTCGCATCACTAGATTACTGTCACTATCAATAATTCTTCAGAGTGGCTATGGACAGCTCCTAGGAATGATCTTGATTGGTGTGGATGTGGATGTGCCAGATCCACGTGATTCATTGGGGGCCAAGCAGAGAGAGATCGAACAACAATGTGACATCTTCACTGTCACAATGCCGGACAAAGACTGAGTGAGTTACGAGGTATATGGTGCAGGGATGGTGGTGGGGATTTGTTATTGTCATCATACTCCTCCACAGAACACGGGAAGCTACCTCAATGCTTGCACTAGTTTGAAAAATGACTTGACTGCATATGTGGGCACCCGTCTTTTTGGCCCTAGTACCCTCAGACAGCATATGCGGACACCCATCTTTTAGTGGTTAATAAACAAAAAAATTCTTAGTGTCTGTAGTTCCTTTTGTGGAAAATAATAAACTGTTTCCACAAACATACATGCAAATGGTGCCAGGGTGATGCCACCAGGCTGCCTCCTTTGTGTTATGAAACTTACATAGTTGGCTGCTTTTGGTTGAACTCAAATCAATCTATGCACCTCACTCTCAATTTTGATAAATACAGTAATGAAATTTTCTTACTGCATGTAGCTCCCTGTGAGGAAATAATATGCTTACACAATAATGCATGCAGATGCTCGGTGCCAGGCCATGTTGACATGTCACTGCTTGGGACTTGGGAGTATCGGCACTCGGTAGACCATGTTTTGGGGGGTGCTGATTTTGGGATTTTCCCATGCAAACAAGACTCTCTCCTGTGTAACAAGAATCAGGGTAGGGTTTATCTCTCCGTGCAAATGGTAAAAATCATAAATGAAACCCATGTAATTTGGGGGGTCACTGTACATGGAGGCCAGGCGGAGGGTCAGAAAGGAGTAATCCCTCTAATATCCGAATGCCCAATATCTGAACATCCCCACTAACCAGACATAATCGTCCCAGGATCCAATATTCCCAAAATGGGTCAAAAACCGCAAAAAATTCGAAAAAAAATCTGACTTTTTTCCCACTCGTAATTTGAAATTGCTGCGTGGCGCCAAACAGCTGTTACACCATGGTCCCTTCACCCCTTCCTTCCTCCCCCCTCCCCCCTCCCCTGTCAGGGTTGCCATTTGGTATTTTTCATTACCAAGTGTGGGCCAGTTTGGTAATGAAAAATTCGTTTGGTAATGAATCAGAATAATGCATTACCAAATGGATTTTTCACATGTATGAGGATACACAGGATGGAGATGGTGGATTGTTTGCTCTCTCTGATTAACTTGGTAGCCTATATAGCGTGATAATAATCAACATGCTGTTAATTACAAGAAGAGTGATTACATGTATTTCCACCTGTGTATATAATTAGTGAAGAATAGATGCTAGCTTTACGAGTTTGGTAATGAAAATTGAGGGAGTTTGGTAATGTGGCCGTTGCAATCTGGCAACTCTGTTACCCCGCCACCATCAACAGTCACAGCCTAACTCCGATCGAGAGCAGATGCTTATAGCAGTGCAAGCCACAGGTGCTTATTTTTTGTGAATAAACAGTGAATAAACTGCAATACCTCGCCACTAGAACACACGGGAGTTTACAGTATTGTGCAGTGTTAAGAAATTAGAATTTAGAGTGCACAGGATTAACTGTGGACTGCAAACTGGCGGTTCAAACGAGTCCAGGAGCCAGGGACTTGTAAGTACCCAGAATGTTTAATATTGCATAAACTCACCTCTAAAACCTCATTTTATGGTTCTTTTGCATTTATTTCAGTCTTTTATGTCCCTTATTGGTGTGATTTGGGTCTTAAATAGGTGCAATGCATGTCCAGAGGGAGCTGTATAGGTGTTTTTCTGAGTTAGGGTCCATAAGTACAAGTCCAGGAGGCTGGGGCCCAATATCCGGACAGGATCACTATCCGGACATGCCTTTGGTTCTAATACATCGGATATTGGAGGGATTACTGTATACAGGTAACTCGCACGGAACACGATCTCACGGAACGCGCTCGCAATTATACGCGGTAAGGGCTGGGATACATATTAGACAACGTAAGATTAAAAAACCATTATGAAAACTACAAATTAACGCAGGAGAGGCCTTTGAAAGATCAAATCCTCGAACGTCACCGCAGCGCGCGGTTTGTTTTGATTACGTGACGATCTAGGCGGGAAATTATTCAGTGAGTGAGACATTCCCGAGTACAGTAGCACAGTATTTGTAAGTTAAATATTTACAGTACTGTACTGTTCTGGTAAGTTTATGTGCAACTTAAAGTACTATTAAATAACGTTGGAAGGACACAAGTCAAGAGTGAGAGCAGTGGAAATGAGTTATTTAAGAGGAGCTTGTGGAGTCACGTGGAGAGACAGGCTGACGAATGAGGATATAAAGGAGCGTTGTGGTGTTGATGTGGATGTGATAGGAAGCGTTGTGAGGAACACACTGAGGTGGTTTGGCCATGTGGAGAGGATGGAGGGTGAAAGACTGACGAAGAGAGTGTATGTGAGTGAGGTGGAGGGTGGAAGAGGGAGGGGGAGACCGAGGATGAGATGGAGGGATGGGGTGGAGAGGTATATGAGAGAGGGGGGTGTGAGTTGGGAGCAGGGTAGTGAAATGGCGGGGGACAGGGCGACTTGGAGGCGATTTGTTTGTGGCCACCCCAAACGGGATTGAGGCGTCTGGCAATAGATAGATAGATAGAAATAACGTTAAAGCAAGAAATAAAGTCTTATAACCAGTTTACCTGATAGGCGTCAGAATATTGCCTTTTTTATTTGTTCGTTTTTTCCACAGTGCTGTTCAGTATTTGTAAGTTAAATATTTACTGTTCTCGTATGTACTGTACTTGTAAGCACTTAAATAAAGTTAAATCATTAAATAAAGCCTTGTAACCAGATAACCCGAATTATATGATTACCCATGATCGGCGTCGGAATATTGCCTTTTTTGTTTGTTCGTTAAACTCTTACTGTACTGCTTTTCTACAGTACTGTATTTGTAAGTTAAATATTTACTGTTCTGGTATGTACTTGTAAGCAATTAAAGCATTAAATAAAGCCTTGTAACCAGTTAACCTGATTTATATGATTACCCATGATCGGCGTCGGATTATTGCCTTTTTTTTTTTGTTTGTTCGTTAAAGACTTATAATAAGAGAAAAATACATTCTTGTCTTGGTATCTTTACCTATTTGCTCAGGTTTGCTGTAATGGTTTGCAACTTGTAGAAAACTGTGAAAACTTTCGGGAAGTGAACGAAAATCTGGGACATGACCTTGACTTCACCGTCTCATGTATCTGTCAGTTCACCACCGGCTATCGTGATGAGTGGATGTACGATTTTTCGCTCGTGGCCATGCCTAACCACACATAGTTACACCCATTATCTCGACCCAGACAGAAAATACAACCTTTTTCCTCCCTTGCAAAACACAAACAACCACCCTGTTTACGAGACAGCAATATATATTGCGAAAATAACAAGGTAAAATGATAAAGATGAACGTAAAATGATTGAGAAAGATGAACATGTTATGATGGAAGAAATACGTTTTCCCCGTCTGTAAACGTATTTATTTCTGCTTTGTATCTGTATTCGTAATAATTAGACTTATTGTTAGTTCTGAAACTGCATTACGATTCTATTTTTAGCCATTCTCGTGGTGTGGGAGCTGGAAGTTGTGACACAACTTCCTTATTGCTAATCGGACTGACCCTCCACTTTATTCTCCCGTGGCAGAGTCTAGCCTTGCAGGACGTGCAGTTTTCTCATTTAGGACTGATAATTCAACTCTTTCGCCCCCTTTTTCCAAGCATGGGCACAACGATAACGTAAAGAATAACTCGAAACTACCATAAACATATATCAAAAAGGTGAAAATGTATTCATAACATTTTTTTTTCCAACCATTCCTAACAGATTATGTACTGAAATCATTCGATATCACAGTACTGCATTTCTAAGTTAAATATGTACTGTTCTGGTATGTACTTGTAAGTTAAAGCACTAGTACCAGTTAACCTAATTTATTACCTATGATCGGCGTCGGAATGTTTCCTTGTGTTTACGTACAGTATTTGTGTGTTGAAGTTTTGCTCAGGAGTACTGTATTTGTGAGTTATAACATTAAATAAACCTTCTAACCACTTAAAGTGCTTTCTAGTGACAGATAACAGCAAAACAACACATTTGGGGGGTCTAGGGAGCAAAATACGGAGTAGTTTAAATATACGCGATTTCGCACCTAACACGGCACGGTAGGAACGAAACCCTCGTGTTCCGTGCGAGTTACCTGTACATGGAAAAGTCTGAGTTTCAGAGACTTTTACTGGATAAACTAAATACAGTGATCCCTCAGTTATCCGGACATTCATTATCTGAACATGTTCAGCTTCCGGACACTGGGCCTTTGCTCTGTTAAACTATTATCCGAATTTACTTGCTATTATCTGGACGTAAAAGTGCAGGAGAACTTCTGCTGGCCAGCTGACATGTCCAAACATTTGGTATTGTGGCCGCTGGGCTCGAGCCGTGAGTGAGAAGTAATCTGTAAACCCACAACCAGAGCTATATTGTCCGTCTGACCCTGTAATGAATGGTTAAAGTCGCACGCTCGTCCTATCACTCCCAACGAATCTCCAGCACCTGAGTAATATGACTGTAACCTGCAAGCAGTGTCAGAGCATCCGTGTGCATTCCCCATAGGGTGTCTAATATCGCGCAGCCAAGGGGGCTAAGTCTTTCCCAACCGGCACCTCCATCGAACACAGACCAAAAGCCACGAATACATGTTCGGCAACAGTGGTCATCCGCCTCTCTATTGAAGGTAGAAAGTCCCCCAGTCTCAATGCGTTGTGTTTCCACATGGCCACGCGGCATCTAACAGACCGCAAGCCATAAGTAAATGTACGACAAAATCGCCCGTCCACCTGTTGACAAATTGGGGATAATTCTGCCCACAGCTTTGCCCCTCCTCCCTCCCTCCTTTCCCTCCTCCATACCCTCCAGGCTCCCCCCTCAATCCCTCAGTCTTTATCCTCTTCCGTGGTGATAGCAATGACTCATGAGTTTTTGAATTTTTTTGCAATTTTTCAACTACAATTGGTCATATGGAAATTCTGTGGTGACCTCAAGAAAGCTCATGAAATTCTGCATCTAGAAATATGCTTAACTCTTAGAAGATGCCAGCAAAATTCTGAATTAGGATGGTGGGAAGTTATATGAAGGTAAGTTTCACTTGAACACTTTATTCCTGCTTGATTTTCGTACTCTTACTTGTCAGTTTTATGTTTTTTTATTAGCTTATCTAACAGCATAAACACCAGCAAAGATGATGGTATACGATTTTTACCAATATAACTAATTTATGGTGGCATATTTGGCCATGGAATTGTTTGTTGAGCCCCGAGAGCAATCACTTGTCACAGACAAAAGATTTTCAAACCGTCGTCAGCTTTTTTTGTGGATTTTTGTTGTTTATGCATTGTTTTCATGATGTTTAGCATTAAAATATGGATAATCATGTGTGTTTTGATGTCTAAATATGGCAGACTGACCTGAAAACAGTGCCAAAACTAGGAGAGGTACTGTACATACAGTCGTGTATAGGTGGGGTGTTTTTAGTTTTTTGATGTTTTTGTTTTAATGGTTTTCTTGGTGTTTTACACTACTATGGATATTCCTATGTGTGTTTTGATGTCTAAATATGGCAGACTGACTTGAAAACAGGACCAAAATTAGGAGGGGTACTGTACATACAGTCGTGTATACGTCAGGTGTTTTTTGGTTTTCAGTCATTTTTTTTCAGGGTTTTCTTGGTGTTTAGCTTTACTCTGAATATCCCTATGTGTGTTTTGACATCTAAATATGGCAGACTGACCTGAAAACAGTGCCAAAATTAGAAGGGGTACTGTACAAACAGTAGTGTATAGGATGGATGTTTTTTGGTTTTCAATGTTTTTTTTTTTTTTTTTTTTTCATAGTTTACTTGGTGTTTAGCATTACTTTGGATATTCCTATGTGTGCACTGATGTCCAAATGTGGCAGACTGATCTGAAAACAGTGCCAAAATCAGGAGGGGTACTGGACATACAATGGTGTATAGGTAGGATGTTTTTTGGTTTTCAGTGGTTTTCTTTCATGGTTTTCTTGGTGTTTAGCATTACTTTGGATATTCCCATGTGTATTTTAATGTCTAAATGTGACAGACTAACGTGAAAACAGTGTCAAAATCTGGAGGGGTACTGTACATCTATCTATCTATCTATCTATTGCCAGACGCCTCAATCCCGTTTGGGGTGGCCACAAACAAATCACCTCCAAGTCGCCCTGTCCCCCGCCATTTCACTGCCCTGCTCCCAACTCACACCCCCCTCTCTCATATACTTCTCCACCCCATCCCTCCATCTCATCCTTGGCCTCCCCCTCCCTCTTCCCCCCTCCACCTCACTCACATACACTCTCTTCATCAGTCTTTCACCCTCCATTCTCTCCACATGGCCAAACCACCTCAGTGTGTTCCTCATAACGCTTCCTATCATATCCACATCCACACCACAACGCTCCTTTATATCCTCATTCGTCAGCCTGTCTCTCCATGTGACTCCACAGGCTCCTCTTAAATAACTCATCTCCACTGCTCTCACTCTTGACCTATGTCCTTCCAACAACGTCCAAGCTTCACTTCCGTACGTTAGAGTTGGTATCACAATACAGTACTGTCATGTAGTAACTTTTTCACTTCCATGCTCACTTCCCTGTTTCTTATCACTGCTTTCAAAGAACCAGCAACCTTTCTTCCCTGCTGTACCCTTTCAAGCACTTCACCCTCCAAACCTCCATCCTTACTCATCACACTACCCAAGTACTTAAACGTACTCACATTTTCCAATTCCTCACCATCCAACCTCGCTGTCCATTCACTGACTTCACCTCTCTCAAAGACCATCACTTTACTCTTCGCTACATTCACATTTAGATTCCGTTTCTTACACACTCTCCCAAACTCATCCACCAAGCCTTGCAGCTAGGGCATTTTTTGGTTTTCATTTTTAAAAATTTTTTCATGGATTTCTTGGTGTTTACCATTACTTTGGATATTCCTATGTGTGTTTTGATGTCTAAATATGGCAGACTGACCTGAAAACAGTGCCAAAATTGACAGAGGTACTGTACATACAGTGGTGTATAGGTAGGGTGTTTTTTGGTTTTCAGTTTTTTTTTTTTTTCATGGTTTTCTTGGTGTTTTAGCATTACTTTGGATATTCCTATGTGTGTTTTGATGTCTAAATATTGCTGAATGACCAGAAAACACTTCCAAATTATGCAAAAGTACTGTACAAATAAGTTAGGTATAGCCAGGAGGTGGGTATAGGTAGGGTCTGGGTGTGATACAGGAATAGTGTTCATTATCCGGAGTTGCCACTATCAAGACATGCCACTGGCTCTATTATGTCCAGATAAATGAGGGATTACTGTAGTGTCAAAAGGAAGAAAGTGGTATTTAAGGTGGCAAATCAAATGAAGAGGGAAAACAGGGATATCATAAGTAAGCAGTGTGTGAGGAATGATGATGGAAAGGTGGTGGTGGACAGTGTGGATACAAAAGACACCTGGAAAGAGCATTATAACTGGTTGATGAATGACGAGTTTGACTGGAACAGGGAAGGTTTGGAGTCAGCAGATACAGTGCTTGGCCCTTGCTCTTTGACTGATACTGCTACTGCCAGCAGGGCAATAAGCAGGATGCAGTTGGGGATGGCAGCAGGTGGGCCTGGGTCAACTGCTGACTTGCTGAAGGTTTCAAGAGCTATAGGAATGGGTTTAGTTACTGATTAGATAAATGCAATCATGACTGTTTTCTCAGATGCCTGACTGAAGTGTGTGATTGTAAATATGTACAGCAATCCCTCCATTATCCGACGTAATAGAGCCAAAGGCATGTCCAGGTAATGGCTCCGTCCAGATAATGGACTTCTCCCCTGACCCCCATTCGTACTAACCTAACTTTGAAAGCCACTGTGAAAGGCAACTACAGTACTGTACATCATACAACACTTGTTCCTGTTGTTTAACACTACTCTATCTGGTCAAGCAAACCTAAAAGCCACAGATAGCAAATTACAGTACCATGTCATGCAGATCCATCAACCACTGACAAGCAATTACCACGGCAGGGCCATACCCTGCAGTGACATGAAAAAAAAGTGAGCAAACCAGCTACACAAGAAAAATGCAGTGGGCTATCTATCTATCTATACCCCGACATCCTAATCCCGCAAAGGGTGGCTGCAGCCAAAACACCTCCAAGTCGCTCTGTCACCCACCATTTGACTACCCTCCCCCCAACTCACCCCCACCTCCCTCATATACCTCTCTACTCCATCCCTCCACCTCATCCTTGGTCTACCCCTCCCTCTCCCTCCCTCCACCTCACCAACATACACCCTCTTGGTAAGTCTTTCATTCTCCATTCTCTCCACATGTCCAAACCACCTCACTGTATTTCTCCTAATCTTCTCAGCAACATCCACATCCACCCCACAACGTTCCTTCACTTCTTCATTCGTCAACCTGTCCCTTCATGTCACTCCACATGCTCCTCGCAAGTAACTCATTTCCACTGCTCTCATTCTTGACTTGTTCCCCTTTTGAAAGGTCCACGCCTTGCTTCCACACGTCAGGGTAGGGATCACAATACTATCATGCAGTGACTACTTAACTTCCATACTCACCTCCCTATTTCTCATCACTGCTTTCAGTGAACGAACAACCTTCCTTCCCTGCTGTATCCTTTCACGCACTTTATCCCCCAAAGTTCCATCCTTACTCATCACACTACCCAAGTACTTGAATGCACTCACATTCTCCATATCCTCACCATCCAACCTCACTGTACATTCTGTGACTTCATTTATCTCAAACACCATAACTTTACTTTTGTTTACATTAACTTTCAGCTTCCTCCTCCTACACACTGTCCCAAATTCATTCACCAAACCTTGCAACTCCCATTCATCTTCACTCAAAAGTACTGTATCATCAGCAAACAGCAACACCTGAAGCTTCCAAATCTCACCCTCATTCATTAGAGCCACCCCCACATCCACTGCCCTACCTTGCACCTCCTTTACAACCCCATCCATGTATATATTAAACAGCCATGGAGACATCACACAACCCTGTTTCAGTCCCACATTGAGATAAAAGAACTCACTCAGCTCACCATCCAATCGCACCGTAGCCCTAGCTCCCTCGTACATACTCTTCACAGCACTCAACAATTTCCCCTCCACTCCATATATTCTTAATACCTTCCACATACCTTGCCTATCTATTCTGTCATAAGCTCTCTCCAAGTCCATGAAGGCAGCATACACTTTCTTTCCCTTCTCTAGATATTTCCCCACTAACCATCTTAGAACAAATATCTGAACTACACACCCTTCTCCCTTCCTAAATCCCCCTTGTTCTTCTCCATCTACCTCCTCTGTCATATACCTAACCCTATCAATGAGTATTCTACCATATATTTTACCAGCCACACTAAGAAGGCAAATACCCCTATCGTTACCACATACTTCTCTCTCCCCTTTTCCTTTGTATAAAGGAACAATTATACCTGATTTTCAGTGTGCTCTGGAACCCTTCCCTCTTCCTAAGCCAATCTACACAACTTCCATAACCACTCCACAACAATCTCACCCCCATACCTCAGCATTTCACCACACACTCCATCAATTCCTGGGGCCTTTCCCAACTTGATCTTCTTCATTGTTTCCAATATTTCCGCCCTACTGATCTCTTCCTCCCTCCTCTCATCTCTTCTTCTCCCAGCCATTTCCCAACCACTTATACTCGCACTGCTCTCACTCTCTACATTCAATAATTCCTCAAAGTGCTCCTTCCATCTCCTCAATTTCTCTCTCTTCTCCACACATAATCTATCATTCCTATCTTTCACTCCCCTACTATTTCCCCTTTCACACTGCCTTACTTTCTTTACCTCCTTCCAAAACAATTTCTTACTCTCCCTCCATTTCACTCTCAGATTCCTCCCAAACTCATCATCCACTTTCTTCTTACCCTCCTTCACCAGTCTCTTCACCTCCCTTCTCCTGCTCACATATACCTCTCTCTTCTCTCTCTCATCTTCTCCCCTACCTCTACTCGCTATCCATTCACTATATGCCTTCTTCTTTTTTCACCTCATCATTCCACCATGCTGTGCCTTGCACACCCTTGCATCTCCTCCTCACTCCACAAACCACCTCACATGCTGCGCCTATCTCTTCTGTAAATATCTTACATACATCTTCCACCCCTTCCATCTGCTCTAGCTCATACCTTTCCAATCTTTCTTCCACTATGTTCTTATACTTTGCCATTTTCTCCCTAACTTGCAAATTCTCCACTCTTCTCACAGGAGCTGTTTCCTCCTGTCTTCCCCTTCATCTTCTCAACCATTTTCTTTGCAGCTTTACCTTGGCCATCACTAAGTGATGGTCCAAGACTCCATTCCCCCACCCTCTCCATACTCTTGCATCCAACACTTGTCTTCTCATTCGCTCATCCACACACACGTAGTCTATCATTGCCTTTCGTTCAACAAGTTCACCATCCATCCTCCTCATTACTCTCCATGTATACCGGTGGATCATCTTATGACAAAAGTAGGTGCTGGCTATTGCCAACCCCTTACCAGCACTAATGTCCACCAAAGCACTACCATTCCCATCTACTTCAGCTGGCACACCCCACTGACCAACCACTCCATCCACTCATACATTCCCAACTTTGCCATTCATGTCTCCAATAAAAAGCACTCTCTCACTCCTCTCAAATTTGTCCATACATGCTTCTACTCTTGCAGTGGGCACACAAAAAATAATGGTAAAATTGAGCAATATCATGGTGAAAACAGAATATAATCATGGTACAGTACTGTATGCAAGAATAAAATCGACATCAACATTCACGATTCCTTGCTGGGAGTTGCACTAAATAACCTGCTAGCTCCTTGGCTTTGACTTTTGTACTATGGCTGGTGAAGCTGTTGCTTTGCACAGTACATCCTATGTGGTCTACTGGCATGCCCTGAGGAGCTTAGAGTCAGAGTCAAGGAGGATCTCCAGCAGTCGGCCCAGAGGAGCGGCTGTGGGATGTGGTGATGGACTGCCTACTTCAAGTGACTCTGAAGATAGCCACAAACTCATGTCCTGGGTAGACACAACGACTGACGACGTGCTAGGCTGAGGTTCCGCTGAAGGCGTGGTTTGACACTGTGATGGTGGCAGAGAAGAGGTGGACTGCATGGGGGTCAGAGACCTGAAAAAGTGGTTTATCTTGGAATGGTGATAGGAGCAACGACTCGGGTGTCAGATGACACTCTGGTGCACAGAACACAGATCCTCCCCAAGGCAAAGAGGCACCATCTCTCTGTCCCAATCTGGGTGCTTGGAATATTCAAGCACCTGCTTGAGGTGAGCTCAGAATGTGCTCAGGCGACGGATGAATGGAGTACTGCAGTTCACCGCCTCATCTGCATCATCCTCATCACTCTCTTCTGGCCAGGCAGCAGCAACAGAAGTGGCCATCTTGATGTCAAATATAACCTGAAAGCCGGGATCGTCTCCATCGTCATCTAATCATTCCCGGACATGACTGATACCGACAGCCTCGCCTGCGTTATGAAGGCAAGTGTGGAAGCCGTCCACATCAAGCCCAGAAAGTCGTGTCTGCTCTCGTGTCCCTGAAGGAGACGAGACCAGCCACTTTCGAGGGTTTTCACAGATTTCCTTCCATGCACTCATCCAGTTATACACAGCAGACTTCAGGTTATAGCACCACAGGTTTTCAAGTGTCCTCTGCCCTCACGTGTCCAGCCCCTGACTCTGCTTGTCCTTGTCCTTGAGAACAACCATCACCTCATTGAGGAACCTCTGTCAGTACAGCCTCTTCGTGGCCATAATCATATCCTCGTCCATTGCTTATCAGAACAGTGGTATTAGGTGGCAAAAACATGACCTAATGAAACCATCATCTGCAACCAATTCCTACTTGGAGGGATGCACAGCGGCATAGTCCTAAGAGCCTTTACCTGATCATGAGGGATTCCAAGTTCCTCCCTTGACAAAATGAATGTGGAACCAAATCTCTGAAGATCTTGGAGGTAAACTAAGCCTTCACAGAATGGTACCACACAACAGGAAGGACATCCATTAGCCCACAAACGCAACAGGGCTGTTCTGCACGTCCAACAACAACAGGTTTCGACCAGTGCGTTCCACTTGCATTAGCACAGCGCAAAACAGATACCCATCGCTTAGACAATTTGTGGCCAGGCACACGCTTCACCTTTTCACCTACTAGAGTGCTCGTGGGCACTGAGCGGTAGAAGAGGCCAGTTTTGTCAGCAATACAGACTTGACTGAGAGTGAGACCCTCCTTCTCAATGAAGCCTAACAAATTCTGGTGAAATTCCTCCACTCCCTCCTCACTAGCGTCTGAAGCTTCGCCACGGGTCTTATGATTGGTAAGGCCATGTCGAAGCTTGAACATGAACATCCAATCTTTGGATGCCTCGAAGTCTGGGACATTGTGAAGGTGGAGAAACTTCTTGGCAGCGGCCTTCAGCTTGGTGACTAGCATAGCATGCCTGCAGCCCGTTGCTGGTGGTACCAGATCAATGTTGAATGGTTGACTTCGGCATGCTGAGGCAAACTCACAGCCTTCTGTTTGGTACTGGGGCTGTTCCTCTCACCAAAGTCTGCTATGTGCTGGGTGAGTTTGTCACAGGCTTTCCTTATGTCATGTAGGGTTGAGTGGGCCAGGTCATACTCCTTCAAGATGCTGGAAGTAGACCATCCCCCATCATCATCATTATTCAGGATCTCCTCCTTCTTCTCCAGAGTCAGCACTACCCTCTTGCTTTTTCCTGGTGGAGGGGCCATCATCACACACCTTGGGAAGAGACATCCAAGGAAAAGTAAGGCCTAAAGCAGGTAGGGAACCACCACAAAAGCTACCACATGCGCTGCCATAACAACTGTCCAGCTGCTCACTACATGATTGCCGTGGGGGAACTGAGACTGAGCGAAGGGGTCTCTGGCAGACAATGGGTAAACTAACCAGCCAGACACGGCTGTGCCACCGGGCTATTCCAGCCTGCCCAGGCAGAAATTTTTTGTGCAACCATAATTTCCAAATGGACACACGCATTTTGTCTGGATATTAAGAAAAAATGCGCAAATAATGGTTTCGAACAGCCAGAGCACAGCGTCCGGGTTATGGATTTTCCAGGTAATCAAGAGATTACTGCACAGTATAAGGGGAAGGGTGATGCCCTTGAAAGAGGTTATTATAGAGACATAAAACTTTTAGACCAGATAATGATGGTAATGGAGAGAGTCCTAGAGAGTATAATAAAGAAAAGAGTGAATACTGATGAGATGCAGCTTGGGTTAATGCCAGACAAACGGACCACTGATCCAAATTCATTGTCCAACTGCTTCTGAAAAAATATATAGGAAAGAAAAGGGAGAGTTACTTTTCAAAGAGAGAGAGAGAGAGAGAGAGGCCTCAGCCAAAGTCCCAAGGGAGGTGGTGAAGTGGACACTGAGAAAACTTGGGACTGAGGAGTGACTGGTTACAATGGTCATGGCTATGTATGTGAATGCTTGCACTTAGGTGAGGGTGACTGGAGATTTGAGTGATGAGTTTTCCATGAATGCTGACATGTATCAGCAGTTAATCTTGAGCCTCTTGTTGCTTGCCATGCTCCTTGAAGCTCTATCACATGACTTCAGAAATGGCTTCCCATGGGAGATGTTGTGTACTGATGACTTGGTGTTGACTGCAGAGAGTGAAAGAGAGGCAGAGGAAAGAATAAGGAGGTGAAACAACGGAATAGGGCACAAAGGTCTGAGGGTAAAAGCTGATAAAACAAAAGTGATGATATCTAGGGCTGGTGGTTGTATTGTCAAAGCAGGAGGAGTGTGGCCATGTGCATTTTGCACAAGGATGTGGGAAGTAACTCCATCTTGTGCAGTGTTTGTGATATGTGGGTGCACAAGACACGTAGTAGTATCAGAAGTAGACTGTGCAATAATACTGATTTCGTGTATACAGTGTGTTGGGGTGAGCATGGAAAGATTGAGAGACATGAAAGAATTATCTTGCTGGAGAGTCTCTGGAGCATGTGGAGTTGTTTTGTTATCTGGTGGACATGTTATGTGCTGGAGGTGGGGCTGGAGCTAGCTCTATGGCTAGGATAAGGAGTGGTTGGAGGAAGTTCAAGCTGTTGCCTCACCTAACACTGAAAAGGCTCCCCCTCCATGCAAAAGGGATCCTTGTATGCAGCATGTGTCAGGAGTGTAATGTTGTACTGTAGTGAGACCTGGGCAGTAAAGGAAGAGGATATTTACAGGCTTAAACACACAGAAATGACACTGATTACATGAATGTGTAGTGCATCCTTGAATGCAAGGCTGGGGAGGGGAAGCTAGAGCTACAATTGAACAGTTGAGAGAGGGGTTGATTGCGATGACTGGGCATGTTGAGAGGCCAGAAGATGACAATTGGGCACAGAAGGTGAGAGGTGTGAATGTTGAAGGTAGGGCTGTGAGAGGCAGACCAAAAAAAAGACCTGGGTGAGGTCATAAAGAGTAAACAAGGAAACTGCCAGAGATCGTGCAACATGGAAAACTGTCATTAGGTGAAAAAGACTAATGCATGCATGCATTATGAATCCTTTAAAAATAACGGTAAAAAATGATAAAATGATGAGTGCAAAAGTTACAGTCCAATGCTGTACTCATAAACACTTTTCAAAATAGTGATACAGTTCACAAACTGAAAGGACACTACATGGAAAAAAAAAAAAAATAGCTGGGCAATGATCACAGCAAGCAAGTAATCACAATGCAGATACCGTGACAAAGTAGCAGAAATTAAGTGATGATACTGTAAGTTATGTAAGGTATACCATAATAAATGTGTCCAACGCTGATATGATTATGGTGCATGTTTGTTGTTCAGATATGTGATGTCAGGAAGAAGGTATAGTACGAATGGAATCTAATGATGAAGAGAAGTATTATGAGCATGGAGAAAATGAACCTGAAGATGTGTTCAGTAACAGAGGAAAACACAGTAAACAGTCAAAATACCTGTATAGAAGTAATGCACTGTATACTGTATCTAATTAATGACGGAATCACACTATCATTTATAAAGGCTCCAATAAGCTTGCATGCATCAGCCTTGGTCATCTTATGGCAGCTTTCCATGCTGCTAGATCTCTGGTAACCTTCCTATTCAGTCCTCAATCCTTGATGTCATACTCTGTAACCTCATCCCTTTTTGGTCTGCTTCTCACAACCCTACCCCCAACATTCAAACTTCCCACATTCTGCACCCAACTGTCATTCTCCATGGGGGGGGGGGGGAAGCAGAGGGGAAACCTAAGGGTGAAGAACAGGAATTTTTTGTGATGTAATGGAATAAGAAACACCCGGACTGTACTATCACAATCAAAAGTTTACTTACACCTCCTTGCTTTCTGTCGCGATGTAAAGTATTAGTCAACATGTAAAATTTGCATATGGGATTGACTGCAACCTTAAGTACGTAATAGAAAAGAAAGCAAAGGATGGATACTCCTTGACATTAAAGGAAGAATAAAAAATGCTTGTAAACATAATGCAAGCAGAGGACTGCCAACAAACTTTTCCATGTCATGGTACAAGAACATGAAAGGGATGTATGGGTGGGGTGAGGGGGGAGGATGAACAGTGACAATGGTAGGCTGGATAGGGAATATGTATCATAGTGTATGGGCAAATGCTAAAGATCATCTTAGTCAAGAGTAAAAAACACATCTGGTAATACAGTACACTGAGTTATGTCAGGGGCAGGAGGCATCAAAGCACAATGTCAGTGATAAGTATGTAAAGATTTGTTGCTGCTGTTGCTTAACTTTGGTCTGTCTGGCTAAGCAGACTCATAGGACACAGATGAGCAACTGTTTCTGGGGGTCATCCTACAGGTAGAGTATACAGTACTGTGTGTTCTGGTACACCCTGTACAGATTCAGTACTTCCTTATGGCAGACACATCACCAGGCTTGGACCTGGGTCCTTTCCACAGTGAGATGCAAGGAAACAATAGGAAGCCATGAGGCGAATGTCAATACACACTAAGTCCCACATCGGTGTTTCTTTCTCCAATTGTCAATGAAAAGTGAATCAGGAAGTTTTGTGCCTAAATGGATACAATAGCTGTTCCACCCATGGTGCACAGCATCATCATGTGTAGGTTCCTTGTCAGTGCCAGCATGTACAGAAGTTAAATAATGTACAGTACTGTAGTTACAAAAAAAAAAAAAAAAAAAAAAAAAGATGAAGCCCAGTGGAGAGGGTATATGTAAAGAAATACTGAAGTGTAGGACTGCAGACTGAATAATGTATAGTACAATATACTGTATACAGTAAAGTCTTGACTATATGACAATCTTTCAACTGGAAAATGCAATTAACCGAAGGTTTTGCTAAATACAGTAATTCTCAATTCACATAACTGAAGATATGAGATCCAATCAAAATTTCAAACTTGGTGAGGTCTTTTTGCGTCACCCGTGATAGTTTACGATGTTTCGACTAGGGTGAGCGTCAGGCCACCCGTTATATTTACAATATGTTTGGATGAGCCCTGCTTGGTCTTGTGTATTCATCACTGATAAATATTGCAATGGCTCCTCCCAAAGTGAACCAAAGTGGTGGAAACAACAGGAAAAAGAGTTGTACTTACTTAGAAACTGAAAATAGAAATATGTAACAAGACAGAACAAGGAATACGCAGATGTACCCTGATGAAGCAATATATTGTTGGATCTACCATTCTAGGATACATGGAAACAGAAAGGCAAACTTCTTACATTCATGGCTAACTCAGACATAGCCCAGGCCATGGAAAAGCGCTGTACATTGAAGGATGCAAAGTTTCAGCGACTGGACAAAGTTCTATACGAGTGTTTTTTTTTGTCATGTGGGCTGAGGGATGCCCTGCGACTAGTCCAGTCATAATCAAAATGGCAAGCGAATTTTGCAAGTTTATGAAACTTAAAGAAGACTGTGAATTCTAGATCGGATGGCTGCAAGAGTATAAAAAAGAAGCACAGAATCAGGAGGCTGGACGCGTGTAGGGAAAAAAGACCAGGTGATAGTGTAGCAGCTGACGAGTTTGTGGACAAATTCCATGGGCTCATTGTTGAGCATGATGTGGACCCAAAGCTTGTGTATAATGCTGACAAAATGGCACTGTACTACTGCATGATACTAGATTCAACCTTGGCAAGACCCTTAGAGAATGTAGCATCAGGCTTCATTAAAAAATAAAGATTGAGCAATGTACTGTTCTGCTCTAATGCTGCTGGAACCCACAAAGTGAAACCTTTGGTGACTGGCAAGTACAAGTTTCCAAGAGTTTTCAAGGGTATCATTCATTTCCCTGCTGACTATGACAACCAAGCAAATGGGTGGATGGCCAAGCTGATATTCTACGCTTGGTTTCACGAAAAGTTTGAGCCTGCAGTGAAAAATCGCTTAAAAGAGAGGGGACTGCCTGATGATTCCACAGAAGAACAATATATCAAAATGTGATTGCCGAGGCACTAAGATGCCACCCACTCCATCAACTGAACACCGAGAAGGTGACACAATGGGTCAAAGCTGACAAGGACACCCTAACAATGAAGGTGTCCTCAGACCATGAACTGATCAATGTTGTCCTGTTTCCTGACAAAAAAGATGCCGACAAAACAATTCAAAACAATGACGAGGATGAACAAGAGCATCAGTACAGGTGGAAAGATGCTGACCAGGCCTTCCAGACACTCATCAAATTCATGGAACGGAATCAAGCTTACACAACCCAGGAACTGCTACAAATACACGCTAAGAACAAGAAGTTCCAAAACCGTCATTGTGTGGCTATTTGTCAATTAGACAGTGGATGTGGGGGTGGCCCTAATGAATGAGGGTGAGATTTGGAAGCTTCCGGTGTTGCTGTTTGCTGATGATACAGTATTGTTGAGTGAAGATGAATGGGAGTTGCAAGGTTTGGTGAATGAATTTGGGACAGTGTGTAGGAGGAGGAAGCTGAAAGTTAATGTAAACAAAAGTAAAGTTATGGTGTTTGAGAGGAATGAAGTCACAGAGTGTGCAGTGAGGTTGGATGGTGAGGATATGGAGAATGTGAGTGCATTCAAGTACTTGGGTAGTGTGATGAGTAAGGATGGAACTTTGGGGGATGAAGTAAATGAAAGGGTACAGCAGGGAAGGAAGGTTGTTGGTACACTGAAAGCAGTGATGAGAAATAGGGAGGTGAGTATGGAAGTTAAGAAGTCACTGCATGATGGTATTGTGATCCCTACCCTGATGTATGGAAGCGAGGCGTGGACCTTGCAAGAAGGGAACAAGTCAAGAGTGAGAGCAGTGGAAGTGGGTTACTTGAGAGGAGCATGTGGAGTGACGTGGAGGGACAGGTTGACGAATGAAGAAGTGAAGGAACGTTGTGGGGTAGATGTGGATGTGGTTGAAAAGATTAGGAGAAATACACTGAGGTGGTTTGGACATGTGGAGAGGATGGAGAATGAAAGACTGACTAAGAGGGTGTATGTAGGTGAGGTGGAGGGAGGGAGAGGGAGGGGTAGACCGAGGATGAGGTGGAGGGATGGAGTTGAGAGGTATATGAGGGAGGGGGGGGTGAGTTGGGGGGAGGGGAGTCAAATGGTGGGTGACAGAGTGACTTGGAGGCGTTTTGTCTGTGGCCACCCTTTGCGGGATTAGGGCGTCGGGCTATAGATAGATAGACAGACATACGCAACTTCTTCAAGGAAAAAAAAAAAAGCCAGCAGCTGACATTACAACTAATGCCAATTTCTCACTCCTTGGCTTCCAATCGGACAACGAACTCTCAAGCTTGACACATACACCTACAAAACATGACTCATCAAAGGAATTCCTGCTACTGTCTCCCATCATGACCATCTCACCCCCTGCCAGCCTAACCCCTGCTAGAGAAATGTCCACTGTCTCACCTGTGTCTACCAACTTGGAAGATGTGGAAGATGTTAAATGCTGGATGTGAATGAATGACAGCCCAAAAAAAGAAAGAAAGAAAGAAAAAAAATAAATAAATAATTTGGGTTTATGACTTTATTTGCTATGTTCACAATTTAAGTCACAGTTACAAAAATGTTGTGCATTAAGTGTTTTTATGGTGAAGGTTGAGTGGTGTTTGGTGCACTGGTGGTGGATGAGTGCCTGGATTATGTCACTGGGTTGTCAATGGATTATACCATGGAATCTCCTCTGAACACCAGAAATGTATGATTGGTGAGTACAGTACTGTTCTCTTGCATGTTATGTGATATATGTACTGTATATCATGTGATATTACATATACAACTTCTACGATGATGGGGGTGTATTTTTGTATGTACAGGTACATACAGTACTGTATATTATTATATTCTTTAGTACATAAAAATCAATTAATCAAAGTTTTGAAAGTCCCATGAATATCGTATAATCGAGACTCTACTGATAACAGTATAAGATAACCAAAAGAGGTGACAAGAGAATATAATATGCCCAAAGATATTGCTCTTGTTGGTGTTGATACTGCTTATTCCCGGTCTGTTTGCTGAGCAACCCACTGACCAGCAACAGCTATGGAGCTGTCCTACAGGCACAGTACAGTACTTACACTGTGTAGGGAGGTGATGCCCACTTGTGACAGACAGATTCTTGCCAGAGTCAGACCATGGTCCTTCCCACAGCAATGTGCAGGAAAATATGAGGAGGCATGGCTCCTGGGTGGCTGCAACAGCTGCTTAATGCAGGGTGCACTGCGCTACCACACGTAGGCACTCTGTCTGTATTGTAGTTAGTGATGTTGGGAAGGCCACCAATGAACAATGAAGGAAAAATTTTTCAGTCACTTTTCAACTAAAAATGATTAAAAGACTATGTGATCATCAATGCGTGATCTAACAAGCTGCAATCTTATCAGTCATGGACTTAAATATTTTCAAGTTCCTAGGACAGACTGTGACATCAGCAATGATGAGTGATATCAACTGATTGTAGACTAGTGTTACTTAACAACTGCCTTATCACTATTCATTACATAGGACATGCTAGGGAACTACAATACTGTAAAGGATGATTGGTAATGTGGAATGCACAACTGTGATGAGTTGCATCAACCAGTATCATGAAGGCTAAACTAGATATCTCATGGTGCTGAAGCTCTCAGATCTTTCACTCTTTTAATCCTCAATAACACCAAACTACTAAGGTTACCTGTACCATCCCACATATAAGATGCTTCACAGCATCCTAGTAACATTATTTCACTTATAGAATGGCAATAAATATTACAGAAAATAAGGGGTACTGATCACTAGTGTCTGGGCACTCACTACCCAAGCATGACTAAATACACAAAGACATATTTAACACATATAATTAAGAAGCATGTTCTTTGTTTACCTGCATTATGCCATGACACCATGTGGGAAAAAAAAAAAAAAAAAAACATTGAGAAGAGCCCAACCAATCAGTGTCTTTTGTATGTCAATCCAGATCTGGTCAGATTTATTCAGGCCTAATTAGATCAATTCATTAAAATAATAATAAACTCCTTCAGTCCAGTCTCATTAATTTATTTTGGCTAATGTCAGAATAAATTTATTCAGTTTGGGAAGATGTTCTTTGACTGAAAAGGTCATAAACACTCTCCATTAACCTGTTTATTCAGGGGTGGGGTATCATTTCATGTGGCATGAGCTAGGAATGTAATGCTGTATGAGAGACATGGGCAATAAAGGAAGAGGAAATTCATAGGCTCAAGCATACAGAAATGACAATGATTAGATGGATGTGTAGTGCATCCTTGAATGTGAGGCCTGAGGGAATGCTTACAATTCAAGGGCTGAGAGGAAGGATGAGACTGGAATGTACTGATCCTGTGATGTGGAGGGGCAGATTGCGATGGTATGGACATGTGGAAAGGATGGAAGATGAAAATTGGGTGCAGCAACTATGAAGTGTGAACACTGGGGGTAGGGTTGCAAGAGGCTGACCGAAAAAGACCTGGGACATGGTCATGGAGTGTGACCTTAGGGCTAAGAGACTGAATTGGGAGGCTGCCAGAGACTGAGCAGCATGAAGAGCTGCTTTTAGGTGTCCAAAGCTGATGCATGCAAGCATCTTGGAGCTTTTATAAATGAACGATACAATGGCAAACAACTTTCTTTTCCAGCTTAGGAGACAAACAATTGGGCTGAAGGGGTACGATCACTCCAGCTCCAAATAATTCTCAAGTACTGTATGAGTTGAAGGGGTAAGGCCATTTCAGGTCCAAAAAATTATCAAGGACTGTATAAGTTTATGGAGTAAGGCCATTCCAGATCCATACACCAGTAATTAATATGTACAATACTGTATGAGCTGAAGGGGTAACATCACTCCAGGTCCAAATAATATTTAAGTCAGATCAGTTCAGGTCATCAGAACAATGCAGTTCAGGTTCAATGGGGTCAGCCCAGGTTCAGTCAGATCAATCTGGTTTATGCTGGTTACTTCATGTCTATACATGTCCATGCAGGAAGACTAACCTAGTCAAGCTGTTTCAGATCCGGCATGGTTCAAATCACTTACAAAAACAGTTTGTCAATGTAGGTCCATATGTTGTATACTCATGAAGAGCTAATGATGCAGATGTTGATTAATTCAGTCGCTTCAAACTCACTTAGGCTGTCAAACCTAATCCAGTCAATTAAAGACCATTCAGGTCCAAAGAGATCCTTCAAAACTATTTCAAATCCATTCAGCCTTCCGCTGTCCAATTCACTATTGCCCAGTACAGGGGCCTGGGGCAAGGCTACTCAGTCCAGATACTGAGGGCAAGGAAGGTCAGTTGCTCATCCCTTTTGTATAGGCAATAAACCCTAATCATCCCTTGGAATTAGACCCTGTCAGGCTACATCCACTTGGAATGCCTATACCAACAGGGGTCTACAAATTGCATAAATCCAATGGAACTAAGGTCAATTATGTCAATTCAGGTCCATTCACATCCAATCTGGTTAGTTTGGAGCCATTAGGGTTCAATTAGGTCAATTCAGGTTCCTTCAGGTCACTTCTAGTCCATTCAGGACCTCTGCAGCTATTCCAGCTTAATCAGGGCAATCCTGCTCCATCAAAGTAAAAGTTTAGATTTTTAACGTCCAGTTACTTCCAGTCCATTTGCTACCAGTGAGATCCACCTGTGTTCATATGGGTCACTTAAAGTTCTGTTGGGTAAACCATTCACAGTCCTATTAAGTAAATTCAGGCTGTAACAGGTCAGTCTGGGCCAATTCAGGTCCAGTCACAATCTCCGGCATATATATGCACATAACTCACATTCACTGTCTAAGAACCAGTTAGGTTAACTGACATCACTCTAGTCTTTTTATGCCATTTCTTTCTGCCTGATTCTGGTCCACGTGGGCCAATTCTGAACCAGTGATCCCTTCAATCCAGTGAAATATTCTTAAACTTTTCTTGCCACCTTTAGATTATTTGATTCACCAGAGAGAGAAATGTAGCTATGAATGGGTTAATGGAGACTGTTTCTAACCCAGTCCCTACCGATGGTTCCTCTACAGCTAACACATACAGTAGTCTAGAGGTACCGAGAAAGAACTAAAAAACATATTACTGGACTATGAAGTTAAACATTATGTATTTCAAATAGGAAATGCATTAACTTACACCAGGAAAGTTTTGCTCATTACTATACTGTAAAATATTTGGCAAACCAGCACAGTATTAGTCTTATAGTCACTGATTAGCACTAGCTTAAAAAGCAGCACCCTGCTGCACTACTGTTATTTGGTAGCATAACGTTATTGGTGGTAGGTGGTGGCAACCATCATCCACTCACTTGATGTACTGGTCTACTTCTTCCTTAACCTTTATCAATCTTCCTCTGTGTCTGCTCTTCTCTCTTCCTATTTCTTCCATCTTTCCTATCACATCTTATCACTCTTCTTTCATTTTCAGGTATCCACGAAACCATTTACAATGCTGGATGGTAACCACATAACCAAGCCATGCATGTTCCCTACGTTCGACAAGTGGGTTAGCAGAGGGTTAGTGCCTCTCACCGTAAAACAAATAACTCAGAGTCAAACGGCCACCTCTCAGGGGATTATGGCATAAACAAACAGATAGATAAATAACATTATTTCATCAATCTATCAATCTATCTATCTATATACTGTATATATATTCATATATAAGGGGAAGCGGCTGTAGTACCTGGTGATCAGAGTGGTATTCCTGAGGGAATGGGAATGCTGGTGATTGGGAGAGCTGGAGCTCCTGTTTCACTAGCTACCTAACCATCCCCCACTGCTGACCTTTTCAGTGTGACACTAACAAGGAAGGCAGACCAGCATGCTCTCCCAAAAATTTCCACCTAACTATCTCGTACACTACACCACATGTGCTTTACATATCACAAAATGTACCCCATTATGTCACAGAGGCTGATGCCAGCAAGGGCATGTGGCCAGAAAACTTCACCCTCGCTACCTAGTGGCGGACCTTTTGAGGGGAGGTGTGAAGAGTGCTCTGCAAGCATGGATCATGGGGCTGGGATGAGATGGGGCTCGAACCTGTACCAAAGGGTACGGGGCACCGCGGTTCCCAGACTGGCACTCCCACACAATAGAGAAGGGCCCAAACCTGGGCGTAGCACCCAAGGAGGCTACCCTATCAATGGGTGTATAATGGTCAGGCAGTTACAGTGCCAAGGCATGCTTGGAGAGTGTCCCTGTAACTGTACTGGCAGGGTGCCCACAGGCCACTATCACAGCCACTAGTCAAGGCTGGTGGGTTAGGGGTCCGATTATGACCAAGTTAAAGAATGAAATTCAAAGCAAGTCTGAGGACACTAAAACACACAGGGGGATCAGACAGGCGTTGTGGAACGTGGGAAGTTTGAGGGACAGAAAGGGGGAAGTGGTTGAGACATTGAGTAAGAGGCAGATGGATGTGGGATGTGTGCAAGAAGTCTGGTATAGGGGCGGACTGGCTAGAAAGACTGTTGGGAGGGACTGTTATTATAAGCTGTTTTGGCAGGGTTGGACTGATGGATATGGTGGTGTGGGTGTGTTGGTTGGGGAGAAATGGGTGGAATATGTCATGAATGTTATGAGAGTAAATGACAGGATATTAGTAGAGAAAACTTTGTTGGGGGGAAATGGTTGCATTTATATTGGTGTATGCTCCACAGGAAGGCTTGGATGAGGTAGAGAAGGATAGATTTTGGGATGACTTAATATGCGTAGAAAGTGGCATGGGGAATGATGAGATTGTAGTTTTCGGAGGGGAATTAAATGGTAATGTAGGTGAAGCAAATCAAGGACATGAAGGAGTACTGGTACAAGAAATGAAGAAGGGGAAAGGATACTCGAGTTTGGGGAGGCAATGAACATGACTGTATGCAATACACATTCTAGGAAATGAGAGAGTAGGTTGATTACATCCGAGTCAGGGGAAAACAGGAGCCAGATAGACTAATTCTTGGTCTTGACGGCTGATAGGAAGTTAGTGAGGGATGTTAAAGTTATAAGGAGCGAGAAGTGTGTGCAGCAACACAAGTTATTGATGTGTGACATGGTGTTTAAGGATTGGGTAATGAAAAAGAGGACCTATGCACCTAGGACAAAAGTATAGAAGCTGAAAAACCAAGCAGTAAGGGATGTCTTCTATAGGGAGATGAGGAGAATGATGGCTTAACAGGCAGACATTGATAGAAGTGTTAATGAACAGTGTGGAGCTCTAAACAGCAACCTCTTTAGAGTTACCAATTCGGTATGTGGATGGGCAAGAGGCCCACCAAGACATAAAGTAACTTGGTGGCAGAATGAGGCTGTAGAAGCTGGAGTTAAGGAGGAAAGAAGGCCTTTCTGAAAATGGAAGAAGGGTGGCAACAAAAAGGAATAATTAGCTGCCAAGCTTAGGACTAGAAAAAAGGTTTACAGGGCGAAATCTGAGTCACAGAGGCTTTTATTTGATAACCTAAATCGTGCAGAAAGGAAGAATATGATATTTAAAGTGGCAAATCAGATGAAGAGGAAGAACAAGGATATCATAGGTGAGCAGCATGTGAAAAATGATGAAGGAAGGGTAGTGGCGAACAGTGGGGATATTAAAGATACGTGAAGAGAGCATTACAGCCTGCAGATCCAGTGTTTAGCCTTTGGCCTTTGACTGACGCTGCAACTGTGACTGACGCAATAGGCAGGATGCACGTGGGGAAAGCTGAAATGTTGAAAGTCTCAGGAGATAGAGGAGCGAGCTTAGTCACCAACCTGATAAATATGATAATATACGAGTGTGCTGTCCCAGATGACTGACTGAGGAATTTAATTGTAAATGTGTACAAGGGGAAGGGTGATGCCTTGGAAAGAGGATATTGTAGAGGTATAAAACTTTTAGACTGAATAATAAAGGTAATGGAGAGAGTTCTAAAAGATATTATTTGAGAAAAAGTGATTACTGATGAGATGCAATTTGGGTTTATGCCAGGCAAAGGGACCACTGATGCCATATTCACTGTTCAACAGCTTCAGGAAAAGAAACACAGTATAGGAAAGAAAAGAGAACTGTACTTTGTTTTTGTTGATTTAGAGAAGGCCTTTGACAGAGTCCCTAGAAAGGTGGTGAAATGGGCAATGAGAAAGCTTGAGATCGAGGAGTGGCTGGTTAGGGTTGTTATGGCCATGTATGTGGGTGCCTGCACCCTGGTAAGAGTGAATGGAGATTTGAAAGATGAGTTTTCCGTGAATGTTGGTGTGCACCTGGGGTCACTTTTGAGTCCCATGTTGTTTATCATGGTACTTGAAACACTCTCATGTGACTTCAGAAATGGACTCTCGTGGGAGATGTTGTATGCTGATAATTTGAGATTGACTGCACAGAATGAAAGGGAGACGAAGGAAAATTTGGGATGTGGCGAGATCTATCTATCTATCTATCTATTGCCAGACGTCACAATCTTGTAAGGGGTGGCCATTTGACTTTGAGTTATTTGTTTTACGGGGAGTGGCACTAACCCTCAACCAACTCACTTGTTGACACATAGGGAGCACGTATGGTTTGGTTATATGGTTACCACCCAGCGTTGTAAATGGTTTCTTGGTTTACAGGAAACCATTTGGCTTGTCACTCAATGTAAAGCCACCTGTAAAGGAAAGAAAAGCAATAAGAAGTGACAGGAAAGATGGGAGAAACAGGGGGAGGAGGGCAGGCACAGAAAAAGGATGATAAAGGCTAAGGAAGAAGTAGGAAGCACTAGATCAAGTGAGTGGATGATGGTCACCACCACCTACCACTAGTGGTGTGGGGAACAAGGCTTAGGAGTAAATGCAGATAAAACAAAAGTGATGGTATCTAGGGCTGCTGGTGGTACTGTCAAAGAAGAGGGAGAGTGACCATGTGCGGTTTGTCACAAGGGTGTGGGAAGTACTGTAATTCCATCTTCTTCAGTGTCTGTGATAAGTGGGTGCATAACAGATGTAGTGGTATTAGAGGTAGAATGTGAGATAATGCTGATTTCATGCATGCGGTGTGTTGGGGAGAGCAGGTGGAAATTGTCAGGCGTGAAAGGATTGAACTTGCTGGAGTGTCTCTTGAGTGTGTGGAAGAGTTTTGGCAGCTGGGAGACATATTATGTGCTGGAGGTGGGACTGGAGCTAGCTCTGAAGCTACAATGAGTGGTTGGAAGAAGTTCAGGGAGCTGTTGTCTCTCCCATGATTGAGAAAGCTCTCCCTCTGTGCTAAGGGATAAGTATGCAGGATATTATATAAACATATATATATATATATATATATATATATATATTTCATCTCATCTCATCAGCCGTTTGAGTGTCCACTGCAGGACTGGCCTATCCCAACCAAAGTGGGGATGATACAGCCAATGTATCTTTACAAAGTGGATTAGGCTGTCTGGTAGAGATTGTATGTAGGGTGAGAAGTGTATTGTTGTGTTGGAGCAGCTATGGATGTGTGTGTAGTCTGTGAACCAAGTGTAATCAGCCCGCACAAGCCGACTGGGTGCAAGCATACTTTATAGTATGCGACACTGGTTCAAACTCAGCATCCCTGATGACCGCCAATGCAGTACGTGGCCAGAAGAACGCTCCCAAAGTTTATTACCCTGGTGGGGTGCAAACCCTCATTCTTCAGTGTATGAACATGTAGACTTTACCACTGTACCACAGAGGCTTCGTATATATCTATATCTATATATATATATATATATATATATATATATACCTGTTTACAGTATAATATATATATATATATATATATATATATATATATATATATATATATATATATATATATATATATATATATATATATATATATCATCATCATCATCCGGACCTCCTTTCCCACCCTAGCTCAGGATGAGAAGTAGCAATGTCCAGACAGACCAAATTTGTCCAATCCAATGGGCAAATATATATATATATAAAACTGTGTGTATATGTGTGTGCATGTGTGTGTGCTATAATCAGATTGGGCAAGGAATGTGAGTGCATGAGCATGAATATAGTAGGCTTAAGTACTGTACAGTATTGCATAAGCTCACTCAGGAAAATACCATGGAGTCATCAGTAATAAAGATATACAGTAATATGCATTTCAAGTACATGCCTTAGCATAAATGAAGCTAACATATACTCAAAAAGCACATGCAATTACAGTACTGTACTTTGTAAGGTAGGATACACGTGACTCTAAGTGCTCCCTACACTTATCAGTAATGTTGACTCAAGATACTTTTACCCCTGCCAAAGGCCACCAAATGATAAGCCACTATCATTGCGTAGTGTGACACTGTAAACACTCTTATCAGGAGGCCTGGGTTATATCAAAGATACTACCAACTAACAAGCATGACAGCTCAGTCATACTGGGTCACTGAACTGCAGCAAGCATGGAATTATTTAGCCAGTATTGCACATTCATGTACAGTATAAATAAATGCTTTGTGCGGGCCAGGTCAATGTATACTTTATGAGAACTGACAAAAATATTATAGCCAGAAAAGGGTATAACTTTTGCTTTTGCTCTATTTTTCCAGGAAAATTAATTTCTAATTACTTGTATAGTGTTATTCACTTACGATATTAATGTATGGTAATGCAATACTGTAATGTTGTACAGTATATACAGTGCTGTAAAGTTTACTGTACAAAATAAAAGGTAAGGAAACTATTCTCATTAATCTGAAGGAAAGTTGTTGTCACTTTAAAGTCACTACTTTGCTCTGATGAGTTTCAAGCACTGAACAAGCACACCATCAATAGTGTAAAAATCTAGTTTTAAAAAACCATAAGTACAGAGTACTGTATAATAATACAGCTTACCCAAGATCCATCAATTACATCATGAAATATTACCAACATCTTACCAAGTTCAATATCAGTTACAATCATTCCTGAAGAGATTTAAGCACAGTAATTTCCCCATGTATTAAACCCTACTCTTCTTCCAAACACCTAACTAATCATCCTACTAACACATTCAAGATTCTCTCCACATTACCAACCTCACTCCCCCCCCACCTCACACACACACACACACACACACAAAAAAAGTATTTTTGCTGTACAGTACACTTATCAACAGCAAGCTGTGATTGTTGCCTCATAGCTTAAATTATCCCAACATACACACAAGACCACTTGACCTACATCATAAATCTACATAGCTACTGCACAGTATTACACAATAAAGCACACCTACACTTACATATGCAGAGCAATGAAATTTAGCTACATTTTTCATAGGTAAAAAGGAGAACTTACAAAATTATAGTATTATTTATCAACTCTTCAGATGCAGAGAGCTTCACCCACTTAAGCACTGCACTAGTTCTGCACTACACAACAGTCCAACACAGAGTGCTAGTGGTAACTGAGAGGGGATGGGGGTATCTCAGGGGAGGTGGAGATAATTGAGTTGAGGGGGACTGTAGAGGAGGGAAGTGAGGGGAGAAGAGGGACAGGGCAGTGTTGCCAAGTATCAACACAATAAATTTCTTTCCAAATCATATTCCAACTAGCGGGTCCAACACATTATAAATATACTATACAGACTGCATGCTCAATAATCTGGAGAGGTGTGTGTCTCCAAGCTTATATGAATGTAGCTATCACAAGACCCTGTGGACCTTAGTCTCTGTCTGCAAACAAAGTAAAGTCCATGGCCACATTTCAGATAGTGGCCTCATGATACCCATGCCAGATAACAGCACATGCACTCCCAACACACAGAGAGAACAAGGACGGCTGGTAATGGTACAAGTGATGAGTGAGATAAGAGGAGAGATACAAACACAGATACCATAAATACTGGAAGAGCTAGTGCATATCCCACACACAAACCTCTGTGTCTATGAGAGAGAAAAGAAGCATGCTACAGTGATAAATGGCAGTCAGGAACTTAGCACAGAGTAATGTAAGGACTGTAAACATCTAGTACACTACAACAAAAAAATGAGGTCACAGATGTGCTCTCCCCTGTGCTACATGGGTACTTAAACCAAGCTGTAAATAAGTAGGCTGATAAATGAGTGTTATATAATACAATATCGAAACTAATAATATATATTAATAAGCACATCCATTGGCTGCCTATCTGTGTTATGGGGTTTACATGTCACACTATTCAAAGTGGCCTACTATTTTTCAACCTGGCCAAATTTTCAACATATTATCAACATATTACTTCAAAGGTAAATTTGTGAATTGCCTTTTGTAGGGGGCTCTGAATCATATCAATTCAGGTGACAGGTTAATTCAAGTGAAATGAAAGTAGTAATTTTAGGTTCATTTAGGTCAAGTGAGATCTTTTTACACCATCTAAGTTCCAGTTGGGTCAGTTCTGATTACCTTGGGCCTATTCATATCCATTCACATCCAGTCAAGAACCTTTAAGTCAATCAAATTCAAAAGTCCATTCATATAATTTTGGTTTGTCCTTTCATTCCCACTCACTTTCAATTAGGCTGCCAGGTCAAGTCAGGCCCATATAAATCCATTCAGGTCATTCCCATTCATTCTTGCACAATATGGCCCACTCTAGTCCATCCAGGTAAGTTCTTGTTCATTTTTGGTCATCTTCATTCTGATTATTTAAGTCTATTTAGATCTATTCATTTTCAAGCAGTTCAATACAGGATCATTACGGCCACATCTAATCCAACTGGGTTAATTCAGGTCTATTCATATTCAGTTCAAGGCAGTTTATCATAATTCCAGTAATTTATGGTCATTTCTGGTCCATTCAAACAATATGTTATCCACATCCACTCAGGCCGAAATCAAGTAAATTCCACCACTCCATTCTGGGCAGTTTGGTTGAATTAGACAAATTTACTTCCATACCACGTCAGTTCAGATTGATTCCTGCTATCTGCAGTTCAGTTACATCAAAATAAGATCCAATTAGGCTCATCCAGGTCAATTAAAAGCTACCATATTAGCTCTGATCCACTCTAGTCATTTCATCCATACAGGTATTCAGATTCATACCTAACCAGATCAGTTAATGCTCAATTATGTCAACTGGTTCAGGTCATTCAAGTCCAGTGAATGGAAAAAAATGTAAGTGGAATCTGCAAACAGTAAGGTGAGGGTTTACTGTACAATAACTATTATTGTACTCTATTTGCTTTTTCTGGCTCATCTGTTTTGCACTTTTACTGGAATACATTCCTTACATTAGCAGGGGACTTCTGTAAAATATACAGTGCATTAAACAATTTTGTTGCAACTTCAACACAATGCCAGCAACTGTGGTATAATGCAAAATCAGGAATAAGCACAGTAATAGCTAACACAAACACAAACACAAAATTGTTATGGTACATAATTATAATATCATCCCTTACCACCTGTACCTTTAAGATGCCTCTCAGAAAGCTACCCTGAAAATAAATAAGGTTATCATTACTAGTTTCTGACAAGAACACCATTAGGTCTGTAGTAACAATCAAAATTAAGACAAAAATTCTTTCTTTAATAGTGACATAATTTATATGACATTATTTTACTTGCTTAGGTAACAATGGACAGTACATGCATACTACTATAGTGTCCTGAAGAATATGGGTCACATGCGAGACAAGCAACCCCAGTACATAAACAAGTTATTACTGTAGTTACTGATATGTGAGCTGACTGGTATACTGTTGGTAACCAATATATGGAGGGGTCGGGGGAAATCTAACATGTAATGATGTACCAGAGTAAATGCTCAATACAATCTGTATTTTAATACTGTATTATCAATTTATCCCCTCACCATCATAATTATACCTTCTACTCTTATGGGGTGGTCAGAAACTAAGGATCCAGAAACATGAAAAGGAAATCACAAATGGAAGAGAAAATACCATCAGAATACAGGTGCTGAGTAAAGCGAACCATTCATTCACTCACTCCCCATTCAGGCATTCTACAGTCTTGACTCCTACCAACAGGTAGAAACATCCATAAGACAATGTTTTACTGTACAGAAGACCCTTCAAGTACATGTGAGCAATGCATATGGATTCCACATGCTCTGGAGAAAAAAAAAAAAAAAAAAACAGTCCAGAAGATGACCAACGAGAGTATGCGGATACTGCATGTGAATGGTGTAGGTCCCCACTGTACCAAATTAATGCTAACAGCCAGCCATGTTGCTGAATGTCTTAGACTGCAAACATGGTGACATCATAGTGAACATGAAGGGCTCACAATCCTTTGCATGTCCTTGTTCCATAATCAGACCATGCATGCACATTGGTTCTCATAACTGAAGCTGACCCACGCAGTGCCCAGGTTTACTCTCCTTGCAATGGAATGGTCGTATTCCTCGTACAGGTAAAATTATGCTGACATCTCACGTTGCCCTGTGTTAAGTGTAGTGTGCACCTGGAGGCAAGTCCCAACCTCAACTTCTCACCCTTGGATCCCTCTCTCCTTATTCAATAAGCAACCCATCACTGTCTGTTCAGATGAGTGTTCCCCAATTATTTATGCCTCTAAACTTGTTCAGTGTCACTGTCTTCTGTCTGCTCTACCATTAAACAATTACCTGTGCTCCAAGGAATCATATACGGTATGTACTATAGATGGGATCATAGAGGGATCTTCAGTTAGCAAGTGGGGGTCAGGATTGGGGGTTGGTTAATGAAACAGCTTTTATAATGGAAAATTGTATCCTTACATACATGGTTTGGCCATGTGGAGAGGATGGAGGGTGAAAGACTGACGAAGAGAGTGTATGAGAGTGAGGTGGAGGGGGGAAGAGGGAGGGGGAGGCCGAGGATGAGATGGAGGGATGGGGTGGAGAGGTATATGAGAGAGGGGGGTGTGAGTTGGGAGCAGGGCAGTGAAATAGCAGGGGACAGGGCGACTTGGAGGCGATTTGTTTGTGGCCACCCCAAACGGGATTGAGGTGTCTGGCAATAGATAGATAGATAGATAGACATACATGGGACCTGCTTGCAAGGCATCTCTAGGTTAACAAACAACTGCAATAGCCATGGGGAGGGAGGGTCGTTGTATGAATGCCAGTCTGATATCTGTGGGGCAAACCCATTCTGCCTATCATCATACTAAAAGTAGGTACTACCCTTGGCAAACTTGACTAGTTTTACTCCCAATGACATGCTGGCTCCTTACACCTAGCTTGACTCATAACAGTCTAATCTCGCCCATTTTCCCATGGTCAAAGAACCATCTACCACCCTTTGTTCTTCCCTTGCCTTTTTATCATGTGTTGCTTTGTTAAACATCTATCTATCTATCTATAGCCCGACGCCCTAATCCCGCAAAGGGTGGCCGCAGACAAAACGCCTCCAAGTCACTCTGTCACCCACCATTTGACTCCCCTCCCCCCAACTCACCCCCCCCTCCCTCATATACCTCTCAACTCCATCCCTCCACCTCATCCTCGGTCTACCCCTCCCTCTCCCTCCCTCCACCTCACCTACATTCACCCTCTTAGTCAGTCTTTCATTCTCCATCCTCTCCACATGTCCAAACCACCTCAGTGTATTTCTCCTAATCTTTTCAACCACATCCACATCTACCCCACAACGTTCCTTCACTTCTTCATTCGTCAACCTGTCCCTCCATGTCACTCCACATGCTCCTCTCAAGTAACTCATTTCCACTGCTCTCACTCTTGACTTGTTCCCCTCTTGCAAGGTCCACGCCTCGCTTCCATACGTCAGGGTAGGGATCACAATACCATCATGCAGTGACTTCTTAACTTCCATACTCACCTCCCTATTTCTCATCACTGCTTTCAGTGTGCCAACAACCTTCCTTCCCTGCTGTACCCTTTCACGTACTTCATCCCCCAAAGTTCCATCCTTACTCATCACACTACCCAAGTACTTGAATGCACTCACATTCTCCATATCCTCACCATCCAACCTCACTGCACACTCTGTGACTTCATATCTCTCAAACACCATAACTTTACTTTTGTTTACATTAACTTTCAGATTCCTCCTCCTACACACTGTCCCAAATTCATTCACCAAACCTTGCAACTCCCATTCATCTTCACTCAACAATACTGTATCATCAGCAAACAGCAACACCGGAAGCTTCCAAATCTCACCCTCATTCATTAAGGCCACCCCCACATCCACTGCCCTACCTTGTACCTCCCTTACGACCCCATCCATATATATATTAAACAGCCAAGGAGACATTACACACCCCTGTTTCAGTCCCACATTGAGATCAAAGAACTCACTCAGCTCACCATCCACTCGCACCGTAGCCCTAGCTCCCTCGTACATACTCTTCACAGCACTCAACAATTTCCCCTCCACTCCATATATTCTTAATACCTTCCACATACCTTTCCTATCTATTCTGTCATAAGCTTTCTCCAAGTCCATGAAGGCAGCGTACACTTTCCTTCCCTTCTCTAGATACTTCTCCACTAAACATCTTAGAACAAATATCTGATCTACACACCCTTTTCCCTTCCTAAATCCCCCTTGTTCTTCTCCAACTAGCTCCTCTGTCATATGCCTAACCCTATCAATGAGTATTCTACCATATATTTTACCAGTCACACTAAGAAGGCAAATACCCCTATGGTTACCACATACTTCTCTCTCCCCTTTTCCTTTGTACAGAGGAACAATTATACCTGATTTCCAGTCCTCTGGAACCCTTCCCTCTTCCTAAGCCAATCTACACAACTTCCATATCCACTCCACAACAATCTCACCCCCATACCTAAGCATTTCACCACACACTCCATCAATTCCTGGGGCCTTTCCCAGCTTAATCTTCTTCATCGCTTCCACTACTTCCGACCTACTGATCTCTTCCTCCCTCCTCTCATCTCTTCTTCTCCCAGCCATTCCCCAACCACTTATACTCACACTGCTCTCACTCTCTACATTCAACAAATCCTCAAAGTGCTCCTTCCATCTCCTCAATTTCTCTCTCTTCTCCACCAACAATCTATTATTCCTATCTTTCACTCCCCTACTATTTCCCCTTTCACACTGCCTTACTTTCTTTACCTCCTTCCAAAACAATTTCTTACTCTCCCTCCATTTCACACTCAGATTCCTCCCAAACTCTTCATCCACTTTCTTCTTACTCTCCTTCACCAGTCTCTTAACCTCCCTTCTCCTGCTCACATATACCTCTCTCTTCTCTCTCTCATCTTCTCCCCTACCTCTACTCGCCAACCATTCACCATATGCCTTCTTCTTTTGTTCCACAGCTCGTTTCACCTCATCATTCCACCATGCTGTCCCTTGCACACCCTTGCATCTCCTCCTCACTCCACAAACCGCCTCACACGCTGTGCTTATCTCTTCCGTGAATATCTTACATACGTCTTCCACCCCTTCCATCTGCTCTAGCTCATACCTTCCCAATCTTTCTTCCACTATGCTCTTATACTCTGTCCTCTTCTCACTATCTTGCAATTTCTCCACTCTTCTCACAGGAGCTGCTTCCTCCTGTCTTCCCCTTCGCCTCCTCAACCACTTTCTTTGCAGCTCTACCTTGGCCATCACTAAGTGATGGTCCGAGACTCCATTCCCCCACCCTCTCCACACCCTTGCATCCAACACTTGTCTTCTCATTCGCTCATCCACACACACGTAGTCTATCATTGCCTTTCGTTCAACAAGTTCACCATCCATCCTCCTCATTACTCTCCATGTATACCGGTGGATCATCTTATGACGACAGTAGGTGTTGGCTATTGCCAACCCCTTACCAGCACAGATGTCCACCAAAGCACTACCATTCCCATCTACTTCCGCTGGCACACCCCACTGACCAACCACTCCATCCACTCGTACATTCCCGACTTTGCCATTCATGTCTCCAATCAACAGCACTCTCTCGCTCCTCTCAAACTTGTCCATACATGCTTCTACTCTCGCCCAAAACTCATCTTTCACTCTTGCCACTCGATCCTCTGTTGGAGCATATACACATACAATCGCCCATGCTTGTATACCTACTTTCATCCTCACCCATACAATCCTTGCACCCACTGTTCCATACTCTCTTATATTCTCCTTCCACTTCTTGCTTATCATCAGACATACTCCCTCTCTTGCCCTCTCATTCTCACTGACAACCGGACATATACCTACACCGTATTCCCATTCTCTCATCCTTTCACCTTTCCATTTAGTTTCAGTCAATCCACATATATCCACTTTTGCATCCTCAAGCACCTGGACAATCTCTCTCTCTTTCACTTCATCATTCACTCCTCTCACATTCCACGTTCCTACTCTCAGAATGTCCTTTGTCCGTTCCTTAGTCGTCAACGTATGGTCCGTCCGGGTCCGAGGCGCTTTATTTGCTTTTTTAGTTAAACATTATTTTTTAAATATATACCGAACCTGGTCCTATTCAACATTTCTGGAAGTGTAACTTAAACTGCTCTTGATCGATATAAACATATGTTATGGCCATATGGAAGACCACTTTAACTTGCTAAATATTCAAGGAAAACAATACCTAACTCCACTAACCAGTTCATAGTATATACTGTACATGAAACTGCTCTTGGGTTTTTCATAAAATAAATAAATAAATAAATAAATAAATAAATATAATGGCAAGCCACTATGCTCCCAAGCCTGCGACTGTCCAGGAAGGCTATCCTGTGTGCCACCTACTTGTCTCTTTCACATGGGCACCAAAATCATAACAAAACAGACTGATGCAACTACTCTGGTGAACAGATTTTAGGAAGCTTCTAGCTTCAGCAACACTTTTTTTTTTTTTTTTAAATGTGTGTATCGACTCTGGGCATAGGCTTCACAGCCTGCTCCCAAGGCCCAGTAGTCCTCCTACGTACCATACACCTCTACATGTCACCACTTCAGCGCTAGCACCCACTGTCCATATTGAATACATACTCGGGCTGTCACATACAGGACTGATGTATTGGTATTAGCGGGGGTATTTTTATGACATGTCGGCGGGTATTCTGGTTGATAAGTAAATTCTGCTTTTATTAAATTCAAATCCTTAAACCGTTCCCCGCCCCAGTGCGGATTTGAACCTGGGTCCAGTAAGACTGTAGGTCACCTCTCTACCAACTGAACTACCTGTTCTTCCCATTCCTTCTTCACCCTGTCATAATGTTTTCCCCTCTCTGAGATTATTTTTCTTGTACTTGGTAAGACTAAAGTCTATGTAACAGATGATAAATGGTTCAAACTTGGCTTGATGATTCAAACATCGTTCGCTTCATTTATAAAGACTCCAACATGTTGCATGCATTGGCCTTGGTCGCCTAATGGCAGCCCTCCACTAGCAGCCCCTCTATTCAGCTCCTTAACCCTGAGGTCACAATATCTGGCCTCATCCTAAGTCCTTTTTGGTCTGCCTCTCACAACTCTACCATCAACATTCACACCTTTCGCCCTCCACACCCAGCTATCATCCTCCATCCTCTTCACATGCCCAAACCATATCTGTCTACCTCTCATCACCATAACATTAAATCCCTCCCTTCCTCTCAACTCTTCATTCGCAGTCCTAACCTCCTCCAGTCTGTCATTCAAGGATGCATTACACATCCATCTAATCATTCTCATCTTCGTACATTGAGCCTATGAATCTCCTCCTCTTTTACTGCCCAAGACTCATTACTGTACAGAATTACACTGCTACTACATGATGCATATCTAATTTGTTGTTTTTGTGCCTTAGAGCTTCCCCAGTAGACTTCATGGCCTGTCATGTTGAAATTTGGGATTAATATTTTCCAACATACCAACTAATCTTATTTTCATTTCTGTAATGTCAGTTTTACTACAAACCTGTGGACTATTCAGTGCAGCTGGTAGCCACCAGAGAGATGCTTCCCCTCATCTCATGAGTGTATCACATTTTGTAAGGCCTTATTCATTTTGTCTTGGGTTTTTGTTCACACTTTCTCTGCAGGCTGGTATGCTCTCTTATATAAACTAAAGTACTATAGTGTTGCACACAGGCGGTCTACCTGCATTCTCCTTCCCCCTACACACATGTATGTAGGTAAGCCAAGAGAACTGTCTAGAATAATGAATACAGCTGGTGGTAGGTGGGGGAGCTCACCATCCACTCACTCGATGTGGTGCTGCTCTTGGGTGACTGCCCTTTCCTTTCTTCCTTCCACCTTTCCTTCCTTCTTCTTCCATCATTCTTTCTTTCTTTCCTCTTTCTTTTGTCTATGGGTGACTCTACACTGACTGACAAGCCAAATGGTTTCCTGTACACCAGGAACCCATTTCCTATGCTGGGTGGTAACTATATATATAACCAAATTATGGTGCCTGGTGGTTCAGCAGATAATTAAGCTTCTCCAATTGGACTGAGCCTGTGTATGTTTAATTCCAAGGGGTGGTTGGGGTTTACTGTTCACATAATGCCACTCAAGGATGAGTGAGGCTGGTCACTCTCACCTTAAATGTCAGGGCCAACTTGCTAAGCCCTGGGCTACTGCACTCCCCATGGGGCAACACAGGATTAGATGATGATGATAATGATTACTGGTCATGTCTCCTAATGCCTAAACCCAAGCTGCTTGGTCTTTTGGTTGGCATTTTAGATCTTTTATGAGCCACTGAATCCCCATACCAGTTCTGACTCCGAAAGCTCTATGCACACCTGCATTTTCCTTTGGTCCTCCGGTCACCTACAATCTTTTATTTTTCCAAACCCTTAAATCTGTGCTGCTATTGGTGTGCTTGAATTATATTTCTGGTCACCCTGTCTGTATCCATTAATTATCACCATTTTTATAATTGTTATTACAAGAACTCTGCTCCTCTGAACTGTCTAATTGCATCCCTCCAGCACTATGGCATGAGTGTAGCACCCGTCTAGTAACAAATTCTCATCTTTTTCTCTCCAATTCTCTAATGCAAGAATTAACCATTACTCCCAGTACTTCACGTATGCAACACGTTACCTCTGGAACAGTCTTCCTCTGTCTGTATTTCCTACTGCCTAAGACCTCCAGTCTTTCAAATGCAGTGTGTCCAGGAATCTCAAAATGAACAGATCTTAAATTTGGCTCTTCGTTATCTAGTTTTTGTTTTCTCCTGAAGGGAAGAATCTTGTAGGCTTCTGGCCTTTGGTTCGTTCTTCTTTGCATGGAAAAAAAAAAAAAGAAGTTGGTTGCATTAATTTTGTGCAGAGGAGTGTATGACAAAGGATTGGCATCCCTTTACTGTGATACTTGTCAGACTGACTGTCAGGTACGCTAGTGTGAAGCTGCATGTGGATGTTTCTTGATTCAACAGGTAGAGCCAGGATTCGAGACCCTCGAACAGTGAAATAATAACAGTGTGGTTCATTCAACTGAGCAAACTTTGTTTAGTACGTTATTTCATTCTATCACGTTCTTCTGGATGTCTGGACCTTAACTCACCCGACCTTGGGATGGGAAAGGAGGTGGAAGAAGAGGATTATTATTATTATTATCAGTATTATTATTAAAGAAGACGTGGTAGGTGGTGGCGACCATCATCCACTCACTTGATGTAGTGCTGCTTACTTCTTCCTTAGCCTTTATTATTCTTTTTCTGTGTCTGCCCTCCTCTCTTCCTATTTCTCCCATCTTTCCTGTCACTTCTTATTGCTTTTCTTTCCTTTATAGGTGGCTTTACATTGAGTGACAAGCCAAATGGTTTCCTGTAAGCCAAGAAATCATTTACAACGCTGGGTGGTAACCACATAACCAAACCATACGTGCCCCTGATGTGTCAACAAGTGGGTTGGTGGAGGTTTAGTGCCCTGTAAAACAAATAACTCAAAGACAAATGACCACCCCTTACGGGATTATGGTGTCTGGCAATGGACAGATAGACAGATTATAGACGGTTGCTGAATGAGGAGTTGGACTGGAACAGGGAAGGTTTGGAGCCAGCAGCTCCAATGTTTGGCCCTTGGCCATTGGTTGACACTGCTACTGTGGGCGAGGCAATAGGCAGGATGCAGGTGGGGATGGTGGTAGGTGTGTCTGAGCTGACTGCTGAAATGTTGAAGGCCTCAGGAGATATAGCAGTGAGGTTAGTCACTGACCTGATAAATATGATTATATATATGAGTGTGTTGTCCCATATGTCTGGCTGAAGGGTGTAATTGTAAATGTGTACAAGAGGAAGGGTGATGCCCTGGAAGGAGGAAATTATAGTGGTATAAAGCTTTTAGATCAGATAATGAAGGCAATGGAGGGAGTTCTAGAAGGTATGATTAGAGGAAGAGTGAATACTGATGAGATTCAGTTTGGGTTTATGCCATGCAGGGGATCGCTGATGCCTCATTTATTGTTTGACAGCTTCAGGAAAAATATATAGAAAAGAAAAGGGAACTGTACTTTGTTTTTATTGATCTGGAGAAGGCCTTTGACAGAGTCCCTAGAGAGGTGGTGAAATGGGCAATGAGAAAGCTTGGGATCGAAGAGTGGATGGTTAGGGTCGTTATGGCCATGTATGTGGGTGCTCGCACCCAGGTAAGAGTGAATGGAGATTTGAGTGATGAGTTTTCCATGAATGCTGGTGTGCGTCAGGAGTCCGTTTTGAGTCCCTCGTTGTTTATCATGGTACTCAAAGCCCTCTCACATGACTTCAGGAATGGACTCCCATGGGAGATGTATGCTGATATAATTTGGTGTTGATTGCAGAGAATGAAAGGCAGGCAGAGGAAAGATTTAGGAAGTGGAGAGATGGTATGGGACACAAGGGCTTAACAGTAAATGCAGATACAACAAAAGTGATGATATCTAGGGTTGGTAGTGGTACTGTCAAAGAGGAGGGAGAGTGGCCATGTGCAATTTGCTACATGGGCGTGGTAAGTAATTCCATCTTGTGCAGTGTTTGTGATAAGTGGGTGCATAAGAGATATAGTGGTATCAGAAGCAGACTGTGTGATAATACTAATTTTATGTGAGCAGCTGTCAGGGAAAGGAGGTAGAGATAGTCAGGCTTGAAAGGACTGAACTTGCTGATGAGTCTCTTGAGTGTGTGGAAGAGTTTTGTGATTTGGGAGACATGTTATGTGGGAGACATGTTATGGTATGTGCTGGAGGTGGGACTGGAGCTAGCTCTGTGGCTAGGGTGAGGAGTGGCTGCATGAAGTTCAGGGAACTATTGCCTCTCCTGACATTGAGAGGGCTCTTCCTAAGTGCTAAGAGATATTTGTATGCAGCATGTTCTAGGAGTGTAATACTGCATGATAGTGAGACCTGGACAGTAAAGGAAGAGGATATTCATAGGCTCAAACATACAGAAATGACAATGATTAGGTGGAAGTGCAGTACGTCCCTTCATGCATGGCCTGGGGATGCTGGGTTTACAATGGGACTGGAGTGTATTGATGTTATGGGGAGAGGTAGATTGAGGTGGTTTGGGCATGTGGAGAGGATGGGGGACAATAAATGGGTGCAGAAAGTGAAAAACATTAATACTGGGGGTGGAGCTGTGAGGGGCAGACCGAACAAGACATGGGACGAGGTCATTAAGTGTGACCTCAGGGTTGAGGGACTGAACAGGGAGGCTGCCATAGACTAAGCAGCATGATGACTCGCCATTAGGTAACCAAGGCCAAAGCATGCAAGCATGCTGGAGCCTTCAAAAATGAAAATGATCATTTTTATGATCATTATTGTTATTACTATAATTATAATAATTATTATTATTATAATAATGTACTTCAGCTTCATAATGTGTCCATCACTGGGTAAAGGCAACAACCTGTTTCCTAGACTCTACCACTCTTACATGTCGCACACTTTCAGATATCATCACTGCATCACAAACTTTCACCATCCATACTGAATACATGATAGGGCTGTTTCATTCAGGAACAGTGTGATGGGAATAGTTGGGGTGTTTTTATGATTTGACAGCCAGTCTTGAGGAAAAAATCAGTAAAGTCTGCTTTAATGTGGTCAGTGGGAGTGTCCATCATCCACTCTCTCAGTGTAGTAGTACAGTACTCTACTCCAGGACTCTACACTGAATGACAAGTCAAATTATTTCCTGAAAGTCAGGAAATCATTTACGATGCTGGGTGGCAACCATATAACCAACCAATATGTGTTTCCTACATGTAAACAAGTGGGTTGGTGGAAGGTTAGTGTCCTTCCCTGGAAAAAAACTAACTAAAATGACAAACAAAATGCCACTGACCAGGACTGACAAACAGCTGACAACCATGGACCGTACAATGGAAATGGTGTGGATTTCAACGTGGAATGTGGGGAGTGTGAATGATGAGGTGAAAGAGAGAGAGATTGTCCAGGTGCTTGAGGATGCAAAAATGGACATACCTGTATGTGGACTGACTAAGGCTAAATGGAGAGATGAGTGTGTGAGAGAGTGGGAATATGGATTGGGTATATGTGTAGGGGTAAGTGGGAATGAGAGGGCAAAGGAGGGTGTATGTATAGTTGTAGGCAAGAGATTGAAGGAGAATATAAAAGAGCATGGATCAGTTGGTCCAAGGAATGTGTGGGTAAGACTGAAAATAGGAATACAAACATGGGTGATCGTGTGAGTACATGCACACACACAAGATCGTGCAAGCACAGTAAAAGAAGAGCTCTGGGCAAATGTGGAAGCGTGCATAGAAAAGTCTGAGAGGAGTGAATGTGTTTTTGACGGGAGATATGAATGGAAAAGTAGGAAATGTGAAGATGGATGGAGTAGCTGGTCAGTGGGGTATGCCTGTAGAAGTGGATGAAAATGGTAATGCTCTAGTGGGCATCTGTGTTGGGCAGGGGATGGTGATAGCCAATACCCTCTTCAGGCACAAAATGATCCACAGATATACATGGCGAGTGATGAGAACGGTGGGCAGTGAACTGAACGAACAGGAGACAATGAATGATTATGTGAATGTGCATGAGAGTATGTGAAGGTATGTAATGGATGTAAGAGCATACAGAGACTGAGGGAGTGGACCCTCTGACCACCAGTTGGCGGTGATGAAAGTCAAGGTACAAATGCAATGGATGAATAGAAGAGAAAAGCAGGAGGAATTAGGCCATACAAGGAGGGTTGAAAGGTTGCAAGAGAATGGAAAAAAAAAAAAAAAAGGCAAAATATAAGAGAGGAGTGGGGGACTCATTGGGTAAATGTGATTTGGAAAAGATGGGGGAGGTGGAGGGTGTGTGAAATGAAGAGAAGACAAAAGGAGGTGCAAGGAACTGCATAGTGGAATGAAGAGGTGAGACAAGATATTCATGGAAGAAATCTGTGCAGCATGTGAGGTAGTGTGCAAGAAGGAGAGAAGACAAAAGGGGGTGCAAGGAACTGCACAGTGGAATGAAGAGGTGAGACAAACTGTGGTCAAAAGAAGAAAGAATATACAGAAGCTAGTGTGTGGATGGGATGCAGAGCCATGGAGAAAGTTGAGAGATGGAATAAAGAGTTACACCAGTCTGTGGAGAGGAAGAGAGAGATGAAAAGTAGAGACCCTAAAGGGTCTCTGTGAAAAATTAGTAAGAGAGAGTAAGAAGAGAGCAGATGAGGAATCTGGAAGGAATTTAAGTGCACAGTGGAGAGAATGTATGAAAATGTTCTGGAATGAGGTTAAGAGAGTAAGACAAGGTGATAAAGAAGGTGGTATGGGAAAGAATGATAAAAATGGCAGATGGATGGTGGAGAAGGGAGAAAAAGTAAGCACACAGAGAGAACATCTTAAGGAATTGTTAAACATACCCAGTACAGAATGAACATAATGCAAGTATAAGAGGCTGGGGAATGGGTGGGAGACGGACACGAGAAGGGAGAAGCAGGGAGATAAGAAGGAAGGAAGAGATCAGTAGGATGAAAGGAGTGGAAGCAATGAAGAAAGCTAAAATGGGGAAAGCCCCAAGAAATGATGGAGTGTGTGATGAAATGCTGAAGCATGGGGGAGCGATAGAAGCAGAATGGATATAGAAGATGTTTTGACTGGCCTGGGAGGATGGCAGAGTCCCAGAGGACTGGAAGTCAGGTATAATTATACCTCTGTACAAAGGAAATGGGGAAAAAAGAAGTGTGTGGTAATCACAGGTGCATTTGCCATCTTATTGTAATAGGAAAAGTATACGGCAGGTGCATTTGCCTTCTTATTGTAGTAGGAAAAGTATACGGCAGGATCCCTACTGACCAAAAGGAAAGGAAATGTTCCCCGAGTTAGACCTTACTAGATTAAGTAGCCCTGCTAGGTGACAGGAGGGCACTACCTCTCCTGGCATGGCAACTACCAGGCGTGGTTCAAACCCGCGGTACTTAGTGGAAAAGTTTCTTGACAAGGGAAAGAAGTTGTATGCAGCCTTCATTAATTTGGAGAACACATACCATATGACAGAGAGGACAGACAAGGAATGTGGAAAATATTCAGAATTTATGGAGTAACTGGGAAGCTGCTGAATGCCATGAAGAGTATGTATGAGGGAGCTAAGTTGCAGTGCCTGTGGATGGTGAACTGAGTGAATTTCTCAATCTGAATGCTGGACTGAAACAGGGATGTGTCATGTCTCCATGGTTGTTCAATCTGCATACAGATGGGGTTATATAAGAGACACAAGGTAGGGCAGTGGATGTTGGAGTGGCCCTAATGAGAGAGGGCAGTAACTGGAAACTTCCTGTTCTGCTGTTTGCAGATATTACTGTACCGTACTGTTAAGTGAGAACAAAGGGGAATTCCAAGGCTTAGTGACTGAATTTGGGAGAGTATGTAAGAAACAGAACCTAAACGTGAATGTAGGGAAGAGTAAAAAGGTGATTCTGAAGAGAAATCTGGTCACTGAATTCACAGTGAGGTTGGATGATCAGGAAATGAAAAATGTGAATGCATTTAAGTACTTGGGTAGTGAGAAGAGTATGAATGGAAGTTTAGTGGATAAAGTGTTAGAAACAGCTCAACAGTGAAGAAAGTTTGCTGGCTCTTTGAAAGCTGTGATAGAAATAGAAGAGTAAGAATGGAAGTAAAAAAGTCGCTGCATGATAGTACTGTCATACCAACTCTAATGTATGGAAGCGAAGCTTGGACCTTGTTGGAAGGACACAAGTCAAGAGCGAGAGCAGTGAAAATGAGTTATCTGAGAGGAGCATGTGGAGTAACATGGAGAGAAAGACTGACAAACGAGGAAGTGAAGGAGCAATGTGGTGTGGATGTGATAGAAAGTGTTAGGAGAATTACATTGAGGTGGTCTGGCCATGTGGAGAGGTTGGAGTGCGAGAGACTAATGTGGAGGGTGTATGTGAGTGAGGTGGAGGGGGAAAGGGGGAAACCGAGGATGAGATGGAGGGACGGAGTGGAGGTATATGAGAGGGGGATGTGAGCCAGGGGGAGGGCACCGAAATGATAGGGGACAGGGTGACATGGAAGCAATTTGTTTGTGGCCATCCCTTACTGTATGGGATTAAGGCATCTTTATTTATTAATTTATTTTTTTTACATGTCCAACTCTGGGCATAAGCTTCACAGCCTGCTCCCAAGGCTCAGTAGTCCTCCTACATTCCATACACCTCTACATGTCACCACTTCGGTGCTAACACCCACCATTCATATTGAATACATGCTAGGGCTGTCTCATACAGGACTGGTGTACTGGTATTAGCAGGGGTATTTTTACGACATGTTGGCGGGTCTTCTGGTAGATCAGCAAAGTCTGCTTTTATTAAATTCAAATCCTTAAACCGTTCCCTGCCCCAGCGGGGATTTGAACCTGGGTAGGGTAGAACCGCAGGCCACCTCTCTTCCTGCACCTGAACTCACATCCTTTCTGGCTACATACCACTTCACTATACCCATTTGATAACTACCACTCCTATATCCTACCGTATTTATGTTATTACCGGTAGGTTCTCGGGCACAAAACATGTGGTAGTATGGTGCTGCATTCTCATGGTTATTTTGCTCTCGCCCTATTGCCCCGAGTTCAGCTCTCCCTCACTTATGGGTCCTCATCAACCTGCTTCCTTCCAGGTTTTGTCTTAGACTGTTCCACTACTGTTGGTGCATTACAGTACTCTAAGGTGTATGTGTGTATATGGAGGGGAAGAAATGCTGCCAAATCAGTTGGTTAGTTGGCCTGGATGGTAAAGTGGGTGGGACACAAACCTGGCACCATGCTGCTAAGCTACAATAGGCTAATATGCTTGCTGAATGTAGGCTGAGTTTGAAAGCACTGTGATCACTCAGCCTCAGTATACATCATTCAAGGTGCTCTGGACCCACTTCCTAACAGCTTATGGCCAGGCCCTTTATACCTTGTGACCATTCTGTGACTCCACTCTTCAGATTTTCCTCAAAACCTAGCATTCTTGGAAGGAGCAAGAGAGCATGTTGTATACCGGTACAGTAGTACCGTACTTAAATAATCCGCAGCATCACTTAAGTGCATTAGTACTCAGCAGAGCCCTATTGTTGTAAATCATCCGCAGCATCACTTGAGTGCATTAGTACTCGGCAAAGCCCTATCATTGTAAATCATCCACATCATCATTTCAGTGCATTAGCTAGTACTTAGCAAAGCCCTATCGTTGTATAGTAAATCTTTTGCAGTTTCATTTCAGTGCATCAGTTCTCAGCAGAGCTCTATCACTTCAATTTCTCAAGGCTCTATTCCTGGCTGCCTCCAGATCACTTTTATAGGGTACTGTCTTCATAACCAATTAGGAGTTATTACTCTGTGAGGCTGGTCCTCAAAGAGCCCTGCTGTATCTTTTGTGCAGTTCCCTAGTAGCCACATCCAAGATGAAACTCGTTTCATCAGTTCACATTCCTGCTACCCTCCTGCTGACACCTTACTTACAGTGCCTTTAAAAGTAGCTTGGTTACCAATAGATTAATGTTGTCCAGGTAGAGGCCTAAGTCCTCTTTGTGGGGGGTATGGTCTGATACATGTCAAAACATTTTCCATGGGCTACCTGTGTGCATCATCTCATTACAGTAAGATTCTTAATACCCAAGAATGCCATGTATCTGCACATTATGTTCAATCCTGCAGTGTGACATATTACACATCTGATTCACCAATCTCATTTCAGGACATTCAAAGCTGCACACACTAGCAAACTTCACTGTCAGTAACACACACACAACTGGTGGATAAAATTCACAGCTTAATTGTATGCTCACTGGAAGAGAGGAAAGTGCCAAAAGAATGGAAGAGGGCAAATGTGGTACCAATTTACAAGGAAGGAAACAGGGAAGAACCCCTGAATTATAGACCAGTGTCTCTAACCAGCATGGTCGCAAAATTGTGTGAGAGAATCCTGAAAGACAGATGGATAAGATATCTGGAAGAGATGAATATATTGGCTGAATGTCAGTTTGGATTCAGCAGTGGAAGGTCATGTGTTTCTAACTTGTTGGGCTTTTACTCAAGAGCGATTGATGTGGTACAGGAGAGAGATGGTTGGGTGGATTGTGTGTACTTAGACTTAGAGAAGGCCTTTGACAAGGTACCTCATAAGAGACTAATGTGGAAACTAGAATATATAGGAGGACTAAAGGGGAAACTTCTGGAATGGATGAGAGACTTTTTGAGAGACAGACAAATGAGGACAGTAATAAAGGAAAAGATGTCTGGATGGAGGGAAGTAACAAGTGGAGTCCCTCAAGGCTCAGTGTTGGCGCCAGTAATGTTCCTGATTTACGTAAAAGATATGGTAGATGGAGTGAACAGTTATGCAAGTCTGTTTGCTGATGATGTAAAGATCTTGAGGAAGATAGAGGTTGAGGAGGATTGAAAAATACTGCAGGAGGATTTGGATAGGATACACAGTTGGAGCCGGACGTGGGAAATGAAATTTAATGTAAAGAAATGTAAAATATTGGAAATGGGTAAAAGTACCAGGAGACCATCACTGAATTATTTTTTGGGTAATGAATTAATCACAAAAAGGAGAGAAGAGAAAGATTTGGGAGTGCTGGTCCAAAATAGTTTGTCACCAGAAAAGCACATTAACAAGATAGTTGGAGAGACTTATAAACTCTTGACTAACATAAGAGTAGCATTTCATTATATGGATGAGGAAATGATGAAAAAATTGATAGTGGCCATGATCCGCCCCAGGTTAGAATATGCAGCGGTAGTGTGGTCCCCACACAAAAAGAAAGATATAAACAAGATTGAGAGAATACAAAGAACAGCAACCAAGATGGTCCCCAGTCTGACAGACCTGTCATACAGAGAGAGGCTGGAAAAACTGGATTTGCCTTCGTTAGAGGAAAGGAGAAAGCGGGGAGACATGATTGCGGTGTTCAGGACCATGGTAGGAGTAGATAAAATTGACAAAGAGGATCTGTTTGTATGGGATAAGAAAGCAACAAGAGGACATGGAATGAAATTGAAAAAGTCAAGCTGCTTGAAGGATATCAAGAAATATAGCTTTCCTTACAGAAGTATAGACTTATGGAATAGCCTGGACAAAGAGATCGCCCAGTCTAAAAACTTAAACGAGTTTAAAGTTAAATTCGTCTTATTGAGAAACAGCGACGGAAACCCACGAGCATAGTACATTCCGCGTATACCACAATTGTTTATATTAGGTAAATACTTAAATATTTGGAACAACTTAGACAAAGAGGTGGTGCATGAGAAAAACATTCATGTGTGTAAAGGTAGACTTGATAAATGTGGATATGGAGACAGGACAACACGAGCATTGCTCAATTCCTGTATACTACAAATAGGTAAATACAAATAGGTAAATACGCAAACACCCAGTGCAACCTCATGGGGATGGGGAACGGAATAGGGAGGCTGCCACAGACTGAGCAGCATGGAGAGCCACCATTAGGTGTGGTAACATTGCTGACACATGGAAGCATGATGGAATCTTTATGAACTAATCTCACACACACACACACACACACACACACACAAACACACGAGGCATTATACAGAAGGGACAACCAAGCAAAACTGGCAAAATGGACTTACAGGTTCTAACATGCTCCCCTGACCTAAATAGCATTCTTTGCCTACGGAAATGAATTTTGGCCTTTTAACCATGGTCATGAGTCTGTAGTCTGGACCCCAAGCAATCATCAAAGATGAGTTAGCCCAATGGACAGTACTCTCAGGGAGAAGGAAGAAGGGCCATTGGTTAATTGCCTCCCAGCTAACGAGGCACTTCTTGGCCTGTATGACATCTGATGCCCAATATGTGTCAGATTTATTGCTCAGTTTACTGATATATATATACCATCTATCTATCTATCTATCTATAGCCCGACACCCTAATCCCGCAAAGGGTGGCCGCAGACAAAACGCCTCCAAGTCGCTCTGTCACCCACCATTTGAATACCCTCCCCCCAACTCACCCCCCCCCTCCCTCATATACCTCTCAACTCCATCCCTCCACCTCATCCTCAGTCTACCTCTCCCTCTCCCTCCCTCCACCTCACCTACATACACCCTCTTAGTCATTCCTTCTCCATTCTCTTCACATGTCCAAACCATCTCAGTGTAATTCTCCTAATCTTCTCAACCACATCCACATCCACCCCACAGCGTTCCTTCACTTCTTCATTCGTCAACCTGTCCCTCCAAGTGCTCCTCTCAAGTAACTCATTTCCACACACACGTAGTCTATCATTGCCTTTCGTTCAACAAGTTCACCATCCATCCTCCTCATTACTCTCCATGTATACCGGTGGATCATCTTATGACAAAAGTAGGTGTTGGCTATTGCCAACCCCTTACAAGCACAGATGTCCACCAAAGCACTTCCATTCCCATCTACGTCAGCTGGCACACCCCACTGACCAACCACTCCATCCACTCGTACATTCCCAACTTTGCCATTCATGTCTCCAATCAACAGCACTCTCTCGCTCCTCTCAAACTTGTCCATACACGCTTCCACTCTCGCCCAAAACTCATCTTTCACTCTTGCCACTCGATCCTCTGTCGGGGCATACACACATACAATCGCCCACGCTTGTATACCTACTTTCATCCTCACCCATACAATCCTTGCACCCACTGTTTCATACTCTCTTATATTCTCCTTCCACTTCTTGCTTATCATCACACATACTCCCTCTCTTGCCCTCTCATTCTCAATGACTCCTGCACATATACCTAAACCATATTCCCATTCTCTCACCCTTTCACCTTTCCATTTAGTTTCAGTCAATCCACATATATCCACTTTTACATTCTCAAGCACCTGAACAATCTCTCTCTCTTTCACTTCATCATTCACTCCTCTCACATTCCATGTTCCCACCCTAAGAATATCCTTTGTCCGTTCCTTAGTCGTCAACGTATGGTCCGTCCGGGTCCAAGGCGCTTTATTCACTTTTTTAGTTAGTTCCTTTTATGGGGTGGGGCACTAACCCACCACCAACCCTTTTAGTCGCCTCGTACGACAAGCAGGGATACTGGGGGAGTATTCTTGAAACCCCCCTACCCCAAATGGCACTTCTTCTTTTTTTTGGGGGGAGGGATTTCTCTTAGCTATATATTTAGATCAATTTTTTTTTTTCCAAAAGATCACAAGTAGCTATCACTAGTCTTGTCATTTCATAACCTTCTAATTGGGATAGGTTTTGGCTTTGCAAAGTACCTGTACTGTACAAAAACAGGCATCACCACCCACACTTCCCCCAATTAAGAAGTTGAATATCACTATCAGAAACTGATTCAGCATGATAAGAGGGTATATAAGAAACCCAGTTTAAGACAAATCATTTGTTTCTCTGCTGAAGATAAATGCTAGTAAACATTATACTGTACCTTCATTTCAATTGTTTTCTAGTGTTGGATGCACACAGTTCCATTATGAAGAAAGTTCTCCTTCATGCTAGAGTGTATGTGGAAGACAGTTTGCGCATCCACAATAAGCAATGCCATAGTAGATGTCGTTTGCACAAAGTTCCCCTACTGCAGATGAAACCTTACGATCCAGCCTAAACTAATATAACCTATCTTTGTTTATCCTAGCTGGGACTTCTCTACTCAGAACTCTTGATTATAACCACCTAGAAGAACTTTCTGCATGAGGGAACTTTGTGCATGACTTTTTTTTTTTCCTTTGAAAGTGGGCTACAAGCTACCATATTAAAGTGACCAATAATGACTGCTGACAAATTCAGTTTTAATGAAGAAACTGATTTTCCCAAAAAAGAAAATTACCAACGTTAAAGGGGGCATTAAACTGAGGCAATCTAATCCAGTTATATAATGCTACACGTCAATACTGATATACCTACCGGCCATTCTGATGTTAACGGGGTTGGCTTATTCTGTTGATAACAATCTCCACTGATGTCATACAGTGCACAAACGTAGTACCCACTATTTGCAGTGAACAAAGTCCTCCAGTTATGCCTTCTTAACTTCACGACCTTCGTATACCGTTAGATGGGCTTGTCGCTGAGTGACAGCCACACAGTATCAAATTTAAACTAAAATTCTCCAATAATCTGAAATGACAATAGAGCTTACTTCAATGCATGTGCTTATGCATTAAAAATGGAAATGTAAAACAAAAAAATTGCCTTCATGTTATGTAAACAAAGGCACGTGCATCGGGAAAAAATAAAGAAAATATGGATAATTCGTTTCGGTACCCAATTCGCCTCTGTGGTAATGGAAATCCTGTTAAACTGAGACTATGAACGTTCAGACCAACCATAACGTATTTTGATGCAACTTACTCGCTCCACTCATAAGTAAGGGCTGTTAACCATACAGAAGATTGAGTCGAGAACTATGCGGAACGTATCCGCAATCCGCATCAGCCGATTCCAAAATCAGCTGATCGTTGAGGAATCCGTGTGTATGGTTAGTGTACGCCTCTTCTTACATGATAATCATTTTAAATTTCTTGACAGGTTTCATCATCTAAAACTTCCTGACAGATTAAGTCTTAGACTAACACAGAATATTATTACAGATAAGGACTGTACCTCTATCACAAGAACCTCTTGGTAGTTTTTGGCCTCATTTTTGATATTAACAGAGGTTTGTGGGGGATATTGGATATACATACCTGCCATATCATGCAGTTATCCCAAGAGAAAAAAAAAATCGGTATTCTTAATTTAGGACATCTCAGGATTTCAACATGCAAACTAAGTTTTCCAGTGGTTTTTGATGGTGGCGACCATCATCCACTCACTTGATGTAGTGCTGCCTACTTCTTTAGCTTTTTTTTTTTTTTTTTTTTTTTCCCTGTCACTTCTTATTGCTTTTCTTTGTTTTACAGGTGGCATTACATTGAGTGACAAGCCAAATGGTTTCCTGTAAGCCAAGAAACCATTTACAACGCTGGGTGGTAACCATATAACCAAACCATACGTGCTCCCTACGTGTCAGCAAGTGCGTTGGTGTAGGGTTAGTGCCCCTCCCCGTAAAACAAATAACTCAAAGTCAATGGCCACCCCTTACAGGATTATGGCGTCTGGCAATAGATAGATAGATAGATAGATTGAATGATTTTGACCTTAATTTCTAATGTATGTCACTTGTTTTGTGATTTTCCCCCATCCCCACCTACCAGTTTTGCTTGGGCAAAATCACAAAAACTAGTAATTTTTGATAGAAGTGATGGTCAAAACTCTTCAAAGCACATCAAAAACCATCAGAAAAATATAGTTTGCATGTCTAGCCTAAATCCCTAACCTAAACTAACCTAACCTAACCTAACCCAACTGAGCCTAGCCTAACCTAACCTAACCTCATCAAGGAAAGTACCCTTGAAATCAGACACTTGGTAATTGCACTTCTCTCTTTCATCTCTGGAATGGAGGTGCTATGGTCACAAAACCAGTTAAGTATATTGTGTCTGAAGCAACACAGATTTTTTTTTTTACAATGTTTACCGATCACCTGAGCTGCCAGAACACCATGATGTCTTAAAAACTTATACCCGGTACTGTAGCTTCAGAGTCGTCTGCATAATCCCCATGAAATTTTGCAGTTACTGACGAGGTAGCACCAGCTACTACCCCGTCAAAAAGAACAGTTCCTCGGCCTTTATTCTGTTTGTTTCTTCCTGATCTTTTTTTTTTTTTTGCAGTAAACCCTTGATAACTCAGCCTCACTGGGGTTCACACTTTGTTGTTGCCCTGATTTCTGAGTTGCCCATGATTACATCCTCCCCTACCCTCTTCCTTGTATGGCCAAATAAGTTCCAGCGCAGATATTTATACTGTACTGTACTTACAATAATGAAACAGAGGTCCCAGTCTTGGGGAAAAAAGAGAAAATTATGCATTTTCCTGACATGTATTATCTTCATTCCTATCCTTCCAGGTCATGGAGCTTGTTAAAAAGGTGGTTGGAGACTGGAGGATCCATTAAGAAATCACTGATCACTGCTAAATGATACTAAAAAGTAAGGGGTCTGTTGCAGTTGTCCAGTCTGAGGCTCCACAAGTGACATGGCCTTGCTGAGATATGTTACACTTTATGTTAGTCTTGGTCACTTTTTGCCCTCCTGAATTATCCTGAATTCTGTTATAATATCCTGAGATACTGAAGGTTTGCCATATTCTAAAATATTCTAAATGTATGTGGACTTTAAGCATTGCATTCACAAAACCACCTAACTTTTATCAAGTGTCTGCTGATTTTTTTTTGTCCTGCCTAGCTACCTGTCGACATCGAGATCTCATAATCCTGGAAAAGGTGCCCACAAATAAACTGTCATGTCACCCCATCCTTTTTCATCATGCTATCCTTCCTCCAACCTTCCCACTCCTCTCTCATATTTCTCCATCATATCCCTCCACTGTATCCTCAATTTCCCATTCCCCTTCTGTCTCACTCATATATAACACATTCCCACACATCCAAATCAACACTACATCATTGCTTAACCTCCTCATTTTTCTGTTTATTTCTCCAAGTAATTCTGCAAGCATTTCTCAGGTAACCCATTTCCATTCCTCTCCATCTACTAGCTATTACATAATCAGTGATGTGGTTTGTTTTCTGTTGCTAATGTACACCATATACTGTACTATATAAGTGTGAAGCTCTGCCCAAAATAGGCAGGAAAGAATACTGGTAGTCCTCTGTCATTACACATATCAGTCAGAAGTCCCTGTTTCTGTCTTGCACACCTCACCTCACCTAGTTACACCTCCAGGTCCTCAGCTCCAACTCTGGATTCACGTCACCTCCTTCATGCTTTTAAGATTATCTTGTAATCCAGAACAACTCACCTACCCTCTCAGTCCCTTCCACAGCTCCCCACTCTTTTCTTTGCCCTCCCACATTTGCATGCTGCTACCAACAGTATGAGTTACACTCCACACATATTCACTTTCTGTTACAGCAGATATGGTACTTCTTTCAACAGATTCTTCCTCTTCACCAGCCTTTTCATATCAACATTGTACTGGTAGCTCTCCAGTTTCACTACATCATGCTTTGCAGTGCCTCTTGTCTTGCCTGTCATTGTTGGACTACCTTTTTCCCTATCCCTGGACCCTGGCTGTTAGCTGGGTACGTGGAATGTTTATGTCATATAGGCCATTTTACCAGCTAGCTGAACACTAAAAGACTAATATGGTTTAGAGAGAAGACATGTGGTTGAACAGGACCAACAAGGTGGCATAATCTCTGGTCTTGGGAAAATAGAAACGGCTATATGTCTGATCTCTTTCTTGCACCAGACACCAAAGCCAGGACTTACTGCAATCTGGCTAGTGGATCCCTTTTACCTAAAAGGGGTTTGAAGAATAGAGCCATCTGCCGGTGGTGTTTATTAAATGAAGATAAATTCTTCAGACTTTCATTGGTCCGAGGGCATGTGGGGGGCTGGTAGTAAACTAGGCTAGGAGGATGGAGCTCCTCTCTCTATGTCTGATGAAGCCCAGGACAGGATTATGTGTAATACTGGAATTCTGACGTAAGAACAAGGATATCTGGGTAATGGAGAAAAGAATGCTGTTCACAAGTCAGCATCCTTGTGGCAAGGGTAGCTTCTGGAGGGCAAATCCAGCTGTTGCTTGAGGGGTACAGCATGAACTGAGCAATGCCACCACCAGCCGTAGGGACTACTTGGACTCCAGGAAAGGCAGAGGATGATGTGACAAAAAGAATCTCCTCTGCTGAAGGAAAAAATTGCGAGAGTAAAGTTACACATATAGCACAAGGGGCCATGAGGTCACTATGATGGGGAGTAATGGTTGACACTGGTATGCATTTATCCCAGAGGATGTTTAGTATTGTTTTGATTGATACCAGATAATTTTTGTTACATTAGGAGAGATTCCAGTAATCCCTTCAAAACAAGGATATTTTTTTTATTGTCCATCTGTCTATTTACCTAGGCTGCTTCCCCCAAAGAAAGGGGGGATTATTGATTAATGTCATATGATTTTATTCTGATTTGGAGAACCCATAGCCTGAAGGTATGAATTCAGTTTCTGAAATTCCATACTGTACTGTGCACATAAATAATATGAATTTCTTGGCAAAGTTTGCAGTTTTTTATTTATTTGTACTGATGGTGACAATTCCCCCTACCCCTCCCCCATCAAGTACAGTAAGCTCCCACAGTACACAAGCTCAGAGTACGCAAATCGCATAGTATGTGAGTGACCAAAAATAATAGCCAAAAAACCTTGATTGCGCAAGTTTATCCCACAATACACAAGGCAGAGGCAAGGAGTGGCCCAAAACTGCTATTTTCCCTGAATACGTGACCCCCCTTCCCCGCACAACGCGCCCGTCATAACTTAGAGGCTCATGGGGAAGGTGCTCAAGAGGAGTCTACAGTAAGATCTTGCCAAGAACGACTTCGGCAATAACGTTTTGGGGAATAACGGTAAGTTAGAATAGATACCCAGTTTCTATAATAATGTTTGGGTTCAATTGAATGACGGTTATTTTGCGCATGCCAAGGTATACTGCAAATACGTCCATAACAAGATGAGGAATGAAACAAACAAACAAGAAGAGATGAAGGAAATTGCTGAAAAATGTGAGCAGTAGCAAGGAGGAGATGGAGGATCCTCCCCTCACTACCTCCCCTGACACACCAGCTGCCTTCCCCTCCCCCTCCCCAGCCCCACCTGACTCACCTGCTTCACCTGGCATACCTGCAACCCCCACCATAATGACTGTTACTGCATTCTTTAAGAAATATAACTTTTGACAGGCCATAAATTTCTTGGTCAAAACCTGGAATAATACAACACTGGTTACCATTAAACAAGCGTGGTGTGGCCGGGGCAGCGGGGACACTCTAAGCGTGTTGCCGAGCCTTGGAAACCCTGTTATGGCCTGTTGTCTACTGCTGTTAAGGTGACTGACCATGTTTTTGTCATTGTAGCTATATATCTGTAGTATATGTCTTAAAATTTTTCCCTTTATTAATCCCTCAGGGTAAAAAAAATGTCATGGTATGAGGGGGTACTGCCCATATGTAATTTTTCCCATAAGATGTTGTATTCACAGTGCGCGAGGACCAGGACCGCCCATCCACTTGCGCACTGTGGGAGCTTACTGTGTATTGGCTTGCATAACTCAAACTCTTATTATGAAAGTCTCTGATTTTCATAGCTTCCCTCATGTAACCTCACTTTAGTCAGTTTTCTTCTACAACATGTAGATTAGATTGAATAAACATCCTAGTGCCAGGCAACAAAGGCCATATGGCACTAAGGTGGTGAAAGGGAACTGAAAAGAGAGAAAAGAATTTAGGGTCAGCTGCACGACGGATATAAAGTGATATGTGGAGATGATTTAAAAACTGTAAAGGACATTAATGTAAATGAGAAGGGACATAAGACAAGTACATTAGAAAAGGAAAAAAGTTTATACAGAATGTCGCTGATGTTAGGGGTCCTACGAAGTTGAACCAGGTGTGGGGAAGTTATTTTGTATATTATTGAGCAGGGGGCTGCATAAAAATACCTGGGAAACACTGAGATGTGATTGACAGTTTGAACAAATTGGAGGCTGATCATTGGTCATAAGGTGACTGTGGATACGTCGAGTATGGCCCATTCAAAGACGAACAAGTCCAGTTTCCCAGTGCCTGTTTTTGTGTTCTGGTGAGGTTCATTCAGAATAAAATGGTTTTACAGAATATGGTGTACAGTATCGTGTGTGGCCTGTGATCTATAATAGCCAACCGGTATATGAAGTTGCTTCATAACTCTGATGGCTTGTGACAATGCTTGTATTTTTGTAGCTGACATACTGTATTTCTCTATAAGATTTAAAGTACACATTCATTTCCAAGACCTGTTTTGTCTTAGGATAGGTATGGTAGTTTGTGGTAAATGAGCTAGCTAGTGTGCATTTTGAAATGTGAGAACCCTGTAGAGGCATGCCATCTAAAATTAATATTTTTCTTATTTTTGCAGGAAATAACTGATCACGGAAGACATGAACAGTTCCTGTTTAAAACACCTTGTGCAAGCAGTAAACCAAACATTATTACACAGAGCGAGAGTAATAACACATCCTCATAGCTTCGCAACTACCAGCTTTCACTTAGGTAAAAGCCAAAGACTTCTTTCAGGTGTATGAAGTGTTGAATTTACATGAATTAATGAACTTGTCTTTAGCTGCATAGCATGATGTATATTCTGATAAGTCGATGGGTTTAGCTATCACCCTCATCATACAGTTGCTTATACAGTTGTTTGTCTGGTAATGTGCTGTTTTGTAGTACGATCGTGAGTTGCGCGGTAAGGAAAACCAATTTGTAAGTGACATGATCTAATCATTCATAGTGCATTTTAAGCCAAGCATGATGTCACTTGAGGCAAGTTTGGTTGACTCCAGTGTGTGGGTTTTGTGTTTGATGTGTGTGTGTTGTGTGTATACAGTACAGTTTTTTTTTTTTTTTTTTTTTTTTTTTTTTTTAAATGCAAGGAAGAAGGAACCAAAGGCCAGGAGCCCACAAACCATTCCTTCCAAGGGGAAAAAAAAAAAAAAACAATAGTAGAGAGCCAAATTCAAGATCAGTTCAATTTGAGATGCCTTGACACACTGTGTTTGAAAGACTGGAGATCATAGGAAGTAAGAAATACAGACAGAGGGAGACAGTTCCAGCGTTGATCTCTTGCATAAATGAAGGAGTGGAAGTAACAGTTAACTCTTGGATTAGACAGTTGGACAGAAAAGGGATGAGAGTTTGTTGCTTGACGGGTGCTAAGTGCCCGTCGTAGGGGTGGAGGGATGCAAGGTGACAATTCAGAGGAGCAGCGACCATTGAAGAAGTGATAGAAAAGAGATAAAGATGCAACAATGCGACGAGGAGACAGAGGCTGAAGAGAGCCAATAAGAGGAGGAGAGTTAATGGGACGAAAAGCCTTTGACTCCACCCTGTTGAGAAGAGCTGTGGAGAGCCTCCCCACACATGAGAGTTGTACTCTACACAGGGGCAAATAAAACCCATGTATAAAGTCAACAACTGCGCCGGGATAAAGAAGGTACGGAGTCAGCTTAGCACACTTAATCTCTTGGAAGAAGATTTTATAAGAGATGTAATATGATCTTTCCAAGATGAATCCTGAGAGAATGAAACCCCAAGTATGTTTAAGGATGATGCAGGATTGAGCTGGATATTATTAAACATTAGTGGGTACTCCTGTGGAGCCTTTTGTCGGGTTGATAGGTGTAAGAACTGAGTCTTTGATGCATTAAAAACAAGATTACTTTTACCCCAGTCAGAGTTACGAGCCAAGTCAGACATTAGGTGTGCCATAGCTTCATCCTCTATTTGTTGAAGTAACTGCTGAGATGGACCTTGCAGGAACCGAACTGAAAGGTGAAGGGTGGAATTATCAGTATATGAGTGGATAGGATTTGATCTACAGCATGATGTATGTGTTCTGTGTATACAGTACAGTACATATTGTGTGTTTGCTAATATATGTGTATTTTTATGATGTGCATGTATATTTTGTATGTTTTTGTGCTATGTGTTTCTTGTGTATGTCTTGTGTTTGTTTCATGTGTTTTGTGTTGAGTTTGTTTCATGTGTTTTGTGTTGTCTTTGTTTCATGTGTTTAGTGTTGTGTGCTTGTTTTGTGTTTTGCATTATGTGCTTGTTTTGTGTGTTTTCTGTGTTTTGTATTATGTAACTGTTTTGTGTTGTGTGCTTGTTTTGTGCGTTTTCTGTGTTGTGTGTTTCTGTGTTTTCCGTATGTTGTGTACGGGTATGTGTTTTGTGTGTTTTCTGTGTGATGTGTGTTTTCTAAGTTGGGTATGTTTTCTGTGTTATGTACTTGTATGTGTTTTGTGTGTTATGTATGTCCAGTATAGTACATTGCTACAACATGTGTGTGTAGGCAAAGTTTGTCGGCTACTTTTGGGCAAAGGTACAGAAGTATGCGGGATTTGCACTGATGTCTTCAATTTGAATTCACCACTGTGTTGAAAGGATTTAATGTAAACACTGAAATCAGGATACATGGAATCTCCAACTGTTTCTATTTCTGTCATGTCATAAGTTAACAAGACACATAGGAGTTGGTCCAGAGCATCGTACATGCAGTGATCCCTTGGTTATCGCGCAAATTTGGTACCAAGCATGGCACATGATAACAAAAGCACAGAACCTATGGGACTTATCCTAATTGGAGATAATGCATACAAAACAATAACCTCAGTTTCCTAAGATATAATAATGGGAATTAATATGTTGCAAAGTTCTAAGTCAACTTTCGTCAGTGATGCCTTTTTCGCAAATGAAAATTAAGCAAGATATTGTGGGGTCTGTAATGTGTGCCTGTGCTGACAGTTTGTTTAAGTTTTGCTCATTAACTGTGAAGTGCTCTTGTTTCTCGGTGATGCAGTATGGTCATATGCAGTATGTTTTTGTTTTCCCTGGTGCATTATGGTCCTGATTCAGCCAATCATAGGGCCAGAAGTTGGTGTTTCATGTTTTCAGATTTGAAGTCAGATTCAAGTTGACCTTCACTGACAACAAAGGATAAGATTTGAAACTGATCTTAGGCATGAATGACATGGATCTAGTTTAGGTTAAGTGACATTTGAATAGGTTAATGCCAAAATGACTTGAAATTCACCATTTTCTTTATTTTCACCATGAAAAAGAATTAGGTTAAGGTAAATGTTTACAAAACCATAACTTTCTGTCTATTGCCAGATGCCTTATTCCTGTAAGGGGTGGCCACAAACAAATCACCTCCATGTCACCCTGTCCCCTGCTATTTCACTGCTCTGCTCCCAGTTCAGACCCCCCTCTCTCATATATCTCTCCACTCCATTCCTCCATCTCATCCTTGGCCTCCCCCTCCCTCTCCCCCCCTCCACCTCACTCTCATACACTCTCCTCATCAGTCTCCTGCTCTCCATCCTCTCTACATGGCCAGACCACCTCAGTGTGTTTTTCCTAAAGTTTTTTTTTTTTCTTTTTCTTTTTTGTTTTTTGTGATAGGAAGCAAAACCATAACACCACATTCAAAACCGATCAATATCTCACTTACTTTTCATTTGCAGAAGAAATGTCACAGATTAAAATTAATTTAAAATTGTGCAACATATTGATTCTCATTATTTCTTAGTTGTCTGGTGTTATTTATTTATTTATTTTTTTGTAAATGTACCAGAATTTGTACCTTGCATCCCAAGTGCAAGCCCAAATTTTTGCATTTATGACAATTTAGACCCACAAAATACGTACATATTGATATGGTACTGCATGTACCAGGAACACACATAGACATGATTAGGTTAATAGACAGTGATGAAAAGGACACAATAAGAAACATATACTGTACCATAGAGTGACCGGAGATGGACTTGAGGTAAAGGGTATTGAGGCCAGGGGATGGAGGGTTAATAGTCCCCACCACCTTGGACTGACTTCTCGAATAGGACCTAATCCTTGAATCCCTCAGAGCCATTGGAAACCATAGGCACTGCACCATCATTGTTGGCAGAAACCAGCTCAGGTGCATGATAACGATGTTTTCGAACAAAAAAATGTGCGATAGGAGCAGGAATGTAGATTTTCATCTTGCATTGATAACAAAAACTGCTATAACCAAGTGCATGATAACCAAAGGATCACTCTACATGAATATATTTCAACAAGAAAAGATGGAGCAGTATGCAGGGAAAATTTAAAAACTGGTGATGAAATGAATAGAATGTGTGTCCCAGGATGTTACCATGACATCATTACCTGATCTCAGCAAGCCTTTAAATAGCTGGTGCTTTCAAAAGTTACAGAAGTGTTGATATCAGTCAGACAGTTTTTGGATGTGTCACAACCACGTACTGGGAAATGTGTAGTGAAAGTAAAGATGGAATAGCACTCATTATCAGTTGTTAACCTAATGGCCACATGCCTAAACAATAGTGTGTGTAATCCATAAATGTGGGGAGTGATATGAAAGTATAAGCTACTCAGGAAATGATACTCTAGTCCACCTGCTCTTCTATGCTAACTTTCGTTTCAATTTAGCTGAGCAAGCCAGAAGTACCCCTCTCCTAACTCGGCTTTAGTGTTTTCTCCCTGATTTCAAACATTTCTGGCAACCTGCAGTACTCTTAAATGAGTCTGTCAATCATGCCAGTCATGGACATTGCAAGAATTTACCATTTGCTTGCTTCATATGCTTGTTTTCATTTGCCATGATGGAGAATTTCAAGTTTGGTGACATCATGTTATGAAATATGATTGTGGCCAACTGGCAAGAAGCATCTGAGCCTTTGAATTGGTTTTCATATGCCTCTATAGTGCACTTTTGTTTTACTGTATATAATGGTACCCCAGCAGAATCAAAATTACCCACATCACCGGAGCGATCACTCTGTATTTCTTGTTTAGCCAACCTCAGGCAGTGATGAGAGAAAGGGCCCATGAAAGCTAATAGTACGAACATTAAAGAGCATTCATCGTGATCACTGTTGAGTGCATGTTTGTTCGTTTCGTTTAAAAAGGGTCCAACATGCATGCATGCGTTGGCCTTGGTCACCTAATGGTCACTGTCCATGCAGCATGATCTCTGACAGTCTCCCTATTCAGTCCCTTATCTCTGAGGTCACACTCTATAACCTCATCCAAGGTCTTTTTTGGTTTGCCTCTCGTGACCTTCCCCCTGACGTTCACACTTCTCACTTTCCACACTCAGTTGTCATCCTCAGTCCTATCCGCGTGTCCAAACCATCTCAATCTACCCCTCCTCATCACAACACCAATACATGCCAGTCTCATCCTTCCCAGACCCCCCAGGCCTCACATTCAAGGATGCAATACACATCCATTTAATCATTATCATTTCTGTATATTTGAGCCTATGAATATCCTGTTCCTCTACAGCTCAGGTCTCATTACCATACAGCAATATACGCCTAACACATGCCGCGCAGTATGACCCCTTAGCATGGAGGGAGTGCCCTCTCAATGTCAGGAGAGGCAACAGCTCCCTGAGCTTCCTCCAACCACTCCTTACCATAGCCACAGAGCTAGTTCCATCCCCACCCCCGGCACATAACATGTCCCTAAAATAATAATGCTCTTCCACACACTCGAGAGACTCGCCAGCCAGATCAATCCTTTTACACCTGACAAACTCTACAGTCCCTCCAGTACAAACTGCACACATGAAATCAGCATTAGCTTACAGTCTACCTCTAATACCACTACACCTCTTATGCATCTAATCACAAGTGCTGCACAAGATGAAGTTACTTCCCACATCCTTGTGGCAGACTGCACAGTGCCACTCTTCCTTTGCTAAAAGGTTACTAATGGTGATGAAGATGGTGTGATGGCAACAGCAAAAATGCAACTTCTGTGTTATTTTTTGAATACAGGTGATAATGTTAGCTCATGGCATCTTTCCTGATTTTTCTCATTTAATACTTGCTGTGACTAACTTATCAGAAGAAAATCATCTGGCAGTAGTGTGACTAAAATACAAGAGTGGCCATGACTATGAGAGGGTTGACTCTTGCGTAGCTGCAGACTTCATACAAGACACAATGGTGTGCATAGGCCACGTTGCAGGCCTTGTATGAGGTACAGTTTACATTGGTTGTAAAACAATTCAGGGGAAGTAAATTACAGTAAAATCTCAAATTTCAACAGTTTAGAATTTGATGATTCGAATTTACATGCATTTTAGAGTGGTCTGCCTACCTCATTTTTCGATGCAAAATCGCGAATTTCTATGCTGTCACGAGCTTCATAAGCAGAAACAGTCAAAGATCATCACCTTCAGGCCAATTACTGGGGTGTTGCAAGATATAACCATCCAAGAGGGTGAGGAGGAAGATGTTGACACTGCAGTCTCTGCAGATGTCCAGATACTCAAGGATGATTTTCAATTTGAGGAATTTGGGTTGGATACCTCCATAGAGGAGGCTACTTCAACTAAGTGGTCCACCCCTGCCACACACCACCAGCACCAGCCAGCCAAGTGATAAACTGTACTGTACAGTGTGCTGTAACTACTGTAATAAAAATTGTGACAGGATACTGACAAACTGTAACAAATTTTGCTGTATTCTACACTACAGTATGGTATGGCAATACAGTGCAAAACTATAGTTACTGAATCACATACTGTAGTTCATAAAGCTTACAGGAAGTGTGGGCAAAAAATCATGATTTTATGTAGTGAAGTTGGGAGGCCCTGGACCCAAATTGATTTTTCCCATAAGAAGTTCAGTTCAAATTTTGATGTTTTGAATTTAGATGCGGTTTTTTGGTACATATGTCCATCGAAATTTGAGATTTTACTGTACCTTACAAAGAGTCAGTCTGGCAGGGGTTGAGGATGGCAGTGATGACATCCCCAATGTCTATTTTTCTGGTTACTCAGCACTGAGTGACAAGCCTAACTGTTTCTTGTAACCCAGGAAGCCATTTGTAACTCTGGGTCTGCATAGGCCACGCTGCAGGCCTCATATGAGGTACAGTTTAAGTTGGTTGAAAAACAATTCAGGGGAAGTAAATTACCTTACAAAGGGTCAGTTTGGCAGGGGTTGAGGATGGCAGTGATGACATCCCCAATGTCTATTTTTCTAGTTACTCAGCACTGAGTGACAAGCCTAACTGCTTCTTGTAACCCAGGAAACCATTTATAACTCTGAGTGTTAACTATATAACCAGATAATGGGATGATGTGGAGCCTACTATGTTGCCCTTGTTAAAAGGATGGAGAGACAAATGTGGCATCCATCTAGAAACCAGACTTCTCCACTCTTCCCTTGAGTTCATGGCCAAATAAGCCTGGGTTCACAAGAAATTTTCTTTTCCCAGTGAGTGAAGTACCTATACAGTACATGTGTGTCAAACACTGGAAGGTCAAGTTAGGAGGCAATGCTGACTGGACTCCTATGTTGTAATGATCCCATCCATCCATCCAACCATCTGGTCTTTTCCTACGTTATGCCTTGAAAAGCTTACATTACCATAATTATCTTGAAAAATCAGCTTCTCAAAGGTTGGATGCATTGGACTGGCTAGGCACTTTTTAAACTAGCATAGGCACAGACTTTATATAGGGCCTGACGTATGGAAGTGAGACGTGGACCTTGCTAGAGGGGAACAAGTCAAGAGTGAAAGCATTTGAAATGAGTTACCTGAGAGGAGCATGTGGAGTGACATGGAGAGATAGGTTGATGATTGAAGAAGTCAAAAAGTGTTGTGGGGTGGACGTGGATGCGATTGAAAAAATTAGGAGAAATACACTGAGGTGGTTTGGACATGCGGAGAGAATGGAGAATGAAAGACTGACTAAGAGGGTGTATGTAGAATGAAAGACTGACTAAGAGGGTGTATGTAGGTGAAGTGGAGAGAAGGAGAGGGAGGGGGAGACTGAGGATAGGGTGGAGGGATGGAGTTGAGAAGTATATGAGGAAGGAGAGAGTGAGCTGGGGGGAGGGCAGTCAAATGGTGGGTGACACAGCGACTTGGAGGCGTTTTGTCTGCAGCCACCCTTTGCGGGATTAGGGCGTCAGGCTATAGATAGCATATTTGCCCCTGTTTGGAGTACATCTGTCAATCATGGGAGTTCAAAAATTGATTTTTAATACCTTTTTAGTCTCATTAATTCCCCTCTTTTCACCAGCTCCCTGCAGTCTGTTTTCATCAGTGTTGTTATTCTCTTTATGATGGAGAGAACACTTTAAGGAATTGTTGAACATAGAGGATGGAAGTAATGCGAGTATAACTGGCTGGGGAATGGCTGGGAGAAGGAGGGAGGTGAGAAGACAGGAAGAAATCAGTAGGATAGAAGTTGTGGAAGCAATGAAGAAAGTTAAATCAGGGAAAGCCCCTGGAATTGATAGAGTGTGTGGTGAAATGCTGAAGCATGGAGGAGAGATATTAGTAGAATGGATGTGGAAGATGTGCAGATTGGCCTGGGAGGAAGGTAGAGTCCCGGAGGATTGGAAGTCAGGTGTAATTATTCCCTTGTACAAAGGAAAAGGGGAAAAAGAAGTGTGTGGTAATCATAGGGGCATTTGTCTTCTTAGTATAATAGGAAAAGTGTATGGTAGGATACTTATTGACAGAGTTAGAGAAAGAACAGAGAAATTAGTTGGAGAAGAACAGGGAGGCTTTAGGAAGGGAAGAGGTTGTGTAGATCAGATATTCATTTTTAGATCTTTAGTGGAAAAGTTTCTAGAGAAGGGAAAGAAGTTGTATGCGGCTTTCGTGGATTTGAAGAAAGCATATGACAAGGTGGATAGACAAGGATTGTGGAAAGTGTTAAGAATATATGGAGTAGATGGGAAGTTGTTGAATGCTGTGAAGAGTATGTACGATGGTGCGAAGGCTGCAGTGCGTGTGGATGGTGAACTAAGTGAATTTTTCTCTTTGAAAGTTGGGTTGAAACAGGGATGTGTCATGTCTCCATGGTTGTTCAATCTGTACATGGATGGGGTAATAAAAGAGGTACAAGGTAGGGTAGTGGATGTTGGAGTGGCCCTGGTGAGAGAGGATAGTGTTTGGAAACTCCCTGTACTGTTGTTTGCAGATGATACTGTGTTGTTGAGTGAAGACGAAGGGGAGCTGCAAGGCTTGGTGGATGAGTTTGGGAGAGTGTGTAAGAAACGGAATCTAAAGGTGAACGTAGGGAAGAGTAAAGTGATGGTCTTTGAGAGAGGTGAAGTCAGTGAATGTACAGCGAGGTTGGATGGTGAGGAATTGGAAAATGTGAGTACGTTTAAGTACTTGGGTAGTGTGATGAGTAAGGATGGAGGTTTGGAGGGTGAAGTGCTTGAAAGGGTACAGCAGGGAAGAAAGGTTGCTGGTTCTTTGAAAGCAGTGATAAGAAACAGGGAAGTGAGCATGGAAGTGAAAAAGTTACTACATGACAGTATTGTGATACCAACTCTAACGTACGGAAGTGAAGCTTGGATGTTGTTGGAAGGACACAATTCAAGAGTGATAGCAGTGGAAATGAGTTATTTAAGAGGAGCCTGTGGAGTCACATGGAGAGACAGGCTAACGAATGAGGATATAAAGGAGCGCTGTGGTGTTGATGTGGATGTGATAGGAAACGTTATGAGGAACACACTGAGGTGGTTTGGCCATGTGGAGAGGATGGAGGGTGAAAGACTGACGAAGAGAGTGTATATGAGTGAGGTGGAGGGGGTAAGAGGAAGGGGGAGGCCGAGGATGAGATGGAGGGATGGGGTGGAGAGGTATATGAGAGAGGGGGGTGTGAGTTGGGAGCAGGGCAGTGAAATGGCGGGGGACAGGGCGACTTGGAGGCGATTTGTTTGTGGCCACCCCAAACGGGATTGAGGCATCTGGCAATAGATAGATAGATAGATAGATTGCCCTTACTCAGGAAATCATGCTGAATTCTGTTTGTTTGCCATCTTCATTTGTATTTGGTATACACATACCCATCTGTGTACACACCCATCCATTTCTGTCCAGTTCCCTTGGTCTGTGTTTACAGGCAGAGATCAAGTTTCAAGCAATATCATGAAATCCATAAACTGTATTTAGTAATATCTTAGTCAGGGTCCTTGGTGCATCTGTTAAGTATCCCATCTAGTCAGCTATTATCAGCCATATTGCTCAAAACCTGAAACAAGCTTATAAACCTCAAACAGGGGACTTACATGGCTAGTCAACTCTGAAATGGCTATCGTCAATGTGTCTTTCTCATTGTCTTCAACCTGTAGTCTATTAAACGTGATGTGCTGAAGCTGAGTTGGTCTTTAATGATTTTATTGTTGCTTGATCTTCTATGCCATCAGGATTTGCCCTCTTCTGTCTGCATTTTAAAAATAGGTAAAAATATGGTAGCCTTGTATTTTCTATTGAACAGATGGGGTTTTATACCAGAAGCATTCTTTTTTCTCTGATTCATGGTCCTAAAGAGGTGGAGGAGGTTTGTTTTAGATCTCCACCCTACATGTATACATGGAAAATTGTGCATGGATGATGATCATGACAATAACGATCGACGCTTGAAATCCTTCATCAGTACCCTTATTTATTTGCAGATGGGAAGTCAGTTGTTCCTCAGCATCCAGTTACAACCAGCATCAGTGAACATGACATACCTCCTTCAACCAAAGTGGATTTGAGGCTTGTACAGTTGCTGGAAAAATTGTCCCTTGTGGATTTTGCAAATAAGGAAGGGATAGCTGTGTTGGAAGCTGCAATAAGGTTTGGGTCATCTTTGATACCTTTACTACAGTTTGGCAACAATTTTGAATTAACTTCTCATAGACATTATAGCACTATATAAATCAGAAAGACAAGAATTTTCTGTGAATACAGAGCATGAAATTAAGAGGTAAAGTTTTTGGGTTGTACAGTACATACATTAATGTACTGTATTCCATGGTACTGGCAGGTGGGCATTTCCAGAAGGCACAGACCTTGCATTGTGGGGACAGTATGAGTGAGAAAGAAGCTGTGTCAGCATAAAAGACAGGGACATTTGCTGAAGGGCCCAATGGAATTGAAGCAGCTCTCCTTAGCTAAGAGGAGCTAAATAAGTCTAGGATCCAAAGTGGCAACTCAGAACTGAAGTGATGCAGGCAGGGGGGAGGTGGTGATAGGGTGGAAAGAGTTACACACAGATGAACCAGTTATCGCACTTTCACTCTCTTGGTCATTCGTTTTGCAGCAGGCTGTTCATATGTCCATACCACCCCAGTGTGCTTCTGTTCATCCACATCCACTCCACAACACAATCTGCATGTCCTCTGGTTTTCCTCCATGCCACATATTGCATTTACTGTGCTTCTGCATATTCCATCTATAATTCTTACTCCATCTACTGGTTTTCAGAAAGTCATTTCAGGTGCTCAGATTGGACTTCCCTCCATCATTCTGTTTTTATTTTGCATCTCTGTGTCTGTCTATTTGTGTATGATTGAGTATTTTTATTGCATCATCAGGAACAAGGAACTTGGGCCAGGGTATATAATCTAGACATTAAAGGCAAGAGTTACCAGTCACTCTTCCCAAAGTGGCAGTATGTGAGTGATAAACCCCAATAATCCTTTGAATATAAACCCATTTTAAAGGCCACATAGGTGGTACGTGGGGACGCTCACCATCCACTCACTTGATGTTGTGCTGCTCTCAGGTGTCTACCCTTTCCTCTCTTTTTTCCATCCTCGTCTTTCTTTCCCTCATTCTTTCCTCTTCCTTCTGCCTATGAGTGACTTTACACTCCTTCTTCTGTCTTTCTTTCTTTCATTCTTTCCTTTTCCTTCAACCTATGGGTGACTCTACACTGAGTGACAATCCAAATGGTTTCCTGTACACCAGGAAACCATTTACTATGCAGGGTGGTAAACATATAACCAAATTATGACACCTGATGGTTTAGTGGGTAATTAAGGTGCTCCAATCGGATTTAGCCTGTGTAGGTTTGCATCCAAGGGATGGTTGGGGTTTATTGCACACATAATGCCACTCAGGGATGAGTGAGGCTGGTCACTCTCATCTTGAATGTCAGGACCAACTTACCTAGCCCCAGGCTTCTACGCTTCTCTTGGGGCAACATAGGATTGGATGATGGATGGACTAAAGGCCACATGGTGTTGGAATGCTTAGACTTACTACTCTAACAAACCTATTAAAATTGTATGAGAGCAATGAGATCAGGTCTATTGCACTACATGAGCACTGAGCAAGAAAGGCCAACCTTGAATTCCCAGCAAGCACCAGAGAGTTTCTCCATGTATGTCTGTCTGTTTTTAGCCAACATCCTAGTCTGGTAAGGGGTGGCCACAAACAAATGGCTTCCATGTTACTGTTTCCCCTGCCATTTCACTGCCCTCCTGCCAACCCACCCCTGAATCACATCTTTTATATGTTTCTGCCCGGAATCGTGCTAAGTCTGTTCTTCGATCTGCTAATAATAATTTCATCCATACTAAATGCTCTCATCTCTCCAACTCGAATTCTTCCCGCTCCTTCTGGCACCTTGCCAAAAACCTTTCTAACAACTTTACCTCATCATCCTTCCCTCCTCTTTTCTACTCTGATGGTTCTGTAGCTATTTCTTCTACTGATAATGCAGATCTCTTTGCTCAGACTTTCTCCTCCAATTCCACCATAGACGATTCCGGTGCTGTTCCTCCATCACTTCCCCCCTCTGACTTCCTAATAGCTGACATTAAAATTTCTTCAGTTGATGTATTTTCTGCCTTCACAGGCCTCAATACTAACAAGGCATATGGACCTGATGGAGTCCCTCCTGTTGTTCTCAAGATCTGTGCTTCTGTGCTTACACCCTGCCTAGGCAAACTCTTTTGCCTTTGTCTATCAACTTGTACCTTTCCTTCTTGCTGGAAGTTTGCTCTCATTCAGCCAGTCCCAAAGAAGGATGACCATTCCCAACCCTCTAACTATCATCCAATTGCTTTAACATCCTGTATCTCAAAAGTTTTCAAATCAATTCTTAATAGAAAAATTTTAAAGCATCTTTCCTATCACAACCTTCTTTCTGATCGTCAGTATGGGTTCCACCAGGGACGCTCCATTGGCAATCATCTCACCTACCTTTCGGACTCCTGGTCATCCTCCTTTCGGGACTTTGGCGAAAGTTATGCCATTGCACTTGACATCTCAAAGGCTTTTGATCGGGTCTGGCATAAATCTTTAATTTCCAAACTGACCTCTTACGGTGTCTATCCTTCTATCTGTGCTTTCATCTCTAGCCTCCTTTCTAGTTGTTCTGTAGCAACTGTTGTAGACGGCCATTGTTCTTCTAGATCTATCAACAGTGGTGTTCCTCAGGGCTCTGTCCTATCATCAGCTCTCTTCCTTTTTTTCATCAATAACCTCCTAAGCTGTATATCTAACCCTATCCACTCATACGCTGATGACTCCACTCTTCACCTTTCCATTCGGTTCCCTCAACGCCCATCTCAGCAGTTACTTCAACAAACAAGGGATAAGGCTATGGCACACCTAATGTCTTACTTGGGTCATATCTCTGACTGGGGTAAAAATAATCTTGTTGTTTTTAATGCATCACAGACTCAGTTACTACACCTATCAACCTGACAAAATCTTCCACAGGTATACCCACTTATGTGTAATAATATTCAGCTTAATCCTGCATCATCCTTGAACTTGCTTGGGGTTTCATTTACCTGGGACTTGTCTTGGAAAGATCATATTACATCTCTTGTAAAATCTGCTTCCAAGAGGTTAAGTGTGCTAAGGCGACTCCGTTTCTTCTTTACCCCTGCACAGTTGTTGACTCTATACATGGGTGTTATCCGCCCCTGTGTGGAGTACAACTCTTATGTGTGGGGCGGTTCCCCACATACAGCTCTTCTCAATAGGGTGGAGTCAAAGGCTTTTCGTCTCATTAACTCTCCTCTTACTGACTCCCTTCAACCTGTCTCTTCGCTGCAGTGTTGCATCTTTATCTCTTTTCTATCGCTACTTCAGTGGTCACTGCTCCTCTGACTGCATGCATTCCTCCACCTTTACGATGGGCGCATAGCACCTGTCTAGCAGCAAACTCTCATTCCTCTTCTGTCCTGCTCTCTAATGCAAGAGTTAACCATTACTCCCAGTCCTTCATTTATGCAACAGGTCAACTCTGGAACACTCTATCTCTTTCTGTATTTCCTGCTTCCTATGATCTCCAGTCTTTCAAATGCAGTGTGTCCAAGCATCTCAAAATGATTGGATCTTGAGTTTGTCTTTCTCTTGTATTTTGTTTTTCTCATGGAAGGAACAGTTATTGTGGGCTCATGGCCTTTCTTTCCTCCTTCCTTGCATTAAAAGAAGAAAAAAAAAACATATCCTCCCTCTCTCATATACCTCTCCATTCCATCTTTCTGTCTGTAGCCAGATGCCTTAATCCGGTAAGGGGTGGCCACATATAAAACACCTCCATATTGCCCTTTCCCCTGCCATTGTGCTGCCCTCCCCCCAGCTTATACCCTCCCTCACGTATATATCTCTCCACTCCTTCTCTTCTTCTCATCCTCAATCTCCCCCTCCCTCTTCCGCCCTCCACCTTACATACACTCCTAGTTAGTCTCTCATTCTCCATCCTCTCCACATGGCCAAACCACCTCAGTGTGCTCTCCTAACAGTTTCTGTCACAATGACAGAGATGAGATAGTGATTTTGGGAGGGGGCTTAAATGGTCATGTAGGTGAAGCAGCACAAGGTTATGAAGGAGTGCATGGGGGATGTGCGTATGGTCTAAGGAATGCAGAAGGGGAAAGGATACTCAAGTTTGGGGAGGCAACAGACATGATTGTGTGTAACACATATTTTAGGAAAAGAGACAGTAGGTTAATTATGTATGAGTCTGGGGGAAATAGCAGTCAGATAGATTATTTTCTGGTTAGGAGGGCTGATAGGAGGTTAGTGAGGGATGTTAAAGTTATAGGAAGTGAGGAGTGTGTGCAGCAGCACAAACTATTGATTTGTGATATGGTGCTTAAAGAACAAGTGATGAAAAAGAGGACTTATGTACCTAGAAGGAAAATATGGAAGCTGAAAAACCAAGTAGTAAGGGATGCCTTCTATAGCGAGTTGAGGAGAGTAGTGGCTGAACAGGGAGCTGTAGACAGAGGCGTTAATGAACAGTACAGAGCCCTGAAGAACAATTTCTTGAGAGTTACTGATGTAACATGCAGTTGGACTTGAGGTCCACCAAGACATAAAGTAACTTGGTGGTGGGATGAGGGTGTAGAAGCTGCAGTTAAGGAGAAAAGAAGGCTTTTCCGGGAATGGAAGAAGGATGGTAGCAAAGAGGAATATTTGGCTGCCAAGCGTAGGGCTAGAAGAGAGGTATACAGGGCAATGTCTGAGTCACAGAGACTATTACTTGATAACCTAAATCATGGGGAAAGGAAAAATATAACATTTAGGGTGGCAGGTCAAGTGAAGAGGGATAATCAGGATATTATAGGTGAGCAGTGTGTGAAGAATGATGAAGGAAGGGTAGTGGTGAACAGTGAGGATATTAAAGATGCATGGAGAGAGCATTATAACTGGTTGTTGAATGAGGAGTTTGACTGGGACAGGGAAGGTTTGGAGCCAGCAGATCCAGTGTTTGGCCCTTGGCCTTTGATTGATACTGCTACTGTGAGTGAGGCAATAGGCAGGATGAGGGTGGGGAAGGCAGCAGGTGTGTCTGGGTTGACTGCTGAAATGCTTAAGGCCTCAGGCGATATAGGGGTGAGTTTAGTCACTGACCTGATAAATAGGATTATTTATGAGTGTGTTGTCCCAGATGATTGGCTGAAGAGTGTAACTGTAAATGTGTATAAAGGGAAGAGTGATGCCCTGGAAAGAGGAAATTATAGAGGTATAAAGCTTTTAGATCAGATAATGAAGGTAATGGAGAGAGTTTTAGAAGGTATGATTAGACAAAAAGTGAATATTGATGAGATGCAGTTTGGGTTTATGCCAGGTAGGGGGACCACTGATGCTATATTCATTGTTCGACAGCTTCAGGAAAAATATATTGGTAGGAGAAGAGATCTTTATTTTGTTTTTGTTGATTTGGAAAAGGCCTTTGACAGAGTCTCTAGAGAGGTGGTGAAGTGGGCAATGAGAAAGCTTGCCTTGGAGGAGTGGCTGGTTAGGGTGGTTATGGCTATGTATGTGGGTGCTCACACCCAGGTAAGAGTGAATGGAGATTTGAGTGATGAGTTTTCCGTAAATGTTGGTGTGCATCAGGGGTCAGTCTTGAGTCCCATGTTGTTTATCATGGTACTTGAAGCCCTTTCACGTGGCTTTAGAAACGGACTCCCGTGGGAGTTGTTGTATGGTGATGATTTGGTGTTGATTGCAGAGAACGAAAGGGAGGCAGAGGAAAGGTTTAGGAAGTGGAGAGATGGTATGGGGCACAAGGGTTTAAGGGTAAATGCTGATAAAACAAAAGTGATGATATCTAGGGTTGGTGGCGGTACTGTCAAAGACGAGGGAGAGTGGCCATGTGCAGTTTGCCACGAGGGCGTGGGAAGTAATTCCATCTTGTGCTGTGTGTGATAAATGAGTGCATAAGAGATGTAGTGGTATCAGAGGTAGACTGCGAGATAATGCTGATTTTATGTGTACGGCGTGTCGGGGTGAGCAGGTGGAGATTGTCAGACGTGAAAGAATTGAACTTGCTGGTGAATCTCTTGAGTGTGTGGAAGAGTTTTGTTATTTGGGAGACATGTTGTGTGCTGGAGGTGGGGCTGGAGCTAGCTCTGTGGCTAGGGTGAGAAGTGGTTGGAAGAAGTTCAGGGAGCTCTTGCCTCTCCTGACACTGAGAGGACTCTCCCTACGTGCTAAGGGGTCTTTGTATGCAGCATGTGTTAGGAGTGTAATGCTGTATGGTAGTGAGACCTGGGCAGTGAAGGAGGAAGATATTCGCCAGCTCAGACGTACAGAAATGACAATGATTAGGTGGATATGCAATGCATCCCTGCGTCCAAGGCCTAGAGGGGCTGGGTTTACGATGGAAGAGTTGAGAGGTAGGATGGGACTGGAGTGTATTGGTGTTGTGATGAGGAGAGGTAGATTGAGATGGTTTGGATATGTGGAGAAGATGGGGGATGATAATTGAGTGACGAAGGTGAGAAGTGTTAATATTGGGGGTGGGGTTATGAGGGGTAGACCGAGAAAGACATGGGATGAGGTCATTAAGTGTGACCTCAGGGTTAAGGGACTGAACAGGGAGGCTGCAATGGATCATGCAGCATGGAGAGCTGCCATTAGACGACCAAGGCCGACACATGCGAGCATGTTGGAGCCTTTAAAAACGAAAACGAAAACGATTGACATCCACACCACAACATTCTTTCACTTCAGACTTTGTCAGTCTGTCTCTCCATGTATCTCCACATGCTCCTCTCAGATAACTCATTTCCACTATTCTCCCTCTTGACTTGTGTCCTTCCAACAAGTTTTAATTTTCGCATCCATATTAGAGTGGGGAGGCGGTGGCTCAATCGGTAGAGAGTTGACCTGCAGTCCTGACCGACCCGGGTTCAAATCCCGCTGAGGCAGGGAACAGTGTAAGGATTTGAATTTCAGTGAAATCAGACTTTACTGATCTACCAGAAAGCCCGCCGACATGTCGTAAAAATACCCCCGCTAATACCAATACGCCAGTCCTGTATGAGACAGCCCTAGCATGTATTCAGTATGGACGGTGGGTGTTAGCGCCGAAGTGGTGACATGTAGAGGTGTGCGGTACGTAGGAGGACTACTGGGCCTTGCAACCAGGCTGTGAAGCCTATGCCTAGAGTCGGTCACATAAAAAAAAAAAAAAAAAAAAAAAAAAAAAAAAAACAGGCATACCCCTGTTTAACAGTGTAATTGGTTAGGTAAAACTCCATTGTTAGGCGGGGTATTGTATATCAGGGTACTTTTAACATGTAAAGTAATGGGGAGTGTTTACCATCCTTGGGTTTCCCCCCAAACCAAGTCCAAAACCCAGCCAAATAAGCCCAAAAACAAGTTTAATGCCAATCTAAATGGCCTAACAGCTGTAAAAGAAGCTAACCTAAGCCTAACAGTTGTAAATAACTCACTAAAACCAACAAATAAAGTCTGAAAATTGTCAAATATTATTCTGGAAAAAATCAAGCTTAGTAAACTGTACCCCAAAATGACAATGTTCACCCCACCTGTGGCTAAACCACATTAATCTAGATCTAAAAACAGATTATAAATCAACCTAAACACACAATTTTAGTCTAAAATATCATCAAAATTGGTAAGAAAATATCAAATCCCATAATTAAATCGGGGTTTGGCCATCGTTAGGCAGGGTATGGTGGTATTTCAACCCCTATCATTAAGCTGAGGTATTGCATCTAGGGGTATCATATATCAAGGTATTACTGTACTGTCATGCAGCAACTTTTTAACTTCCATGCTCACTTTCCTATTTGTTATTACTGTTTTCAGTGAATTGTATCACACATTATCGGCCTTAATCTTTCTTTGTCTTGAGTTACATTCAGACAACTGCATGCACATCTCACATCATGCGACTTTGCTGAGTTTTTTTCCATTGTGATTGTAAAAAATGGCTTCATGTAAGAATTCTCCCAGAACATCCTCTTCTGAAAAAGCAAAGAAGAGGAACATTACCATTGCGGAGAAGATGGAGATGATCGAGACCCACAAGAGAGGTACGACCAGGACCAAACTGTAATAAGATGACCCTTGATAAAAGAAAGATTGCAGTGAAGAAAATGGACAGTGGGAGGAAAGGGAAGGGTGTGTTCAGGATCAGGAAGTTGCTGAACAAGAATCTGGATGAAGCTGTGTATAAGTGGTGCACACAGGAGCATGCTGAGGGTGTACCCATGTGTGGCCTGGACATCCAACAAGCCACACACTGGCTTTCTGCACACCTTGGAATGAAAATTTCAAGTGTAGTAATAGCTGGCTGTGGAGGTTCAGGAGGCATCATGGCATTGTTAATAAAGCCATAACTAGAGAGCTGGTCAGTGTCGATGTTGATGTTGTGGAGCCATTCACTCCGCGCTTTTGGAAGCTGGTGGGGGAGGAAGAAGTGCATAGTTTAAAATTTACAATGCAAATGAGACTGGGCTCTTTTGGCATGCCCTTCCTTGAAACACCCAGACTTCCAGAGATGCTGTCAGCACCTCAGGGCATAAAACAGTGAAGGAACAGAAGTCCATTTTGGCCATGGCTGATGATGATGACTCTCATCACGTATAGCAAGTCATTGTAGGTAAGAGCATACAACCCAGGTCAGTCAAGGACATCATGACCACGCTTCCTATGGAGTACCATATGAACAAGTCTGCCTGGTTTACCCAGGATATCATTCATGACTGATTCCACAGTAGCTTGACTCATCTGTGAGGCAGCACCATAAAAGGTATGGCATCAGTCCTGACAAAATGAAGGCAGTGCTGTTGTTTGATAGTGCACCAGCTCATCTTTCCTTCACCAAACTTTGCATCGGGCATGGATGAATGAAGGCCATATTCTTACCACCCAACACCGTTGTCATGAACCAACTCATGGACTGGGGAGTCATAGAGTATTCCAAGAGGCACTGCAGAAACCTTTACCCACAACAGTGCCTTGTTGTGACTAAGGAGAGAATGGGTCAGGCTTACTGTGAGGACACCAGAGTCAAGAAAACCCTGTAGAATTTCAAGAACCACACCACAGAGGATGCCATCTTCAATTCGGGAGAGTTGTTGAAGAAAGTGCCATTTGCTATGCTCAGGAATGGGTGGTGCAAACTCCTTAAAACCTCAAAGACTCCAGCACCACAGCATGATTTTGATGGGTTTGAGCCGTTGAGGTTATGGAATTGTTGGCAGCTGCAGAACAGAGGAGCCTTGCTGAGGAGGAGCTGCACAAGTGGTTGGATTAGGATGCTGGTGTACCTGGCTACCATCACCAGATGGAGGAGATTGTGGCAGATCACCAGGAAGACAGGACAGCAGCAAAGGAGGAAGAGGAGGAGGAGGAGGAGGCATTTGGACTGTCTCTGGCTGCAGGCAATGATGCAGCAGATGCAATTATGACCATCATAGGCGGTACTGAAGGACCTCTTTCTCAACAGGACAAGGTCATACAGCAGCAGCAGCAGCAGCCAAGGAAGATCCAGCCTATGATCTTCCTTTTCAAGCCTGTGCCCTCTTCCTGTGCCAAGAGGCTGCACAGAGACCTCCATTGTGTCTGTGGCATCAGTCTCCTCAGCCAGAGTTCACATACCTCAGGATCCAGCACTAAAGCTTCCAGGACCCCAACCCCCAGCACCTTGGGCCTTTTTATACTAGATGTGACACCAGAGCTCCCACAAGTCATCTTTGCTGACTGTGGCCATTTCACATAGTGTAGAGCCTACAAGATGAGTGGGAATGTAAGCAGTGTACGAGGTGCTACCCAAAAGTTCCTAACATTTGAAAGCAGGGACGAAACCGCTTGTCATACGGTTTGTGGATGCTAGGTGGCAGGGCACGCACCCTTTATTTGTTAGTATGTCCAGTGGCATTGTGTAAGGTGGATGCATTCACTGCATATGTGTATTCATCATTGTGTTTGGGTTAGTTTGCGAATTTTATCTCAGTAATTGAGGATGTGAAATAGTAACGTTTGCATCAAGTTTTGTGTGAATCTCGGAAAGAATATGGCAGAAAATCACAAAATGTTAAATAAGCATTTGGTGACAATACTTTGGGGGTTATGCAAACCTATGACTGGTTTAAGCGTTTTAAAAATGGATGTACATTAACAGATGACAGTGCACGATCTGGTCACCCTTCCACTAGTTCAACTCCTGACAGTGTGACCAAAGTTTGCAACCATCCACAAACAACACAGAATGACAATCCACAAAGATTGTGACATTGCTAGCCCATTGTATGGAACTTCCCAACGCATTTTGTGAGGCGAAAACATCCAGACAAGTGGTGCACAAACAAATGGGTGCTTCACCATAACAACGCACCTGTGCACACAGCCCATGTTAGTAAGCAGTTTTTGGCATCAAAAAATATGCCTTTTGTCCTCTACTCACTGTATTCACCAAATTTAACCCCTTGTGATTTTTTCCTCTTTCTTAAAATGGAAATTCAGGTGAAAGGACTAAGATTTGACACCACTGAGAAGATCTAGGAGAAAATCGCAGGTCTTGAACAAGCTGATGCTCGAAGACTTCCAGAATATGTTCCAGTCGCGGGAGAAGCACTGGGATATATGTCTGCATGCCCAAGGAGACTACTTTGAAGGATATGGTGGTGATAAGGACTTGATGCAAGTTTTTTTTCCTTCTTTAATCAGATTTCAGGAACTTTTGGGTAACGCCTCGTATGGCCATCTACACAGGGACAGTGTACGATACATGTGTTTCCTTCCCTTTTTTACTCAAGCCTGGCCTGAAATTGCCCTCTCCCTATCATGAATGCTGAGTTGTAATAACAGATAATAGTAATTCCATACTAGTCATGAAGATGTGCAATGACAAGGATGTCAATGAACTGCAAAAGGGTGAAATTATGGGCCTAGTTAGTGTAAAATGGGTATGGTTTTCATTTTTAATACTAAAATGATACTCTGCTCATTTATTTTTAAACATGTGCTTGAATTTCAGCCTTGGGGGGGGGGGACTCTTATTTAATGAACTGTCGGGTTTATCGAACCTGTCTTTCCCTCATTTAGTCCATTGCTGTATAGTGATGGTCTGCTATAGCAAAATAATAAATGCTAATGCTTTAACCTTCTTTATAACTGTTCCTGCTGGTGTGAGAGTTGTTGAGGTTCAAGTGAGTAAAACTCTTGACATATGAAACATTATTACACTGCTGAACTAACCTGTGTTTGTTGGCTTGACCTTTCTCCAGCTTTGCCTTCGACTTCCATCATGCTAAGGGAGTAAAGATATTATTGCTTGTGACTGTACATATCCAGTCATAATTACACAGTTATAGAAGTACAACACCTGCAACAGAGTACACATAGCCATTACACAGGGGGTCACGAGCAGTGGCCAAACTATAGAGGGCTATCTTGTGTAACTTTAGTAACCCTCCCTCCACTACATATCCACTCATAATTACTGTACACACTTCCAGTAGCACAATTCATATGTCAAATTTAGATAACAGTCAGGAACACAGGAGTATGGGGTTATGTCAGACAGTCATTGAGAGTTATTGCCAGAACACATTAATACTGATTTGGTTAAAGGGTTTGTTGCAAAAAATACAGTAAGGCACACTTTCTAGGAAGGTTGGCAGTCATTTCATTGTGTTTGGCAGGTTGCATAGTTTTAAAAATCTTTTGATGAGGTATTTTTTTATTGGGGAAGTGGAAAGATAGAAGTGCAGATTCAAGTAGAGGGTCTGTCTATCTGTCTATTGCCAGAAGCCTTAATCCCATAAGGGATGGCACAAACAAAATGGCTCCATATTGCCCAGTCCCCCACCATTTCACTGTCCTGCTTCAAGCTCACACACCCCTCTTTCATATACCTCTCCATGCCATCCCTCCATCTCATCTTTGACCTCCCCCTCCCTCTCCCCCCCTCCACCTCATTCACATACATTCTTCTCATTAGTTTCTCGCTCTCTGTCCTCTCCACATGGCCAAATCACCTCAGCGTATTTCTCCGAATGCTTCCTATTCACCCTCATCCACACCAGAATGCTCCTTCACATCCTCATTTGTCTCAGTCTCTCCGTGAAACTCCACATTCTCCTCTCAAGTAACTCATTTCCACTCTCACTCTTCCTTCCAACAGGGTTGAAGCTTCACTTCTATACATTAAAGTTGGTATAACATTACTGTCATGCAGTGACTTTTTTACTTCCATGCTCACTTCCCTGTTTCTTATCACTGCTTTCAAAGAACTAGGAACCTTTCTTCATTGTTGTACCCTTTCAAGCACTTCACCCTCCTAAATTCCATCCTTACTCATCACACTACCCAGGTACTGAAACGCACTTACATTTTCCATTTCCTCCTCATCCAACCTCACTGTACATCCAGTGACTTCATTTCCCTCGAAGACCATAACTTTGCTCTTCCCTACATTCACTTTTAGATTCCATTTCTTACACACTTTCCCAAACTCACTCACCAAGCCTTGAAGTTCCCCTTCGTCTTCACTTAACAATACAGTATCATCTGCAAACAACAGTACAGGGAGTTTCCAAACGTTGCCCTGTCTCATTAGGGTCGCTCCACCATCCACTGCCCTACCTTGTATCTCTTTTATAATCCCATTCATATACAGACTGAACAACCATGGAGACATGACACATCCCTGTTTCAATCCAACATTCAAATAAAAAAATTTTACTGAGTTCACTATCCACATGCACTGCAGCCTTAGCACCCTTATACATATTCTTTACAGCATTCAACAACTTCCCATTTACTCTGTTCTTAATATTCTCCTCATTCCTTGTGTGTTTACCTTGTCATATGCTTTCTCCAAATCCATGAAGGTCACATACAACTTCTTTCCCTTCTCTAGAAACTTTTCCACTAAGGACTCTTCCTAAAACCTCCCTGTTCTTCTCGAATTAACTCCATAGTTATTTCCCTAATTCTGTCAATAAGTATCCTACCATATACATTTCCTGTTACACTAAGAAGAGAGATGTCCCTGTGATTACCACACACTTCTTTTTCCCCATTTCCTTTGTACAGAGGAATAATTATTCCTGACTTCCAATCCTCCAGGACTGCCTTCCTCCCAGGCCAATTTCCACATCTTCGATATCCATTCTGCTACTATCTCTCCACTGTGCTTCAGCATTTTACCACACACTCCATCAGTTCCTGGGGCTTTCCCCATTTTGACTTTCTTCATCGCTTCCACTACTTCCATCCTACCGATTTCTTTCTCTCTTCTTGCCTCCCTCCTTCTCCCAGCATTTCATACCTGCATTACTTTCGTTCTCTGTGTTTAACAGTTCCTTAAAATGTTCTCTCAATCTGCTCACTTTTTCTTCCTTTTCCACTAGCAATCTAGCATTTTTTTTTTTTTCACTCCCCAACTTACTTCTTTATCACCCTGTCTAACTATCTTTACCTCTTTCCAGAACATTTTATTACATTCCCTCCACTGTACACTCAGATTCCCTCCAAATTCCTCATCATTCTCTTCTTATTCTCACTTACTAATCTTTCCATCTCTCTCTTCCTCACTACATAACTCTCTCGTCCGTCTCTCAACTTCCTCCACGCCCCTGCTTCCCATCCACTCACTATATGCTTCTTCTTTTGCACCACAGCTTGTCTCACCTCTTCATTCCACCATGCTGTTCCATGCACACCCTTTTGTCTTCTCTTCATCCCACACACCACCTCACATGCCGCACATATTGTTTCTGTGAATATCTTGCAAACACCTTTCACCTCCCCCATCAGCCCCAAATCATATTCACCCAATCACTCCTCCACTTTTATACTGTATTGTCTTTTTTCCATCCTCTTGCAACCTTTCCACCCTCCTTGTATGCAGTACTTCTTCCTGTTGTTCCCTCCTTCTATTCCTCCATTGCATTTGATCTTGATTTTCACCACCACTAAGTGGTGGTCAGAAAGTCCACTCTTCCAGCCTCTGTATGCTCTTGCATCCAGTACACACCTTGTCATTCTCTCATGCTCACACACATAATCAGTCATTGCCTTCCGTTCATTCAGTTCACCACCCACCCTTCTCATCACTCGCCACATATACCTGTGGATCATTTTGTGCCCAAAGTGGCAGTTGGCTATCACCAACCCCCCACACACGCACACACACAAATGTCCACTAGAGCACTGCCGTTCTCATCCACTTCTGCAAGCACACCCCACTCACCAACTACTCCATCCACCTTCTCCTTCCCTACTGTTCCATTCATATCTCCAATCAAAAACACTCTCATTCCATTCAGACTTTTCTATGCATGCCTCCACATTTGCCAGAACTCTTCTTTCACCCTAATTGCATGATCCTGTGTTGGCGCATACATACACAGTCACCCGCAGTTGTAGTCCTATTTCCAGTCTTACCCACACAATTTTTGAACCAAGTGATCTATGTCCTCTTATATTCTCCTTCCTTCTCTTGCATAGAACAATACATACTCCTTTTTCCCTCTCATTCTCATCCACTCCCACACATACACCCCATCCATATTCCCACCCTCTCACCTCTCCATTTAGTCCCAGTTATTCCATATATGTCCACTTTTGCACCTTCAAGCACCTGGAGAATCTCTTTCTCTCTTTCATCTCATCATTCGCACCCCTTACATTCCTTGTAGCAATCCGTATCATGTCTTTTGTTCTGTCGTTTGTCGTCATCTGTTGGTCAGTCCTGGTCCGAGGGTTCTTGTTTGTATTTTATGTTAGTTGTTTTCCAAGGAGGGGCACTAATCCTCTGCCAACCCACTTTTTGTCACATAAGGAACACGTATTGGTTGGTTCTATGGTTACCACCCAGTGTTGTAAATGATTTTCTGGTTTACAGTAAATCATTGGGCTTGCCACTCAGTATAGAGTTACCCTAAAACAGAGTACTGGTACACTAAGTGGGTGGATGATGGGTGCCCTCACCTACCACTAGGGGGGTTTTGTGCAAAAAGTGGCAGTTTGGTAAAAGGTCATGGCAAAGGTGAGGACTGATGTGATGAGGAGATTAGCTGTGGTGCTCATCTCTGTAACATAGGCTTTTAAGCCTGTGGTGGGTTATCCTTCCACTGACCTGGGATACAAGGCCACTACATGATCCAGGTTACCACAGTTACCACCCATGAGTGTTACACAAGATAGCTATATACTGTACCTATTTTACCCACCAACCCACAAAAGGTGTATGGACACCTAAGACAAGTGTCGTTATTTGCCTGCACCAGAATTCAAACCCTGAAGCTAATTGGCTGACAGCTTTGCAGTCAGTGATGCTAACCACTCAGCCACCACAGTAGTTTGGATAGGCTAAAATTCAGAATGCAGCCATTTTGATACTGGGGGTTGCCTGTTCTGTCAATACCATATTCCTACTGTATTTTAAAGGTAGTACAGTATCTCAATATACAGTAGACCTTAACTTTACCATACCCTGCTAGACTGGATATCGGCTTTAATGTACACTCTGAGGACCCCTGGACAAACCACTGTACTGTACAGTTTATATCTGATACCATCTGGTTAATGCTAAAAATTATGTGGACCTACTGAACAACTCTGAGCCCATCGGACACTTTTTTGCATTTAATGTATGCTGTCTGTTACATGGAGTGTATTTCACAAGCCTATCGGATCATTTCCTGTACACAGCGTGACTCAGAATGCAGTTACCAGTGTTTGCGGCTGTTTTTCCCAACCTCTTGGGCTAGGTTGGGGAGGAATGGGCAGGAAGTGGTGGCATGTCAGGCTGTTTTTGGGTTATTTCTAGTAGGTCTGGGTGGGACAGAGGCTGTGGACACACACTATAATGCGGTAGTGTGGTGCCCACACAAAAAGAAAGATATAAACAAGATTGAGAGAATACAAAGAACAGCAACCAAGATGGTCCCCAGTTTGACAGACCTGTCATACAGAGAGAGGCTGGAAAAACTGGATTTGCCTTCGTTAGAGGAAAGGAGAAAGAGGGGAGATATGATTGCGGTGTTCAGGACCATGGTGGGAGTAGATAAAATTGACAAAGAAGATCTGTTTGTATGGGATAAGAGAGCAACAAGAGGACATGGAATGAAATTGAAAAAGTCAAGCTGCTTGAAGGATATCAAGAAATATAGCTTTCCTTACAGAAGTATAGACTTATGGAATAGCCTGGACAAAGAGATCGTCCAGTCTAAAGACATAAACGAGTTTAAAGTTAAATTCGACTTATTGAGAAACAGCGACGGAAACCCACGAGCATAGTACATTCCGTGTATATCACAATTAGGTATATTCTTAAATATTTGGAACGACTTAGACAAAGAGGTGGTGCATGAGAAAAACATTCATGTGTGTAAAGGTAGACTTGATAAATGTGGATATGGAGACAGGACAACACGAGCATTGCTCAATTCCTGTATACTACAAATAGGTAAATACAAATAGGTAAATAAATACATCAGCATCAGTCTTGTTGCATCTTTCATTGTGTTTATATCACCTTCGCACTCTGCATCTCTTGAGAGTGAAAAATGTTACCCCATAGTGACTCTGAAAAATGGCTTCCTGTTAGGAATCACCTTCCCCCTCCTCCATTGAGAAAGCTAAGAGGAAGGTTTTAAGCCCTGCAAAGAAGATGGATGTGACTGAGGTGCACAAGAATGGCATGAGTGGAGGCAACCTCAGTCACAAGCAGAGAAGTGAGAGGTCAATCCTGCACAACATCCTGAAAACCAAGGACAAAACAAACAAGATTTTGAAAAAAAAAAAAAAAAAAATGAAGGTGTTAGGAAGGCTAAGGATGTGTTCAGGAGCAGGAAGCTGCCCAACAAGAAACTAGATGAAGCAGTGTACACCAGTAAGTGGTACAGGCAGGAGCAAGCTGAAGGTGTTCCTTTACCAGCCCTGGATATCCAACACACAGCACAAAGGCTTGCTGCTCACCTTGGAGTTAAAAATTATAAATGTAGTGATGGCTGGTTGTGGAGGTTTAGGAGGCACCATGGCCTTGTTTACAAGGCCATAACCAGGGAAATGCTCAGTGCCAGTCATTGCTGTGGAGGTGTTCATCTAGCATCTTCAGAAGCAGATGGAAGACGAGGGCCTGCACAATTTTCAGATCTACAGTGCAGACAAGACTGCCCTCATCTGGCATGCTCTTCTTCAAAATACCCAGGTCAAAAGATATTGGAAGCACTCCAGGGCATAAAACAATGAAGGGGCATCTCTCCATTCTTGCCTGTGCCAATGTTGATGGTAAGAGCAAGCAACCTAGGTCACTCAAGGACATCATGGTCAGTCATCCTGTGGAGTACCATGGGAACAAGTCTACCTGGTTTACCCACGATATCATTAATGACTGGTTCCACGTCAGTTTTGACCCTTCTATTAGGCAGAACCAGAAAAGGTATGGCATCAGTCCGGAAAAAATGAAGACAGTGCTGCTGTTGGACAGTGCACCAACCCATCCTTCCTCCACCAAACTCTTCAGCAAGAATGGACTAATCAAGTCTTTGTTCCTGTCAGCCAACACCACTGCCCCTATCCAGCCTATGGACCAGGGAGTTATAGTGAGTGCATAGAGGCACTACAGAAACCTTTACTTGTACAGTGCCTTGTTGGGACTGAGGTTGGGATGGACCAGGAAGGCTTTGAGGACACCAGAAGCAAGAAGATCCAGCAAAATTTTAAAATTACACCATCAAGGACATAGTTTTCAACAGGGCTGAAGCATGAAAAAAAAGTATCTCTTGTCACACTGAAGAATGGGTGGTGCAGACTCCTCAGAACCCCCAAGACTCCAGCACTGCTGCATGACTTTGAGGGGTTTGAGTCAGCGAGGATGGCAGAAATGTTGGCAGCTGCAAGGCAGGGGAACCTTCCTGAGGAGCTGCAAGAGTGGCTGGATGAAGATGTTGGTGCCTGGGTACCACCACCAGATGGAAGAGAAAATTGCAGCTGAACTGCAAAAAGACAAGTCACTGGCCAAGGAAGAAGATAAAGCAGAAGAGGAGATGGAGGCATCTAGACTGTCCCTAGCTGCAGGCATTGATGCCGCACACACATTTCTCACCATCATAGACTAAATTGGTGACCCTGCTGTCCACCACTATGAGTCCGTGCAGCTTATTATGTTGGAGCTAATGCAGCAGCAGCAGCCAAGGCAGATCGAGGTGAAGGTCTCCCAGTTTTTCAAGCCTGTGCCCTCTCCTGCTGCCAAGAGACTCCACAGTCAGAGACCTCCAGTGTGTTCATGGTATCACCCCTCAGCCAGCCTTCATATAGTCTAAGGATCCAACAGTGCAACCCCCAGGATCCCAACCCCAAGCACCTCAGGACCCCCTTCTACCACAGGTGACACCAGAGCCACAAGAAACTGTGCCAACAGCGATGATGAATGACAGTTAACTCAGTCAACATCATATGAGGAGAGGGGAGTGGGTGCAGTCTATATCATCCATATAGGTACAGTGAGTTTCTTACCCATTTTACCCCAAGCTTCATGGCTGCTGAGGTGTTATACAGGGTTATAATAATACTGTGCTAGTTATAAAGAATTGCTATGACAAGGGTATGAAATTGGCCACATTAGTGTAACATGGGTATAGTTTTAACTTTTATTATCAGATTATTCTACAGTATTTTATTTATTTTTCATTATGTGTTTGAAATCCCACATTTTGGGGGGCTACCATTGGACCTACCATATTATCAGCTTTATCAGATCGGGCTTCCCTCTAGTTGGTCTGGCATAGAGAGGGTCTACTTTACTGTGTAGGTGAAAAAAAAAAAAAAAGTCCTTGGAGGTTGAGCTTTTTTGTCATTCCAAATGTTTCTGCACTAAATTTAAGTCGTAGCAGTAACCTGTTTGGTTTATATGCATTCACCCTTCAGTAAGGTTTTCAACACCGCATTGCAATAAAAATGTGAGGGATACATTTGTGCCTTCGACGTTACTGGTATGTATAACATGTCTATCAATCTGACCAAGTCATACTGAAGTACAAGGGCAAGTCTTATGTTGCTGGTTAGAATGTATTTGGCCAAAATTTGATGTTATTGTAATTTATTATTTGCTTAAGTCTATCTATCTATCTATCTATCTATTGCCAGACACCTCAATCCCGTTTGGGGTGGCCACAAACAAATTGCCTCCAAGTCGCCCTGTCCCCCGCCATTTCACTGCCCTGCTTCCAACTCACACCCCCCTCTCTCATATACCTCTCCACCCCATCCCTCCATCTCATCCTCGGCCTCCCCCTCCCTCTTCCCCCCTCCACCTCACTCACATACACTCTCTTTGTCAGTCTTTCACCCTCCATCCTCTCCACATGGCCAAACCACCTCAGTGTGTTCCTCATAACGCTTCCTATCACATCCACATCAACACCACAACGTTCCTTTATATCCTCATTCGTCAGCCTGTCTCTCCATGTGACTCCACAGGCTCCTCTTAAATAACTCATTTCCACTGCTCTTACTCTTGACCTGTGTCCTTCCAACAATGTCCAAGCTTCACTTCCATACGTTAGAGTTGGTATCACAATACTGTCATGTAGTAACTTTTTCACTTCCATGCTCACTTCCCTGTTTCTTATCACTGCTTTCAAAGAACCAGCAACCTTTCTTCCCTGCTGTACCCTTTCAAGCACTTCACCCTCCAAACCTCCATCCTTACTCATCACACTACCCAAGTACTTAAACATACTCACATTTTCCAATTCCTCACCATCCAACCTCGCTGTACATTCACTGACTTCACCTCTCTCAAAGACCATCACTTTACTCTTCCCTACATTCTTTAGATTCCATTTCTTACACACACTCCCAAACTCATCCACCAAGCCTTGCAGCTCCCCTTCGTCTTCACTCAACAACACAGTATCATTTGCTTATGTCAACTTTGGATAAAAATTGGGTGCTACTTTAGTTTGTTTTTTCTTCCTTCTCAGTTGTGATGGATCACTATTTGATTTGACAAATATGTTCTTTGTTGAAACTGTATGACTCAAAATAATATTATTTGCATTTTGTTCATCATTTAAATTCATTTGTGATCAGATATCTCAAATATTAAGATGGATTCTTCTTGGCTTTGTTTTTTGGTGTCCTGTACTTTGTATAGAACTTGCTATTACTTTTGTTCCAGCATGGCAGACAAACTTACTGTGGTGAATACAGAAGGCGTGGAACCTATGATTACTGTGCTGGAGGACAGGTGGGTTATTCTGATTGCTTTTTATGATGGGACTGCAATAGCCAGGTAGATTTATGAGAAACTATACAGTGTTGAAACCATCACAATAATGTGCTGTTGTGACACGTGACTTTGGTATTGGAGAGATTATGGTATTTGCTATAGGCTTGAGTAAACATGTTGGTGAGCAAGCTCACTGGACACAACTAGTGCAGCCTACCCCCTCCCCCACAAATACACACTTAAACATTTAAAAAAACAACAACCAGTTACCTATTTATTTATTGTGTAGCCACAATAAGGATGCTTCACCATAACTACTTATGATACTATCATTGTAATTATGCAAATGCTGCTTTTGTTTTCACTGCCTAAAAACTTTGCATGGGTACATTTTACATTTGTCTTGGTAACTGGTTAACTATATGCTTAACTGTAACCATATTCCTTTCCGTTAATGAGAGGGACCACAGTTACATTTCTGTTAAGTTACAGCTTTACAGCTGTTGTGATTTTATCTAAAACATGTTACTGAGAAAACACTGAGCAGATTTTAATTCAGTACTTTCCACTAGGCTAAGTGGTAAAATATTCAGCTAAGATTCTCAGCAGAATTTTTCATCATAGGATTTTTAACTAGATACCTGTATCTCAATTAATTTGTGAGATATTTTAATTTCAAATGTGCAATTTTTGCATGAAAAATGAGTGTATGACCTTCAAAAATAGATCAAACATCATAACAAAATATCTAAAACAGCTATTATTTGATTTAAACCAGATTTGGTGGAATGTTTAAGGATCAGTCTGGGGGGTTGACAGTGTCTTTGGGAGCTATAGGTCAAACATCAAGGTCACATGACAGGGCCAATTTAAACAGTTTTACTTCCAATTTAGACCAGACATCGAGGAAGGTCTCAGAGTAAGACAGAAATAGAGGGATCCTGTTTTGAGATCATTCAGGTTAAGGTCACAGAGAAAGGACAGTTGTCAAGCTCACAGGGCAAGTTTAAAGGTCAGGGGTAGAGGGCAAGGTAAATTTAATAAAAAATGACCTCTGGTGGCAACTGTCATTCACTCATTTGATGCAATGTTTCCCACTTCTTCCTTCACCATTATCACTCTTTTTCAGTCTGACCTCCTCTCTTCCTGTTTCTCCCTTCTTTCCTGTCATTCCTCTTCTTTCCACTCCAGGTGGCTTTACACTGAGCGACAAGCCTAATGGTTTCCTGTAAGCCAGCACACCATTTACAGTGCTGGATGGTAACCATATAACCATGTCAGCAAGTGGGTTGGCGGAGGGTTAGTGCCCCTCCCCTTAAAACAACTAACTCAGAGTCAAAAGGCAACCCCATATGGGATTATGGCATCTAGCTATAGATGGATATACCCAATTTGAACCAAACTTGGCAGTTCAGGCATGAATGATGTACAGGAAACATTATAGCAGACCTCATTAACCTGAAGTTTAGCTGTACATTATTGACCTCTGTGGGCAAACTGAACAACCTTACCATATATCAAAGGTGCCTGAGTGGTGAGCATCACTGACTGCAAAGCTACCAGCCGTTGGCACCAGGGTTCAAATTCTTGTGCAAGCAACTGGTTTCACTTGATTCAGTGTCCATCTACCCTTAAGTGACAAGTAGGTAAAATGAGTACCTATGGTCCATCTATTTTATGAAGAGCGTTTGGGCGTTGTCCCTCTTGGGAATTTCCTAGGCGACCTCTCTGCCAAACGTGTACACCTGTGTGTCTCATGTCAGCTATTTACTACTTCTAAATGAAGTTTATTTACAGTATATATATATATTTACTTCTATAATAAGGCTATATAGTGTTATAAATGCCTCTTTTTTTTTTTTTTTTTTTTTATTTTAAAAACAATTACTTTTTATAAATACCACAACACTTGGCAAAGTTGCTTTCCAACGTTGCCACGCTTGTAAGGGTAGAGTGACCATGCTAATCCAGGTCATTTTCACTCTGGCTGCCACCTGAGATGGATGCTCTTACTCTTGCTACTCACTCTTATGTGCTCCACAGTAAAGAAAAAGAACTTATTTACAAAGGAAATAAGTATTTTTTAGAAGAGAAGGCAAACAGAGGACCTATAATTGTTCCCTCAAAAGCTGTTATAAACCACAAATAAACATCACACTTTAAGGAGAAAATCACAGTCATAATAAAAAATAATGTTAGAGACAGACAGACAGACAGAAACAGAGAGTAGGGGGAAAGGTCATGGAGAAAGGGAATGAATAAGAGCGCAACAAGACAGACAGACTGTCAGTCTGGAGGCTTTTCCTCAAATTCTAAAAATTCATAAGAGTGTATAGACTTTTTATAGAAATAAATCTATAAAAAATGCAGTTTCTATATGCAGGGAGCGAGTGGTGTGTTGGGAGGGAGAGTTGTCATTAGTGCCTTGTGTCTAATCCGATTAAGTTGCCCAGTACAAAGTATGGCAACACTGTGGACGGGGACTCCCCAAGAGGGACAACGCCCAAACGCTCTTCATAAAATAGACAGACCATAGGATAACGCCTAGGGAAGGCAACTGTGGTAACGTGAACGATGCAGCTGCCATGTATCCCAGGATATTGGGTGAAAAACCTGCCACAGCTTCAAAAGACTTAGGTTATAGAGATGAGCACTGTATCAAAGTGCCTCATTGCATCTGTCCCCACCTTTACCTTTATCAATCAGTGATATGGTCACCACTCTGAGTAAAAGGTAGTTTTTTTTTTTTTCTGTGATATTCACTGAAAATATTTCATACAGTAGACCCATATTATAACAAACCTCAATATACAAGATTTAGGATTTAATATAAAAGATTTAGGATTTAATGAACGCCTCAGAACCCACCAAACTTTTATTGGCTATACCAAACAATGGTTAATAAATGAGACATCATGCTGCCCATCAAAGCACCTCTGAACTCACTGAACTGCTTTTTAGTTATACTGTGCCAAACAATGGTCATTAAATGGGGCACATTTTGTGGCCCATCTGAGCTGAAATGGCCATCTCCCCATCATGATTTCTGAGTTGTAATAACAGATTATAGTAAGACAGTACTGAACTGATCTTGAAGTGCTATGACAAGGATGTGAAGTAAGGTGCAAAAGGGCAAAATTATGGGTCAGTCATCTTATTTATAAAGGCTCAAACATGCTTGCATGCGTCAGCTCTTCACGCTGCTCGATCTCTGGCAGCCTTCTTATTCAGTCCTTTATCCCTGAGCTCGCACTCTTTGACCTCAGAGGCACACCGAAATGACCAGGTCATTTCGGTGTGCCTCTCGCAGCCCTACCCCTGACGTTCACACTTCTCACATTCTGCACCCAGTTGTCATCCTCCATCCTCTCCATATCCCCAAATCATCTCAGTCTACCCCTTCTCATAACAACACCAATCCATTCCAGTCCCATCCTTCCTCCCAACTCTTCAATCATAAATCTAGCCCTCCCAGGCTTTGCATTCAAGGACGCACTACACATCCATCTAATCATTGTCATTTCTGTACGTTTGAGTCCACGAATATTCTCTTCCATTGCTGCCCAGGTCTCATTTCCATAAAGCATTACACTCCTAACACATGCCACATACAGAGACCTCACAGCATGGAAGGAGAGCCCTCTCAATTTCAGGAGAATCTTCCCCCAGCCAGTCCTTACCATAGTCACAGGACATTACATGTCCCCCAAATAACAAAACTCTTCTACACACTCAAGTGACTCACCAGCAAGATCAGTTCTTTCATCTTTAGCACTAGAATATGATGTTCTCATTTATTTTCAAACATGTGCTTGAATTCTCACCTGAGGGGCAGGGGGAGGAAGCACGGATTTAGTGAACTTTCAGTTTTACCGAACCCGGGTTTCCTCCAGGTAGTCTGTTATAGCGAGGATCTATTTTTATCTGTTCAGTATCAGGGCACACAATTCAAATCTATATTTAACTGAAATAAAACTGTAAACATGTATAATTCCTTAGGTATTCACCAAACAAAATTAAATCTAAATTGAACCTGGGATCATTAAAGTTCCCCCTGTTGAAAATTGGCTGTATCAGACAATATGATGTATCATCAGTCTTTATCCCTAATTAGTTCACATGTCTGGGGTTTACTGTAATTCATTTTTGAAAGCAGTCAGTTGAAGGTCAAGACCACAAGGCAAGGTCTGATATTTGGCTTTTACACCAGTTGGTTAGCATTGTCAGTGCTCCACTCTTTTGTGTGTGTGTATCAAGCTATGGACTGGAGCCAGTTGGCCAGTTCTTTAAGACTCAGTAGTTCTCCTTTTTTAATGTATCAAACCATGATACTCTCAGTACTTCACTGCAATTTAATGCCACCACACATCCATACTTGTCACTGTGAGGGCATTAATACCAAACCACTTTGTATGGGATATGTTTGGACAACTAACCCAGCCATGGCTATTATGATAATAAATTTTGTTTCCATATTGATGGGCTATATGAATGAACAGCAAAGGCTTTCATAATTAAATTCAGATCCTCAACATTCTCTGTTAGAGCTGGGATTAACCTACACTCTGATCAGCAGACCAGCACTCTAATCACTTTACTCTTTCTGGAACAGTTAGAGCTTGATCATCCTTTTTTCATCATAGAGTCATCCTGATCCTCACCTTCCACATTCAGTGATATCTCCAGAATAGTATTCTGCTAAGCTCAGCACTGTATTCATATTGGCATCCCTTGGACAGGTCTCTTCAGCTGGGTGAAGATGAAGTGAGTAGTGATAATCTGAGTGAGGAAGTGATTGCCTGTGCCCAAACTGTTGTAGATGACTACTTTGTGGTTCCCCCTGGCAACATTACTTACACCCAAGAGAAAACGTACCACATGCACCTTGAGGACCAGAGTTAATGTTGCCCATGCTCCAATCAACAAGTACTGTATAGTGTTTCCATTATGGCATTAGTACCAGAAAAATGGAAGAAGACTGGATTTAGATGGCACTGTGAAAAAGAAAATCACAGGGGTCTTGGCACAGATGTATTATTGTGCATGTGTTCATTTAGTCTGTTGAGTATGCAGTATTGTCCAAATTTCATTTAGTTTGTATATATATTCTGGCACTGATTTTTTTTCAGTGAACATAATAAAATCTATGTTTATCATCTTCCTAATCTAGTGTCTGGTGTTCACATGGGATGGAGATATACAAAGCAAAGTTCGTTTATCTTTTTTAGGTACAGTTCTTGCATTGTACAGGAAAGGAAGTCCATAGTTCAATTTTCTCTCCTGCACTGATGAGAGAGGCTACTTGCAACTTGAGTGTTGGCACTGAAGGAGCCACATCCTTCTGCCAATAATGACATGACAGATTTTCAGCACGGGTTTCGTCATAATAGTTTTTGGTAAAAACTGTCTAATTTCTTGTCTTAAATTTTTATCTTATTGATACTGTATGTTTTGCGGCAGAATACATATATACTGTCATCCCTTAACATCCATGGGGGTTAGGTAACAGAGACACCCGCGAATGTTAAATATCCGCGGATATCTGCTGCTCCCCCTTAAAAACACCTCTGGACCCCCCATTTCCTTATATAACTAAAGAAAAACCATATGTGCATGTTTACAACCACTTTATTTAATACAAGAATACTAAACAACTACTTTATTTAATACAAGAACACTAAAAGTTAAAAATAATGAATAGTGTACTCCTGCATGGCCTCTTCTGACTACTGTGCTCATCCCAGCTCCATCCAAAAGAAAGAGTGTTACAGTATATTTCATTCACTGGATAATGCCATTACTTCACTAAAACTGCCACGAACTGTTACAGTGTCAGCCGAGTTCAACGAGATATTTTTTTATTTTCTGTAGCCATCCGCGGATATTCAAAACCGTGTACGTTAAAACCACAGATGTTAAGGGATGACTGTGTATATATCCTCTCCATCCTTCTTTCCTTCCATTCTCTTCTGTCTTTCTTTCCTTCATTCTTTCCTTGTCCTTCTGCCTACGGGTGACTTTACACTCCCTCTTCTCTTTCTTTCCTTCATTCTTTCCACTTCCTTCAGCCTGTGGGTGACTCTACATTGAGTGACAAGCCAAATGGTTTCCCGTGCACCAGAAAACCATTTACTACGCTGGGTGGTAACCATATAATCAAATTTTGGTGCCTGGTGGTTTAGTGGGTAATTATTGCGCTCCAGTCGGATTGAGCCAGTGAAGGTTTATATTCAAGGGGTGGTTGTGGTTGATTGCTCATGTAATGCCACTCAGGGATGAGTGAGGCTGGTCACTCTCATCTTAAATGTTGGGACCAACTGCCTAGCCCTGGGCTCCTATGCTCCTCATGGGACAATGTAGGATTGGGTGATGGATGGATGGATATATATATCCATCCATCCATCCATCATCCAATCCCACATCGCCCCATGAGCTGAAAAAAAGAGCAGTTTGTTCGCTTTATTCAACAGAGATTTTGGACGTGTGTAATGGATGCGAGTAGCTCAGACAACAGTGTAAATTAAAATATTTATACTGATGTTTGCATTTTATTTCATTTTAAACTTGTACCAAGTATGACAATGACTGGTGTCCTCTCAGTAGATTAGAGTCATGGCCCTGTCATGTCTCACCTTCTACCAACTTTTCCATGACCTCAGTGTGAACTTAAGTCTCATCCTCACCTTATTTACAGTATTTATTTATTTATTTATTCATTCATTCATGCACTTTAAAGGGAATGAATTCTTCGCTGGGCCATGGCTTTGTCTTTTGGGGGAAGAGGGTACTAATTACTGCTTTTAAGTGTTCCTCTTGGCTAAACCAGTATTAGGGCACAGTTAATTAATGTTATTGTTTCTCTCATCTTTCGTGTCACTTCTTATTGCTTTTCTTACCTTTACAGGTGGCTTTACATTGAGTGACAGGCCAAATGGTTTCCTGTAAGCCAAGAAACCATTTACAGTACAATGTTGGGTGGTAACCATATAACCAAACCATATGTGCTCCCTACGTGTCAACAAGTGGGTTGGTGAAGGGTTAGTGCCCCTCCCCGTAAAACAAATAACTCAGAGTCGAATGGCCACCTCTTATGGGATTATGGTGTCTGGCAATAGATAGATAGTAATGTACTTGTGCACATCTAAAGTACTTGTAATATTTCACAGAGAATATATACACTGATGCTAAGTTTTATTCCTTTTCAATAATCTGGTTTATCAGAAGGCATCTATAAGAGGGAATTACTCAAAGTATAGTTTTGTGACATAACGTGTACATTTATGTTGAAAAATGAAATTAGTAGCTATAATACTTTTAACTCATAAGACACCCTCACAGCTTGGAAAGAAACTACCACAAGAACAGCTAATATAGGAGCCACAACTGTATGCTGCTGTGCCAGGAACTCTGAGATAATACTGTTGGCTTTCATCAGTAGGGAGCAAATGGGACCAGGTGTGTTTATTCTCAAATATTTACTCCTTTGTAGGGTTCCAGATGTCGTACAACTCTTACAACTTTGTTCTGAATAGGGCAGCATTTATACTAGAAAAATGGTATTCACTTATCAGTGGTCATCATCAACATCATCATCATCATCATCATCACCATCATCATCAATCAGTCATCATTGTCAATTAGTCATCATCATCACCAACATCATTATCAATCAGTCATCATCAATCAGTCAGTCAATCAATCAATCAATCAATCATCATCATCATCAGTTAGTCATCACTGTCATCATCAGTCACTCATAACCTTCAGTCATCATCATCATCAATCAGTCATCATGATTATCAGTAAATCATCATCATCATCATCAGCCATCATCAATCAATCATCATCAGTTGGTCAGTCAGTCAGTCAGTCAGTCATCATCATTACCAAATCACCATCATCATCATCATCAATCAATATATCAGGCATCATCATCAGGCACACAGTCAGTTAATCAGTCAATCAATCAATCAATCATCACTATCAATATCTTCACCATTAGTCATCATCCCAACCCTAAGTCCCACCAAAAAGATCAAGTGAGGTTGGATCTGGATACCCGACATAACTGCGTGCACATATATACACTCTTATGCCTCCACAGAAAGGGGGGGGGGGAGAATATTGCAGTTCAAAGAATATGTCCAAGGAGACATATATTCTCAAAACAAAAAAAAGTTTGACTACTACTTTGTTCTTCAGTAAAATTTCTGTTTTGTTGTTTGCCTCTCTGATCCTCTAGCCAGTCTCTAAAACCCAAGTCAGCCTACACTAGTGAAGTGCAATACTAATACCACAATACCGAATAGTTCCCCAGTCCCCATGAACACCCAGTCTGCCCCTTCCTACTGATGACCTAGTTGATCCCACACCAGGTATAGGATCCAGTTACGTGAAGCCCTAGTGTAAACCTAATCAGCCCTGACTATAGTGACGACTCCAGCCAGCTCCAACCCAAGTGAAGATATAATCCATCCTCATCCCAGGATAGTCAATACCCAACCCAAACAATCACAGTGAGTTACAATCAGTCCCAACCCAAACAATCACAGTGAGTTACAATCAGTCCCCAGCTGCAAAATGGTCCCGAGTTCATCACTCTATAGACCTCAGCCCGAGTAGCCCCAGTCAATACCAAGTACAAGCACATCCCAGTCTTTCTCCAGTCCCAGGACAGGGGGCATGGTAGCTCAAAGGTAGAGCTTCGGGCTCTGGACCGGAGGGTCGCGAGTTCAAGCTGTGCCCGGAGACTACAGTGCCAGGAGGGGTAGCTCCCTCCTGTAACCTAGCAAAGGTTATATGATCCATTCCAGGGTCTAGCTTAGGGGAATGCCATTTCTCCCAGGACAGACTCAGACGGTCCTCAATCCTAGGACAGTCTCAGTTATTTTGCAACCCCAGAACAGTCCCAGTCATCACAACCTCAGAACAATCCCAGTTATTCTCCAGTTTAGTTAATTTCAAACCCTAGTCAATCCCAAACCCAGTCAGTCCCAACCCCAGTCCATGCCCAACCCAACAGTGTCCCCAACCAGTCAGTCCAGTCACAGTCAGTCCCCAACCACAGTCAATCTCCAACCACATTTAATTCATAACCTCACTCAGTCCCCAAAGCTAGTCGATTCCCAGCCCCACTCAGTCCCCAACTCCAGCCAGTCCCCCTACCCCAAGAAGACTCCAGCACCAACCCCCCGTCAGCGCCAATGCCTGAATAACAATAGTCCTCATCCTAATTAGCCCTAACCCCCAATTAACCCCAGTAGTCCCCCAACTCCAGTCAATTTCAGACCCAGTCAGTCCTCAACATCCAGAACAGTCCCAGTCTTTCCTCAGACCCAATCAGTCCCTAGTCCAAGTCTTTCCTCAGTCCCAATCAGTCCACACTCATTCTTTCCTCAGTCCTAATAAGTCCCCATTCCCAGTCTTTCCACAGTTTCAATCAGTTCCCAGTCCTGGTCTTTCCTCAGTCCCAATCAGTCCACAGTCCCAGTCTTTCCTTACCCCCAATCAGTCCACAGTCCCAGTCTTTCCTCAGCCCCAATCAGTCCCCAGTCCCAGTCTTTCCTTAGTCCCAATCAGTCCACAGTCCCAGTCTTTCCTCAGCCCCAATCAGTCCACAGTCCCAATCAGTCCACAGTCCCAATCAGTCCCCAGTCCCAGTCTTTCCTCAGCCCCAATCAGTCCCCAGTTCCAGTCTCTCCTAAGCCCCAATCAGTACCCACTCATTCTTTCCTCAATCCCAATCAGTCCCCAGTCAGTCTTTCCTCAGTCCCAATCAGTCCCCAGTCCCAGTCTTTCCTCAGCCTCAATCAGTCCCCAGTCCCAGTCTTTCCTCAGCCCCAGTCAGTCCCCAGTCCCAGTCTTTCCTCCCTCCCAATCAGTGACCGGCCTGAGTGAGTCCCCCGGCCTGTGAGTGTGGAGGACTAGGCTAGCTGCCAAAAAAGTGAGTTATTCTGGTGCAGACGTTTGTTGGAGCACCCTCATGCACCCTCTACACCAACCCTTACACCAGCCCCCACACGCCACACCAGGCCTTACACCACCACAGCAGCCCTCACACCTCCAAACTAGCACTCATACCACCTCACCGGCTCTCACACCTCCACACTAAACCTCACACCAACACGTCAGCCCTCATACCATCACACTGACCCTTACACCTCCACACTAACCCTCACACCAACACGCCAGCCCTCAAACCAACACACCAGCCCTCACACCACCATGCTAGCCTTACACCAGCCCTCACACCACCTCACCAGGCCGCACACCACATCACCACAAAGAAGACTCACAAGAAGGAAGAAAAGGAAAAGAAGGAATGTACAGTCGAGTCCAAAGAGAGGAGAACGTAAGGGAGGCAGATTAAAAGAAGAAAAACAGAAAGAAAGAGAGAGACGAAGGGAAAAGAAATAAAAACAGAGAAATAAAACCAAGCTGAAAGATAGAAAAAAAAAATAAAGGCACATTAAAGAAGATCACAGACAATGAAAAGATGTAGAAGAGAAACAGGGGAAGGAGAAGAGAAAGGGAAGAAATACTGGGCTGAAAAGAGATAAAGAGACTGAGTTTTGAGATAAGGAAAATTGAGACGGACAAACGATTAAACGGTATGGAGAAAGAAACAGAAAGGAGACATAGACGAGAGGTGAAGGGGCATTTACGGAGGAGAGAAATGGGTGAGGGGTGGAGGAATGGAGAGGTGAAAAAGGGTGGCGATAGAGGAAGCGCGGAAGAAGATGAAGAGGGGGAGATGAGAGCCAGACAGTGTGAGGGAGAGAAGGGGACTTGGCAGGCACATTCCCCTAAATGCAGTCTCTCTCTCTCTCTCTCTCTCTCTCTCTCTCTCTCTCATTACCTCCGCACCCCAGCTCTTTTTGCCTGTACTTTCCTCGTTTACCTCTTTTTGCATCTCTCCCCCTTTGTTGATCTGCTGCTCCCTCTGTTTATTTTACTTCCTTCCCTCCATCCTTTCACTTTTCCCCTCCTTTCCTTTTTTCACTACTTCACGTCTCCCCTCTTCCACCCCCCTTCCTTTTTCCTCTCCCTCCTCCCTTCTTCCCTCCTCTCCTTTCGCCTGTGTAAACATGCCTAAGTTTATTCCGAGGCGGAGCTGAACTTGTATGTATACGTATGGTAATTTAGATGTGTGTGTGTGTGTGTGTGTGTGTGTGTGTGTGTGTGTGTGTGTGTGTGTGTGTGTGTGTGTGTGTGTGTGTGTGTGTGTGTGTGTGTGTGTGTACTAATATGGGTATGGATGGATGGATGTGTAGACGTGAGTGTAGGTGTGAAAGTGTGGACATGTGTAAATTTGCATGCGAATCAGCTAGAGGATGGGTGTGGATGGGTGACCTAATGCGAGTATCAGCATTTGTATAGTTGTGAATGTTGAGGTGGGTGTTTATATTTTCTAAAAAGTAAATTAAGAGAGGCACAACAAATAATATCTATTAAAAAAATGTGTGTGTGTGTGTGTGTGTGTGTGTGTGTGTGTGTGTAAGGAGGTTTAAGAAAATGTGGAAATCTGAAGACATGTTTACTAATCGGACCCAACACGTGCAAAGAGAATAGAAAACACGAGAAATATCGATAACAGCGTATAAAAGTATCATTTCATGCAATTTCATCACAAAAAAAATGAAGTTTAGCTAAGTATAAATTTGAATTAGAGACGCTGATTAAATTACAGGTGGGAAATAAGACGAAATTTAAGCCTGGTATGGAGTACTTGCTGTAGTGCATCATGAGAAATGCCATCACGCGTTCTTGTGCTAAGATTGATAAAAGGAACCTTATCATGGAATAATGTTAGGTAGAGGACAGACAGTAAGAAAAAGAACAAATAAATATTGCAAAATACCTCGCCGTAATAAAACAGAAAAACAAAAAATGCACACCGACGGATCACATCTTTCCGGACTGAGATTCACACACACACACACACACACACACACACACACACACAATCAAAGCCATCTCGGGACTGTTATTGGTTTCGGCAGTAAGACCTTTAGATATGGACAGGTTCTGAGCTTTCCTTGTCTTGTCCTTCCAACACAACCAATCTCGGTTACAACAGGCAATGGTTTGCAAGTGTGTGTGTACGACCCCTGATTATGGATATCTGGAGAAAACTGCAGGTTGAGAAGGAGTCACACTTTGCCAGAGGAGCTGCACTCCGGAAATTCGCCAGGTTTAGATGCAGCAGGTGAACAGCCGGCAGGTGACGAGAAAAAGTTGGGAAAGGTCTTTGATCCGTATCCTTCTTGGCATTGCGGACTTCACCGTATCAAGTTCTCATAGCGATTTATTATGCATATTACGCCTTCCTACTTCGTTATTTGCTATTCATATCATTTAAAAATTGACGTAATTTGCTCTACTAGTATACAGGTGACTATTAAGGTGCAATATGGAAAATAAATCACTAAGGGAAAGTAGTTACGTTCTCGCCTAAGCCAACGAGAATACGACCCTTTGTCCTGCAGTTGACTAACACAGATCCATGAATGATGTGGGAATGGGTTATAGGATGTAAGAGCGTAGATTTCAAAAGGTGTAAATGCACTGGAGGCAAAAGAATGAATGAGTTGTAGGTATACCTGTCAGGAACCTGTGTAGGTGTGACTAAAGAGAATGAAGGGTGTAAACTCTGGCGTGGCTTGGTATAAAACTCCCTTATTTATAGGCGTGGAGGTGGGTATAGAGGGCAGGTGCAGAGGTGGATATTTTGGGATGGTCTAGATCCGAGCCTGGTTGTGTTTCTTGTGTGAGGAGCATGAAGGAAATGTAGATACAATCACTGAAGGAAAGTGTATATTTATCCAAATGAACTTTGTACTGCAGATGCTAAAATTTTCTGTACATGGGAGTACATAAAAACTACAGCTAACAGGAGGCCTATTCGCTTATGAACGTGTTTGAAAGAAGAACAAGAAGAAGGGAGGAGGGTCTTTCTTGTCCCACCACTCTGGCAAAGTTGCTGCTTTAAGGAGTGGCACTCGAAAGCATGAGTATGCAACCTCATTCTATCTATCTATCTATCTATGTATCTATTGCCAGACGCCATAATCCCGTAAGGGGTGGCCATTTGACTTTGAATTATTTGTTTTACGGGGAGGGGCACTAACTCTCCACCAACCCACTTGCTGACACGTAGGGTGCACGTATAGTTTGGTTATATGGTTACCACCCAGCGTCGTAATCGGTTTCTTGGCTTACAGGAAACCATTTGGCTTGTCACTCAATGCAAAGCCACCTGTAAAGGAAAGAAAAGCAATAAGAAGTGACAGGAAAGATGGGAGAAATAGGAAGAGAGGATGGCAGGCACAGAAAAAGAATGATAAAGACTAAGGAAGAAGTAGGAAGCAATTCATCAAGTGAGTGGACGATGGTCGCCACCACCTACCACTCATTCACTTACATTTATTCTCAGTTATCGTAAATAATGTTCTACAACAGCACAAATCTGCAGTTTCTACAATCAGGCCCCGCTGATTACACTGTAGTTTACCCCGATCGATTCACTATTCGCTTGTTATTAGACGTGATAGCGGGTCGTCCCCCTTCCAACCTCAATCATCACATCACTCCAAATTGCTCTGTTCTATGCACATCTCATTCTCCTCATCCTCAGGTACTTCTTGCACACCATCCCTTCACCTCCTCCCTGCCCTCTATTATTTTCTCAATCATATGTGATAGGTGGGGGCGCTCACCATCCACTCACCCGATGTAGTGCTGCTTTGGGTGTCTGCTCTGTCCTCTCTTCCTTACTTCCTCTTCTGTCTTTCCTTCATTCTTTCCTCTTCCTTCTGCCTATGGGTGACTCTGCACTGAGTGACAAGCTAAATAATTTCCTGTACAGCAGGAAACCGTTTACTACGCTGGGTGGTAACCATATAATCAAATTATGGGGCCTGGTGGTTTAGTGAGTAATTAAGGCGCTCCAATCTGATTGAGCCGCTGCAGGTTTATATCCAAGGGATGGTTGGGGTTTATTGCTCACGTAATGCCACTCAGGGACGAGTGAGGTTGGTCACTCTCAACTTGAATGTCAGGACCAACTTGCCTAGCTCCGGGCTCCTACACTCCTCATGAGGCAACATAGGACTGGATGATGGATGGATGGATGGCATACTTGTGATCAGTGTACCTCTATCCCTGCACTTCATCACATATTCTGTCCATATGACCATAGCAGTCAAGTACACCATGGTCACCCCTTGCCATCATAGTAGGTCTACTTCCACACCTCATTATTTCTTCGTTTTTTCTCACCCAGTCAAACCATATGCAGGGAGCGAATAAAAGTGTGAATCATAATTATGATAACACGTGAAGCTAAGCTCTACATCTGTACGGTAAAAATGTTTGAATGCTATATAAATCATTAGTTGTAGATATAGACTAAAACGTTTAAATTAAATTGCATAAGGAGAGGACTGCTTTCCACAAGAAGAGTAACTCATTACCCAACGATTTAAATAAACGATTTGTTTTATGTAACAAAACTGTAACCGATCAAGAAATAACTGATGGTCCACTAATACATAAGACCAGTGTTTGAAATTGGCGGTAGTCTGTTCATCTGATTCTCCAGAAATTATGAGGGACCACTAACTTTTTGTATGGTGCTTGTTAGATGTGCTATAGTTCACTGACTTTAACTTAAGCCATATTTTCGTCCTTAAGCGGTTTAATTCACGTTGGTCAGTGGCAGAAAAAAAACAATATTACGGCTGTATATCAATTTTACAGCACTACTTCGTAACTAACCCTGTATTCTAGTGTTAACCTATTGTTCAACTCAGCAATCTAGGTAAAGAGATGGCAATTTTAGGCCAAGTTAAAGTGAACAAGATACAGGAAAATAATACTGATCTAGCCCACTGTCAAATATAAAATAAAGCACCATTTATGAGTTTATGGCTGTTTATGTCTGTTGTTTTTATCTGAATAAGTATTCTTAATATAAATATTTAGTTGATATTTTCAGTTCCACTATAAATTCTAGCAATATGTAACTACCTGAAATCCAGGAGGGCTAGTCATTTTCTACACCTGGTAATGTGGTGGACTACTTGTATCATTTCAGTAATTTTCCACGCTGCCTATAACGGTAAGGGTGAAGGAAGTATCGGTATCGCTGACGATGTTTTCAGCCTGAGACTCAAATCCATCTCATGCTTCCTACAATTTTGTAGTCAGAGCAAACCATGTGTTATGGAAAAGACTTGGTACAGGAGCAAGGACAACGTGTGAAGGGGAGGGAGGAAGGGTGTGAAGGGGAGAAAGAAAGGATGGGGAAAGGAGGGAGAAAGTGTGAGGAGGGGACAGAAGAATGGTGGAGACGAAAAAGGAATAGTGCGAAGGAGAGAGGGGATGGAGGAGGAGGAGGAAAGAAAATTGGAGTGAGGAGGGAAGAGAGCAAAGATGAATAGGGGAGAGAGGAAGAATGGGGAGAGAAGCGAGAAAGGTGAGGAGATGAGAGAGAAGGTGAAGATATGAAGGGTATGGAGGGAAGAGATGAAGGGTATGGAGGGGAGAGAGGAAGGGTGGGGATGGGAGACAGGAAGTCTGGGTGATTGGCAGTGAGAGGAGCTGGAAACTGGAACGGGCGTAGAGACAATGGGAGTAATTTATCATCTGAAACTATTGCATAACCTGGGGGATCCCAGTTCGATAGAATTAAGCTTGAAAGAAATAAAGAAAGGTGTCAGTATATGTGGAGGGCCTGTTTCCTGCAGTGCTAATGACAAATTACTCGAATGCAAACACAGCGTATCGCTCCCGGGGATTCTTACAGCAAGATTTATCAAGCTCTTCCTATTTCCTAGAATTCTGCATGACCAGTGTGTCGTATGAGACAAATCAATGCCGTGAACAAAGCAGCTCATAAGGATGTGGACAACGCGAATCGTGTCCTCACGTCTGGAGGTGGTGTTCCGTGATTTGGACTGTGATTTCCTACACTGCCTTAAGTTCAGTACTTACTGCATAAACTGGTTTTAGTAACAATCTGTTACACAAAAGCACTTCTTGCCAAAATAATTAGTTTGTCTCACCTACTATGGCAACTGGAAGGGAAACAGATTGCTGGGTCTGTTAGTCTTTTTGTTTTTTGTTATTCCAGTGAATCCGACCCTGGAGATGGGCATACCATCCTCAAGATCCTCCAGCCCTGCCACGTACTTCACACCTCCATTATGTCACCGTTGTGACGTTAATATTCACCGTTGATATTGAATACATGCTAGGGCTGTCTCAAACAGGACTGGAATACTTGGACTGGCGGGGTGTTTTTACAAGCTGATGGGTCTTCCGGTGAATCAGCAGTCTGTTTTAACGAGATTCAAATTCTTAAACTGTTCCCTGCACAGCCGGGAGCCGAACTCGCGTCCATTAAAACAGCAGACCATCTCTCTACTGACTCGACCACAAGCTCTTGTGGATATAAGATATAGTCTGCTTCACCTTTGCACCTGTTCATCCATCAGTACATGCGTGGAATTGGATGTAAAGCTGCCAATCGCAAGTCGCGTTCTAGGGGAAAGATGGCATTTGCGAAAATGAATTTCTGCCCCAGTGACCCTGCTGTAATCTATGGGCATTAATGTAAGTCGCCAACTTCCTGAAGACAACTTCGTGTTGCCATATGAACCAATGCCAACAACAGCAAACATTCGCGCTGAAACAAAGCCAGCAAATAACTTTCTTTCCTTGTCATTAATTTTGCTGACTTCATTGTCATCATCATCAACGTCAAGATAAAATATTCATCCTAATTCTTAGCGCCATGACCCACGGCTAGAAAATCATACCCTCAAATATTTTGGTTACGGGTCATGGTTTATGTAAAGATCAAAATCAGTTTATCTCATTTCTATCACCAGGAGGGAATCAGTAACTAACACTGCATCAATCGCAAATTTACGATCGACTTGGTTCTGGTGAGAATGATTTGGGTCCTCTGACTTATTCCGACCTACCTCCAGTCCTCACTCTACCGTTATCTTAACTAAAATATTAAATTAATACGTAACACAAAATTAAGAAAAAATGTTTCTCTCCTCACTTCTTAAGACAGGCGTAACTTAATTTCAAATAATAATGAAAAATAAATAATTTTACAAAGACTGCCTCTAGCTCCAGTTCCATCCTTTATCGAGATCGTAGTTTACACGGCAAACAGTTCTTATTATAAGTTTAGATTATGTTTAGAAAGAAAAGTACAGTAAAGTTTAAAGGGTGGATTAATATAAGTTACATTACAATACATATCTGCGCACAGTTGTTAGTTTTGGAAATTACGAAATTAGGGTGGTTTGAGTAACGATGTAAGTAACACTAAAGTTGCCAGAAAAAAGAAATGTTGTATATCGTCCTCAATGACATTACACAACTAACTTCAATATGCGCATAAAACTCTGAACACCTTATTATGGACATTTTGATTACAGAGTCATAATGATGCATCACTGCTGACTTTAAGTGACAATATTGCAGTGGCGAGTTTGGTACTGCATACTGTTAAATATTCCCGTGGCTAAAAAATATATACGTATATGGAAGTGACTGTAACCTCTGAGGCATAACATATAAGGTTTACAACAGTTTCTACTCTTTTATACACTCGCGGCTTACACACATAAACAGGAGGCTTCTGGTGGCAGCCGACACGACCATGGATATACACAGGGCTGCTTGGCGCAGTAAACATTTCATGAGAACTTCTTATACACTCGTCTTTTTGGGATGGCAGTGCAGTGGATTCTTAAGCAAAAGAATAGTGCTGTCTTTCAATTAACAACAACAAAAACAACAACAAAATCCTTTTGGTAAAGATGTAGCTGCACTCCCTGATGCGGTATCAGTTCAAAATTGGTAATATCCACAATATTTACAATTACAGGTCTAGAGATGATAATTTTTATAAACAGAAAAAAATGAGTGTTTATACTATTACAAATAACACTACAGTCGTCGTCTAGTCTTACTGTTCAGTGGCAGCATAATACTGACAATGGTAGAAATATGGAACACCGTAAAACTGAATATATCCAGCGTTAGTTTTCGTTGCACAATATTTTTCTCTGATGAAATATATTCATAATACAGACAGTCCGGATTTCCATCCGTTCATCCATCCATCCACTATACTGTCCCCTTTTTTTTTTTCCCATCAGGGGCGTAGGGGTCCGAGACTAGGCTACTCAGTCTCGACATTTAAAATAACAGTGACCAGCCTCGCTCTTCCGTGAGTGGCATTATGTGGGCAATAAAACCCAATTATTCTTCTCACAGTAACCTGTACGGGTTCCATCCGACTGGATCGCCTTAACCTACGAGACAACCAGGCGTCATTTGGTTAGACAATTACTGTATTACCCAACGTAGTAAACAGTTTCTTGGAACACAAGAAGCCAGTTAGTTTGTCATTCTGTCTAGAGTTACCCGAAGGCGGCACTACACTTAGGTGACTGGATGGTGGAATTAACCGCAGTTTAATGTCTGAACTCTGCCATGAGAAATAAGGAGATATGAAGACTGGTAAATTAAACTCAGTGTCAGTATTAAAAAAACTGTTAGAATTTACTGTATCGCGCAGGAAGAGATTACCAGAGATGTCACGACCATGGGATGATTAAATAATACTTGGCAACACGTACACTTTCATGCAAATATCAACTTCGAATTCTTGAAGGGTGGCTGCTGTCTCACAAATCTACTGGCATTTTTCTCCCCCGTATATAAGGCTGCTGGCAGTGATGAAGCACACAACATTATTTGCCTTGGACAGAACACAGCCTCTGAATTTACTCCTCACGAGAGATTAGTGACGCAAGCTCAAAGCACATGGCGAAGGGGGATATATTTTATAATAGATTATTTTGCAGCTAACGTTAGGAAATCAGAATACAACAAATCTGACTATTTCATTGGGGTCAATAACGAGTGGAGTACAAAGGAATCCAAAGAAAACCATACAACAGATCCACTGGGATAACGTCTGGGATAATTTATTCGCCCTTTACTAATGTTACTTTTTACTTTAAAGTAATGATTTAATTATATATATATATATATATATATATATATATATATATATATATATATATATATATATATATATATATGTGTGTGTGTGTGTGTGTGTGTGTGTGTGTGTAGACTGATGTATCATAGGAAGCTTCAGATCCATTCCGATCCAGCCATACAATACTGCAGTTCATCCAAATTCCTTCAGCCAGTCCTATCCATTCAGAATACAGTCATTCGGGCTGACTTCAAGTCAAACTGAGATCAGTTCAGGTCTGTTAACTACATTTTGGGTCTACTGAGGGCCAACTGGGTCTATTAGGCTCATTCACACGGAATAATTTGGATATTACAGCCACCCTCGTCTTGCAAAATCTGTTTATACATATTCATCTATGTAATTTTCTCTGTAGCTCAGACGCAGAATTGTTACCCGTCCGTGACATTGGCCTACGTAGTTGTGTGGGCTAACAGTAAGATACTGATTAAAAACAAAGCTACACATACACAGATGTCTTTTTTTTTTTTTCCCAATACCCCGGTTCGCATGTTAACTGGGCTAGAGAGTTCTAAGAATCTTCACAAGCAACCCAGTTTCTGATACAAAGGGGGGTGGGGAGAAAAAGAATGATAAAGATTAAGATTTGGGGCGAGGAGTGTGTGTTGCTTGGGAGGTCTTTTATATGGAATGCCTAGGGGCGTATTTATAAACTCTCCTAAGCTTGAAACTGTGTATGATATTCCTTGTATATACGTTTGTCTTCATTCTTACAGCTATCAAACACTTTATATCATATTTATAAAAACATTAAAATTCGCCAGATACGAAAAACAAAACGATCTATGATAACAGCTAAATGTTGTGGAGACTTACCTCGTGAACTGGTTATGATCCATACCTAACCCACCACCCTTGAGCCCACGTTCACAGACAATCTTTCGATCCAAAGCCTCTTGTAGCTAAAATCTGTTTTTGTAGGAGGAACTAGGAACTTGGGAAGTGCTTCCATCCTGGTTTCCTTGGCCATCTTTAAAAAAAAAAAAAGTATTGTATTAGTTACAACAAGGACTTACAGTACAAGTCACAGATTTACAGACAAACGTCAGTAATCGCGGTAGAGGTGACTGTATGGTGATAGGGGAGGTTCAAAATTGCGCCCCGTGCATAAAATAGAGCGCCATGCGCACCAAAACGCTTGTCAAGCCTAGCTTTAAGCATACAGATGAAAAGAGCTTAGCTATTAAGGTACAAAGCTACTCATAAAGCCCCGCTAACCTTCGTGGGAGTCGCGAATTCAGGTCGCAAAAATATTTTCTTTCATTCTTCATTAGTCATAAATCGGAAAACGAAAAGGTGTACACGAGAGTGTTACGCACCAAAACACTTCTTAACAACCGGAAATACTTCTTTTCATATTTAGAGCACAGTTTAAGCTACAGTACATGAGTTACAGCCTAAAAATTTTCACTAGCAGTCATACCTCTTCCTACAATGAGAAAAACTCCACGGATTCTTGTTGCCCAATTCCAAGTAGGCATTTTACGTATACTGTATCAGTAATTGCGGTAGCGATTATCATACAGTTCAGAAAAGTCATTTTATTGTATAGCTAACGTGTATTTGGAAAAAAGTGCAGAAACATGAGATAAGTAAAGAACAAAAACAGGGAAACATTTGGGATGTGAGGAGATTCATAGTTCTATACCCATTACTACATTCCACCCAACACAAACGTTTTGTGAATGAAGTGTGGAATGTAGCAATTGGTACAGAATTTTGAATCTCCTCCCATCCCAAATATACCGTTATTTCTATGCTTCATTCATCCTTTGTTCCTGCACTATTTCCATCCGTGCAGTACACCTTAACATCACTATAGAAATTTAAAAAAAAAAAAGTTATCAATTGTTTCTCGTAATTAGGTTTGTTTTTTGCAAGAACAAGGGGCAGGATATGTTTCTGCATTCTCCTTTCCTGACCCTCCTGGAGAAAAAAGTTACGACAGGAACTCTACCATAAGTTTTTGTGAATCCGAACCCTGGTGCTTACTCTGGCTATCACACACACCTATATCGACAGCAGGATGTAGGAGTATCAGTCAACTGACTGATTCTCTTAATGTAGTCTGTCTGCTGCTATACAACTAGATACTGGGAGCATAATCTTGTGCAGTTATAATACGGTACAAATATTTCACGGTTCTGTAACTTTATTTATTCCTCGTACTACAAGAAGTATCTTCTAAACTAAAAAAAAAAAAAAAAAAAGTAATACCGCCGGTGGCAGTGATGACATATAGATGACGTCTTGGTACTAACGAGGTTACATATAACGCTATGCAGCAGCTGCCCAGTGATGGAATGTGTCAAGAGGCGTCGTGCGAGTTATGTTGTGTCCCCAATGTTGTGTCCCCAGTGATGTGTCCACAGTGAAGTGTCCCCCAACGATGTGTACCCAGTGTTATGTCCACAGTGATGTGTCCCCAGTGACGTGTTCCTAATGACGTGTCCCCGATGATGTTTCCTCAGTGAAGTGTCCCCAATGATGTGTTCTCAATAGTGCGTCCATAATGATGTCCCCAGTGATATATCTCAAATGATATGTCTCCAGTGATGTGCTGGAGGGTGGACGCGAGGACAGCTGTGAGAAAAGTGGAGTGCAGGTGTGGAGTTTCAAGGGTGTGCGTGTTGAGATGTAGTACAGGGTTGCAGGTATAATGGTGCAGGTGTGGAGTTGTGGTGGTGTAGGTGTAAGTGGGTAGGAGTGTAGGTGTGGAGTTGTGGCGTAAGGATACAGGGATAGGTGGTCAGGTAAAGGGGTTGTGGTGGTGTGGATGTGGAGAGGGTGAGGAGAACGGGGTGCAGGTGTGAGGCTGAAAAGGGTGTAAGTGACGAGTTGGCTTTGTATAGGCAGAAGGGATAGGGATGTGGACGTGGTGTAGGTGTAGACATGTAGGTATGGTGTTGTATGGGTGTAGGTAAGGAGTTTACTGATGTGGGTTGCATTGTAGGGGTGAAAAGGGGGCTTGTAAGAGTGTGGGTGTTGGGTTGTCTTGTATCAGTAAAAGTTATATGACCGCAATGTAGGCGAGTATATGTGGAGTTGCAAATGTGGTATTGTGGTGCTGGTAATGGCGTGTATATGTGGGCCTGAAGAAGTGCAGGTGTAGGTGTGTGTATGTGAGTGTAGATGTGTGGGTGTTGAAGGAGTGCAGGTGTACGTGTGTGTATGTGTAGATGTGTGGGTGTGTGTAAATGTGGGGTTGAAGGAATGTGGGTATAGGTGCATATACGTTGGGTGCATATACAGGTGTAGGTGTGTTAACGTGGGGATGAAGATATGAAAGTGGGTATGGGTGTAGATACAGCGGTGTAAAATATGTGGTGCTGTGGCGCAGGTGTGGCTGGGTGTGAGGAGAGCTAGAGGAGCGGCGAGGGGAGTGGCGAGGGGAGCGGCGAGGCAAGATGGCTCAGGAACACTGTAAGCGGGTCACTCATACTCCACTGAAATAGAACTTGGATGTCTACCAAGTGCTCGAGGTCTCAGGGGTTGTAGGGGTGTAGATGCGGGGTGCAGGTGTGTGTGCGGGTGTGGGGTGCAGGTGTACATATGTAGGTGTGGGGTGCAGGTGTGTGTATAGGTGCAGGGTACAGGTGTGGGTTGTGGGGTATAGGTGTGGTGCAGGTGTGCGGTTAAACAGGTGTAAGCGTAAGGTTGTTCAGATGTGGTGTGGTGAGTTGTGGGATGTAGGGGTTAGATTGTGGGGTTGTAGCTGTGACGCAGGTGTGGGGTTGTTTGGGTGTAGATGAAGGGTTGTGGGGCGTAGGTGTGGGGTTGTGGGGTGTAGGTGTGGGGTTGGTGTGTAGGTGTGGGGTTGGTGTGTAGGTGTGGAGTTGTAGGGATGTAGGTGTGGAGAGAGAGAGAGAGAGAGAGAGAGAGAGAGAATGTGTGTGTGTGTGTGTGTGTGTGTGTGTGTGTGTGTGTGTGTGTGTGTGTGTGTGTGTGTGTGTGTGTGTGTGTGTGTGTGTGAGAGAGAGAGAGAGAGAGAGAGAGAGAGAGAGAGAGAGAGCTCCAGGACGTTATATATTTCATTCCTGCTGCTACTAAACGATTCCATTCGGCTTGAGAGAATGCCCTAGTAATGAAGGAGTCAGTGAAGGCTCCGTCAAACCCCTCTAGCTCCAGACGTTTCTCCTTTCCCGGGTAAAATCGTCTGGAGTAACAGAATCTACAGTATATGACGCATGGGCAAAATTTATAAGGTTTTTATTTACCCACCGATATTAAAACTTAGCGGGAGGATCATGTTAGGAATTTGTGATGTTCTTATTGGCCGGAGGATGAAGCGGTTGAATTATGGTGAAAATTCGTCGAAGGAATTGGGCGGTGATAAATTTAACTCAGGACTGAAGACGTATTCATGGACGTTCTTGAGCCAACGTTAGTCATGAGATTGATCGCCATTTCTTCGTCTTCACCCACTGAGCTACTATACACATGACAACCAAAACTGTATGAATATTAAGGGGGAAAATATCACAAAAGCGTTTCTGATAATAATGAAGTGCTTTGGAGAGTAGTCTGTCATAGAAACTCTCTCCCTCTCTCTGTCTGTCTGTCTGTCTGTCTGTCTCTCTCTCTCTCTCTCTCTCTCTCTCTCTCTCTCTCTCTCTCTCTCTCTCTCTCTCTACTACATCCAACTCCACATAATTACAGGCCAGCGAGACAGTTGGCCAGGTCCTCTAGGCAACTACGTGTCAAGAGATGAAAAGAAACTCTATTAAACACCCATATATTCACTGTCTTTGTTGTGTTATTTTTACTTCTCGTTGGAAAGCGATAGGCAGTGAAAAAGAAAATGGTTTATTGGAAAAGATACTCAAATTTTTCTCCCTGCAACAGATAGGGAATGGCAATGGCGTGGATGTGGTGTGGCTGTGGTGTGAGTGGTGTGGCTATGGTGTGGCTGTGGTAAGACTTTGATGGATGTGAAGTGTGGTTGTGGTGATCTAAAGTCTGTGGTGTGGCTGTGGTGATCTGAAGTCTGAAGTGTGGCTGTGGTGATGTACAGTCTGTGGTGTGGCTGTGGTGATCTAAAGTCTGTGGTGTGGCTGTGGTAAAGTCTGTGGTGTGGCTGTGGTGATCTAAAGTCTGAAGTGTGGCTGCGGTGATGTAAAGTCTGTGGTGTGGCTGTGATCTGAAGTCTGTGGTGTGGCTGTGGTGATGTAAAGTCTGTGGTGTGGCTGTGGTGATCTAAAGTCTGTGGTGTGGCTGTGGTGGAGACAAAGCAAGTCTGTGGTGCGGCGGGCGGGGAAGACCTGGGTTCGGATGCCAAGGTTATGGAGGCTGGGTTTTGCCACTTCCGTAAAGGGAGAGAATAGCCTACACACCGAGCCAGGCACGGCGAGGGTGGACGAGGCGGACTGCGGGTGGAAATAGAATGGATGGAAGAGGGTGGGAGTAGAGGCCAGGGGTGAGAGAGAGAGAGAGAGAGAGAGAGAGCTGATGGCGGATTCAGTGAGAGGGATGAGGACAGAAAGTGTAAAGAAAGATACTGTAGATATAGAAAGAAGGTTAAGAGAGTGTGGATATAGAGACAGGGCTAAGGAAAGAGGGTATGGATACAGAAAGTGGTATGAAAAGAGGATGTGATTATAGAGAACATGTTGGGGAAGGAGGGTGTGGATGTAAAGAGAGTTAAGAGAGGATTATGTGGATACAAAAAGATGGCTGATGAAGGAGAGTGGATGTAGACAGACAGTTGAAGAAGGAAAAAAATACAGAAAAAAGACCGAGGAAAGAGAGTATGGACACAGAGAGATGGTTAAGGAATTCGAGCTGCAAGAAAGAGGGTTGTGAAAAAGGAAAGAAGATACACAGAAACGGCTGAGAAAAGAGTGACTGTTGAGGAAAGAGAAGGGCTATAGTAAAATGTAAGTAGATGGACAGTGTAGTAATCAGTGAAAGAGAGTGGACAGATAAATAAAGTGACAGTCGAAGAAAGACAGAAGGTTCAGAAATTAAGACGGGGGATAGAAGAGATAATTAAGTAAAAGTTTGGGATGGGAGATGCAGGCTTTTGATATATGGTGGCAATATAAATGGTAGGATGGTTTGTACGGAGATGAAGATGACCCTGTGTGAAAGAGTGTTGCTGCCGACATTCTCGCCTGGGTAGCTGCAGAGAACATTCTAGGATACAAGCTGTTGAAACTTTTACGTAACAGCTGAAGGCATGAGCAGGATGCTTGGTGTAAGTTCCCACCATAATCTGGTCAAAATTACCATATCTATTACACTGAGGTTAAAGTTTTTGCACCATCTGTTTTTTAGTAACATGCACAGAGTTTATCTATCATTCTGAAATTTGCATGTAGGTAGTGAAGGTCAAGAGGATTCGATCTGAGCTGATTCCAGCCAGTTTGAGCCATTCGAACCATACCAAACACTTGTTCTATTTAAATATTTTACGTGAAATGTGATATGAACTTACACAAAGATTTCATAACGGATCGATTATTTCTTTCAACTTTTGCTAAAGAAAGACAAAAACAGGTGACGGTGAAGCTAGGGGCTATATTTTTGTCTCTTGGGAGATTTACCTTCCTTAATTAACCTTCTCGACTCTCATAAATTAAGCCAATATCAAGCAAGATCATATCACTGTTGAATGAAAAAGGGTTAGGTTCTTCAAGCGAACTACTTTGCGGGCGGTGCCGAATTTCATGTTCCATCCTTGAGATTGGACGACTTTAACCCGCTGAGAAATTTGTGTTTTTTGGTGTGGAAGAAAGGAGAACAGGAGTGAGATGTGGAATTACTAACTGAATAAAAAAAAATGTATTAAGTCAGAACGGAAAGAAAGCAAACAGACAGGGTGTCAAGGATGGTCTTTGAAAGTGAAACTAAAGTTAATGAGGGAAGGGTAATAATTATATGATATAGAAGAAGAGAGTGGCACAATACACTGGTGTGAGAGAACAAAAATGAAAAGAAGTATCTGAGAGTGAAATAGGTTTGTGAGTACAGAGTAACCCGATGGTGGACCTGTCACAGTCATTCCCTGCTGGAGGGTTCCCAGGGGGAGGCATGACGTCAATGATTATAATGAAAAGAAATAAGGTTATGTAAAATGAAACGACTTAAGCTGAACAAGGTAATATCCTTGCTTGTATGTTATTAAGCTGCAGGCACTGCCAAATGGGATGACAGATTTAAGGTGTGGAAATATCCAGGAAAGTAATTCTATCCCGGAAGTCCAAGTTATGAATTGAAATACTGATTTCGTATAAACCGCTTCAGTCTGAGCATGTCATCAATATTATATTCTTTACCTACAGATGACTTTATTTAGCTTCGGGGAGGATTCCTGAACTGGCATGGATAAATAAAGCCTTCTTGAACCCTATCACTCCGATGAATCTTGAGCTAAGCTGTTTAACAATGGCATGAATAAAATATAAAGTACGTCATTACAGAGAAAGGATAAAATACTAATATATCAAAACCATTCCCTTTTTCATGTACACAGGTCCACAAAACACTGGAGATAACAGCAAGAGTGGCGTATGAAGGGCAGACGGAAGACATCATTTGAATACCGCACGGTTAGCAGCCCGAGCTACAAGATTGATGATGACGTATTGGTCTTAGAAGAAAAAATGATGACAGATAATACAGTTAGTCAAGATATTTACCTTAGGAATAACAGTAAAAAGGAAGAAAAGGAAGGAAAAGCATAAATTAACCTATAAATTAAATAAATGGAAAAAATTGGTGGACAAAACATAATGAAATGGTGAACATACTAAACTACTTTCTCGCCATGGTTTCCCCAGTACTTCACGTGGGGAAAAGGAGGGAAACGGGGCAAGAAATGGCGGGTGAAAGGAACGCTAGGAAGTGGTGGAAGGAAGATAGGGAGGGAGCAAGAGAAGACAGTTGATGGGATGAAGGGGACGGGAGGAGTGACGAGATCCGAAATAAGAACCCCTATACTCAAGTAAGGCGTTTTATTATTTTTTACGGCTACCGCTAGACGATTTTCTTAAGCTTTTGGGAGACTTCTTGCAGTGAAGCGGTAAATGAATTCTACATGTAACCCCTCTAGTAGGAAAAATGTCTCCTGGGCTAAGGAAAATTGTCTGTGAAAACAATATAATGAAAAGTGTACGACATGGGACTGAAGGGGTTAATAGGATGAAGAGTGCTAAAAACGTAATGTAGTATTCCTTTCTAGCTGACATGAAGCGATTTTATTCACTTCAAATGAACCTCTGACCGTCATGGTACTAATGACTATATGGAGATTTGAGATGGAAATGGCTCGGTGAAGCATGGGTATAGAGCAGTGGTTCCCAAACTTTTTCTGGTCGTTACCCATTTTTCATACATGATCCTTGTCCATGGCCCCCCTTCCCCAACCATAAACCATGACTACAGTGACTGTCTACACTACAGTCCTACACTCATCATGTCCATATAAAAATCACTCTAGCAAATCCTGTAATTTTATTGATTCTATTTGTTATTTTCTCTTTTGTTAAGTATTAATAAAGAAATGTGTATTTTGTCTTAGCTGAATCTTATATATATATAATTATTGAAATGGTACTAAAGGAATAATAAAATGCACATTTAAAAAATCCATACTTAGAGTAATTAAAAACTGCATTATTGCGAAAAGCTGATTCAGCAATAAAAAAAAATTCACTGGATTGAAAAAGTGTATTAATCCCACGCAATTTGATCTGATCTTTGAATCTTACAAATCTGATAACTTTATAATTCTGAAATGATATGCTATCATAGTGAGTCATAATTATCTGCCACAACCATGGCCTTCAATTGCGACACACCCACCTCCTCCCAGACCATTTGCTTCTGAACATTCATGCCAGGTTCATTTTTCCTTCATTTGAATCCCCATTCCACTAAGTGTGAAGGGTGTTGTTGCAGATTATCAACAAGCTTCTTGATTCTTGGTTTTGTTTCACTTAAAGCACACCGTAGGTCATGCTTCACTTCAAGTCTGTTGCGATGTTTCGTTTTAATGTGAAGTAGTTGAGAGAATGCAGCCTCACATGAATAAGTTGATGAAAATGGTAGGAGGTGGCGAAAAGCCAAGTCACAAAAGTTTGGGTATGAAGCTGCCATTGATGACCAAAATACTGTGAGAGATAGTTTCAAACTTCATCCTGGCTCCTGAATCCTCCTGAAGTGTCAACAGCTCAGTTTGGGCATCATCATTGCCATCAGGCATGCATGTCACTGGAGCAGTGAAGGGGAACCTTACTAGCCGAGAAGTTAGGCTTTGGATATCTGGGAAGTATCTTTTAAATTCCTCTCCACTGACTACCTACTCGTTAAACTCCTTCGGCTCAAGTTATGGCCCCCTACATTCTGGTATATGGCCCCCAAGGGGGCCATGGCCCCCAGTTTGGGAACCACTGTGTGTGTGTGTGTGTGTGTGTGTGTGTGTGTGTGTGTGTGTGTGTGTGTGTGTGTGTGTGTGTGTGTGTGTGTGTGTGTGTGTGTGTGTGTGTGTGTGTGTGTGTGTGTGTGTGTGTGTGTGTGTGTGTGTGTGTGTGTGTGTGTGTGTGTGTGTGTGTGTGTGAGAGAGAGGTGGTGGTTGGAGGGAGACGGAAATAAGATGGAGGGATGGTAAGCTGGTATGCGCGCTGGGTGTTGGGTTAATGTGCAAGGAGGTTGGTAAGAAGTAGGTGTAAATGACAGGAGATCAGATATAAGATGGCGGGTAGTGACTAAATATAATTTGATGATGGGTTGCTGATTGAACTGGTGGGTGAGGAGTAGATGTAAAAGATGAAAGAATAGATACATGATATGAAAATGTTATAATACCATAATACAAGTTGATGATAGGTTACTGAATGAGGTGGTGGGTGTGTATGCGTTAGCCCCTTCAATATGATGACGTCTATTTTTTGTATTCCCTTGTCAGAACTGGATGATATATTTCAACTTAGGAAGGCGTCTTTCTCGTACTGAAGGCGTTAATAAATGCTTCAGGTAGCTTCTCTTCTTCAAAGTCTCGCCTATGCTAATAAAAGGCCCGACATTAGTAAGAATGAAATACAGAAGGTATCACTGCAGTAAAGTGTTTGAGGCAGACCATATAAGAAAATAATTTGGTGAGAAGACCGAGAGTTGAACTGGTGAATGAAGTGATGTATGATGAATAAATGTAAACACTAGAGACCTAATCTAAGTTAAGGAAACGTGGCCGTTACGTAAACTGTGTTGAGTTAATGAAGAGGTGGTGGGTGAGGGGCAGGTGTAGAAGACAGGAGACGGGATATGGGTTAATAAATGTGTTGGTCAGGTAATGGAATAGTGTGTCGAGTGGCAGTAATGAAATGTGTGGAGTGTACGAAATAATTATGTGAGAGAGGAGTGACAGCTGAAGCTAGGCTGCATTTGGGCATGTGCAAAGTTCCTTGATAATATCTAGCGGCAGCTGAGACCACCGTTGAAGTTCAGAAGGAATGCTTTGGTAAGAGCCAGGTAGGCCTATACCCTTAAAAATGCGTTTCTGAGGTTGTTGTTACGGGTAAGCATCTTTTATTTGTACAATTCCCATAAATAAATAACTGTGCTAGCGGACCTGCCTGGCTTCGCAGGGCATCACCGCAGTGGGGAGTTTCGGCCCCCTGGTGCCTTCGGTACCATAAGCAGCTAACGGCAGCCAGTTGAGTTACCTGGCTACCCTCTAAACCTTTCCAAAGAAAAATATATTTAATGCAAACCTGAAGTATCACAAATAGAAGTGACTGGTGTTACAGATGGTCATGTGCGCTTTTCACCCTGACAGAAGGAGCAGTCAATGTGCAATACCTGATCTACCAAAACTTAATTGCTTTATCTGCGACAAATCCGGCTGTGATAAAACGGCAGTGAAAAATCCGGCAGCGGCAAAATATGGAAAATCCGGTTAGGAAGTCAAAGATGTGGCAGTAAAACTCTTGCAACAAATACTCTTGCACTTCTCTATTTGATCACTGTGGTTTCGCTGGATTTTTTCCCAAAAAATAATGTACGCAGCTTTATTGTTGGTCCCCCCCTTGGACCAACATAAGCAAACGCTTTCCTGTGTCACCACGAAGAAAAATGGATTGAAAACTGACCACAAAATTTTAAACCGTTCTATAGGCGTTATGTAGATCGCACACACACACACACACACACACACACACACACACACACACACACACACACACACACACGAGTATACGCTGATATCCACAAGGAAAAGAAAAAATGAAACTTTCCCGAGCGCTTTTGTGCAATCACACCTTCACGGGAGAACTATCTCCCCTGGACTATATCTACGGTATATGTATCTAGACAGAAAGACAGATAGATAGATAGAGATAGACAGATACATAGATATATACTGTAGATAGATAGATATATAGGTGTGTGTGTGTGTGTGTGTGTGTGTGTGTGTGTGTGTGTGTGTGTGTGTGTGTGTGTGTGTGTGTGTGTGGATCAGAGGAGAAATAGTACTAGTCAGGATTTCCCAGTGTGTCATACACGGCGGCAAGAGTTGCGGGGGCCGGGGCTGCAGCCTTATATCTGGGACTGCCTTTCTCTGAACCACGTCCTCAGAGAGATCGAGTATCTTTTGAAAATATTATTATTGTTATTATTATTATTATTATTATTATTATTATTATTATCATCATCATTATTATTAGTCGCTTAAAAGCCGCCTTCGGCGGCCTCCGCCGAAAGGTAACAGAAATTTGAATTACTCATGCCTTGAGCAAGACGGGGAGAGGAACTTTCCCTTATTTTTATCCTGCTGGTACACGCGTTGAAAGAAGAGAGAGGCAGGATAGTTGTGTTTGCTGTTATACTACATTATACTATAATGCAGTTTTAGGAGTATAAGGAGGGAGGAAGGAGAGGCGAGAGAGTGGTAATACAACAAACACGTCCCTCTTCTCTCTTCTGTCATGCTGGTAATTTTAAAGCCGGACCAAAGACAAATCCATCCCTTCCACTAAAAGCAAATACTGAATTTGAAGCAAATGGCCAGAAATGAATCGTAACTCGGGAACCGGTGGCCCAACTGGACTGGAAACTGACTTATTCTTAAAGTTAGAGCATTTCAACAGTACCTTGCTCTGACAAAAACTGTGCTACGTTGCGCTGTTTTTGCTGTGTTACGGTAACAAACAGACATACAGAAATCAGATCACTATAATGTAGATTATAATAACAACAATAATAATAATAATAATAATAATAATAATAATAATAATAATCATAATCATAATAATTATTACTACTACTACTACTACTACTACTATCAGAATGAAAGGAAAAGGGGCTGGAGAAAAAACAGTCAATGAGGAGAGAGGGGAGAATTAATAGATGGCGTTAGAGCATATCGTGTTCTGGGTATCTCCTCTTATGTTAAAGCAGGAAAATGGATCAGGACGGCAATGATGAATATGTATACCCCATAATCCAAAGTGGCTAAGACACTAGTTGGGGTGCAAGGTATGCGGTGTGCTCAGGACAGTATCACACTTCAGGTGTTGATACCCTCAAGTATTATGTATGACTGAAGCTACTCTTAGATTCCTCTAGTTACAAAGAGTAATATAGGGATGGTTACATATTTATCGGCATATTACAAGACATTTTAATAAATACAGAGTCAGGGCAACACATTCAAAACTCTTTTAAATATACCAGGACATCCACGTGTCAGTAAAGCATTACCTAGCTTGTACTGGTGAATGGAAATGTGATAAGAGTTGTGTGCTTGGCATGACAGGTAAAGGCAATGAAACAGGGAGGAAAAGAACATAGAGTTTTCTACATAAGGAAAGACACTGAAAAATGGCAGCATACGAGCCAGGCAGTGTAACCTATGGTGTACCGAATGATTGAAGAGTAAATTGGACTAATCAGTATTTAGTCTGTAGAAAAAACTGAACTGCAGGAATCAGTTAAATGGTGAAATGACATGAACAGCAAATGATCTGAGATTTTTTTTTTTTTTTTTTACTTTGTAAAAGTTTCAACCTCTACCCGTTTCATTTCCATAGAACCGTTTCTCTCGGGTCTCTAAAACAATGCTGTTTTTTAATCTCATGATCAGCCTCTATCATCATACTTACGTAATTACTTCCGCCAACGAAGCTGGAAGTTATATATTCACCCGTTTGTCTGTGTACAAGTTATCTCAAAAAGTTGCAATCGGATTTTAATGAAATCTGGTGGATAGGTGGGCACTGGATCACGAAGGAGCTGATTAGATTTTTGAGGTAGGTCCGGATCCAGATGCAGAAATCAATCACAAATTTTACTAGCGTCAGCGGCGGTACGCCTACATCGAGACTGTTTAACAGAGTGTACAGAGACATTTAATAAAGGTTGGTTTAAAAATTATCAACCGCCTTCAGTAAGGCGAGGCGATAAAGTTTGTGTGTGTGTGTGTGTGTGTGTGTGTGTGTGTGTGTGTGTGTGTGTGTGTGTGTGTGTGTGTGTGTGTGTGTGTGTGTGTGTGTGTGTGTTGCCAAAATATCTCGAAAAGTTGTGCACGAATTTTTCACCAAACCTTCAGGAAATATAGAGCAACTATGTGGATGTGCAGAAGTCTATTGCTTTTGGTGAGGATATGATCAAAGACGACCGAAATCAGCCGCCAAATTATATATATATATATATATATATATATATATATATATATATATATATATATATACCAGCCGCCAAATTATATACATATACAGTATATATACATATACAGTATATATATATATATATATATATATATATATATATATATATATATATAATGTATTGGTTTTTTGTGAATTGTCTCGGCTGAATTCCGAGAATTTTGCAAATTTTCTTCAAATCTGGTTTAGGTAGCTTGACCATTAACCAACAACATATTTTGGCGGACGATTAGCATTCGGCCTCCGATTTTTTAAATAATTAAATTATATTGATGGTGGCGTATGTATACACCCTCAGAATGCTTTCTAGTAAATTATATTTCAAAGGCCTAATTTTCTCACATTACTGACAGATTCAGTCTCCCAAGTGTTGCATTAAATCTAGCCGTGGTGGACAACTAAAGTGGCCACTGGTAGTACGTCCTTTCGTATGCCATCATATATTTGCACCCTGTCAGTTCATACAGGGAGCGCACACACACACACACACACACACACACACACACATCTAATACAATACTTCGACTTTCCTGTGCATTTCTCTTCCACACACACGCTCCTTCCCGAATTGGTACTTGGCCAGCAAAAGGAAGGGTAACTTTTGTTCTTCCAAGAAAAGGCTTAGTTCTGCAGACCCTCATACGGACTGATACAGATACAGAATACAGATACCTTGTTTGTGGCGACAGCAGTTTTTTCATCACTCTTCCTCCCCACTACGCTCTGTTCCCCCCTCTCACCTCTGTCTATCCGTCTGTCTGTCTGTTTTCTCTCTCTCTCTCTCTCTCTCTCTGTTGCCCTTCACCTGCCTCTGTTCTCTACTTCATCTTTACTATCCATATCCCTATTGTATCAATGTTATAAAACAGAAGTATATCACTGTAGTCAATCTTCATAACTTGCAGAAGACGACGACACAGTTAAGAGGTAGTGCTTCATCATTCGAGAAGGTAGAACTATGTAAACTCTAGGTTAAAACAGGGAAGTTGTACGAACGGTGGCAAATGCTGTTCAACCTGGAAAAGCGAAAGGTGATGCACATCGGTCATGCACATTCAGTATCTAAATACTCTCTGATAGGAAGTGAAATCGGCAGTACTTACTTAAAGAAGGACTTAGATGTACTAATCGTAAGTGACCTTAGTTCCCTAAACAATGCATTGAAACAAAGAAGAAAACACAGAGGCTTGTAGATTTTATAAAAACGTAGTTTTGGTATATATAGAAGGGAGGAAATAGTCCTCTCCCTGTTCATTCCTTGTTCCACCGCATCTGGAATATACGGTGCATTTCTGGTCGCCGACCCTACAGGAGGATATTGCGAGGCTTGAGGGAGTCCAGGCGCAGGCTATTAAACTGATCCCATCCATCAGGCACATAGGATACCAGAGAATTCTGGAGGCACTCGGCTTCTTTTCGTTAGAGTGTTGGCATTTGCGGGGACCGATAATTGTGGTTTTTAAATTCTATGTGGTTTTGGAGACACTTTCAACAAATACTTAGTTTACACAGCAGTCGGAGAGAAGCCAAGAATGGATGCTTGACTTGGAGAGTTACCTCCATGACACATTAGGCGGTTTCTTCACATGTAAGATTTGCGGTGGTACCTGAAATAGGTTATCAGCACAGGGAGTTAACAGTTCCTGACAGTGCAGTTCGACTCAAGATTAGACGAAATTTTGTTAAGTCTTGCTTGGTGGCAGATTGAATGTTTCCTTTCCTTATCCCGGCCTTCTCCCTCCAGGTTAGGTATACTTCCTTTACCATGGCCTCTCTGTAACAGGGAGAGGTGGGGCGGGAGAGTCTTCATTGTTACTATATTTTTTTGTCACTTGTAGAGTAGCAACTAGTAGGCCTACCTTGTAACCATTCATGGTACATCCTCGGTGAGTCGTAAGGCTTTTTGAGGTACTACTTGTCCTTGAAAGTCTTTTGTAACTCATGTCCTCTTCTCATCCATGCCAGTGTTATTCGGATCTCTCTCTCTCTCTCTCTCTCTCTGTTGCCCTCGACCTGCCACTGCTCTCTATTTCATCTTTCATTACCTATATCACTCTTTTAATTACTCATGCTCTCTTCTTCACCAGGCAGGCCAGTGGTGTCATTAATCTGTCTGTCTGTCTGTCTGTCTGTCTCTCACCCACGGCAACTGGGTATGCAAGGGCATGGTAAAATTCATGACCTACTTTAACGAGTCTGTCATACGGCCTCCGGTGCATGACGACCTGTGGGGCCAACATAGGTCATAACTGGAGGCATGGGGAGAGAGAGAGAGAGAGAGAGAGAGAGAGAGAGAGAGAGAGAGAGAGAGAGAAACTGAACCTGGAGTATTTGTTTTGGTCGAATAATTCTCTTGGATTGTATGGACTGAATTCTCATGTGTGGAAAAATTTATATATGTACAGCAGTGACCGATTTCTAAAGCTGGTATCGTCGCTGAGTTTATTTCTCTTTTGTGTCGTTGCGATGCCTTTTTTGTATTATCTACATCGTGGGACAGTTATGGGTAACTTTTTGCCCGCGTGGGTTCCCCGGTGTTTATATATAAATGGCCGATTTCTAACTGGCCCATCGCAGTGCCTGTTATTTCTTGTATTTGTTCTTCTTTCTTTGTGTTCACATGTAGCCTGGAGCAGTTACAACTGACGTACTGCCTGAGTGGGTATAATGTCAACATAATTATAGAGGGTTGGGGGTGGGTCTGAGAGGGGTGGGGCGGAAGAGTGTTGGACTGCAGTAACCGTAGGCCGGCAGGGAGGGGAGCGCCGGGCCCCTCCTATTTGGGAAAGTGATGGCGGGTCACGTGACTCCCCTCCGCCAATCAGCATCTGGTTCGTGGGTCGGGGCACGTGACGCGGGCGGACCAATGGGCGTGCGGGCGAGGCGAGAGCGGGAGGTGGCCGGGTGGTAGCGGTACAGTCAGTCCCTTGGGCGAATTGACTGCACACGCGAACAGCGTCTCTCACGCCCAATCGTTTTAGGTAAGTTCGAGGACAACGTGACGGCGCTGGAGTGACGCAAGGAAGCGCCCGGCAGCGTGTTTAGGACTGCAAAGATCCTGGCACCCCTGGATACCGTGTAGACCGCAGTGCCACGCTAGTGTCTGTGTCAGTGCCGGTGTCTGTGTCAGTGACCGTGCCACCCGCCACCACCAACCTTTTTAGGACTCGTGCTGTACCACATCAAGGTCTGTGCAGGGAACTTAGTGCATAGCATCCGATATTATCCGGATCCCTCCCATCGCTGTAAATCAAATGTGTTTGCCCTTTCCACCATGCTTCAATGTGTGCTCAGTATATCGGTTAATGTATCGTAGATAACATTCACACAAAAGTGCAAATGTACAGAATAATTTCTCTACATGGACATTACCTTCGGCATATATCTATGAAAATATAAAATTTTGTTTTATATACTTAAATCAGTTCATCTATTTGCTTCAATGTGTGCTCAGTATATCGGTTAATGTATCGAAGATAACATTCACATAAAAGTGCAAATGTCCAGAATAATTTCTCTACATGGACATTACCTTCGGCATATACTGTATCTATGAAAATATAAAATTTAGTTTTATATACTTATATCAGTTCATCTATTTGCGTTGTCGATAGAGTGCTAACTTCTTGCGCACGGCGGCTTCAAACAGGTATTTTTAGCAAGTAATTCATGAACAAAAAAAAAAAAAAAAAAATAGTGGTAACCATGTCCTTACAGGGGGGTGGGAGGAGGAGTAAGGGATATAGGATGGGTTTAAACTAATCAAGGAATGGAAAGGAGGTGTGTAATAACCCAAGAGTGTGGCCTCTCATCACACCACCCTCACCAACACCCTCACTCTGCCCGGGGTCAAAAGAACACCTCTGCCAACTCGTGCCGCCTCGCCTGTCTTATTTTGGGATCAGAGCAACCGGCTACTGGTGGTACTGGGAGGGAGTGAGGCAGGAATGCAGGGGGAAATGAGGGGTAAAAAAAGGCGAGATCAGGAGGACAAATTAACGACTAGGCAAGAGTAGGAGAGACAAGTCTGAAAGGGAAGAAAAGGGAGGATACAAAGACAATATCGGGAGAGGACAGGAAGAAACAAAACTTTTTGTGGAAAAAGAAGTAAAACTAAGCCGATGAATATAATTCTGAAGAATGGACAACAAGACCGATAGAAAGGGGAGGAGAAGCTGGGAAGAAGGTGGGACAGAAATGGGAGGAGAATGGGAAAAAAATGGATTAAAAAAAGGAGACTGGAAAGAAAAGCAAGATTGAAGGAAGAAGTGAGACTGGGAGGAAAGAAGGGCGAGACTGGGAGGAAGGGAGGAAGGGAAATATTAAAAATGGAGAGAGGAGAGACTGGGAAGAAACCGGAGACTGGGAGGAGGGAGGAGAGAGGCTGATAGGAGAGGACCAAATTTGGAGAAGGGGAGAGAGTGAAAGGAAAAGGAGAAGGGATTCAAAGGAGAGGCGAGACTGGGAGGAAAGAGGACCAAATCAAAAGAAAAAGAGAGAGATTGAGAGAGAAAAAATAAAGGCCAAATTGGGAGGGGAAAGGAGGGCAACAGGAGGAAAAAGAACCAAATTGGGAGGAAGGTGAGGAGTGATTGGGAGGAAAGAGAGCCTGATTTGGAGGAAAGCTGGCCAAATTGGGAGGTAAGAGGGCAAAATTGGGAGGAAAGGTGATATATTAGATGGAAAGAAAGCCAAACTGATAGGGAAAGGAAACGAGGCGTACAATTTTAATTTTATTCGTGCCGTCTCCAATATAGCTAAAGATAAATTTTTCGATTTGGACGGGTTGGATACAGCTTTTATAAACCTTTTACTACTAGAGGGCTCTTCCAGATGAATAAAATCGTCTGATAGCTGGAAGAATGGGCAATAGGAAGACGCCATCGAGTTGAAGGGGTTATTTTCAAACGCTTCTTCCTTGTAGCTGTTCATATTGCTTCTCGCACCTTAACTCCTTCCACCGCGATGGCGCAATTAGTGCTGGCTGCCTGAAGACGATTTTTCTCAGCTTAAAAAGGACCTCTGTTAATGAAGAGGTCAACGGAGGCCATGCTCAACCCCTCCAATTAAAAAAAACCCTCACATAGGCTTAATAAATCGTCTGGCATTAACAACAGTAAAACAGACGGAACATAATACTGAAAGACTTCACTCTCTCTCGTATGTTATCGACACCTTCTTAATTCCTTCAGTCCGATGACGTATTTTCCATTACATTCTTGCTATTTCCAGAGAATTTTAAAAAGATTTGGAGAGATTAACGAACTGGAGAGGTTAGATGTAGCCTAGCCTTCATGTACCCGTCCAGCCGTCTCAATGCTGGATAAAGTCGTCTGTAGGTTGCGTGAATAAACACCATGTCGTTGGATTGAAGGGACTAACATCAAAAGGGTCTGCATCAATAACAAAGAAGAGATGATGAACGTGCCATATGGAGAAAAAAGAAAATCAAGCTAATGGGCCTCCTAAGTCCATGAGAATACGAGAAACGAATCTTAGAAATACTTTGACAGCTTGGGTTCCTCCTGGCTAAGCAGTATCATCTTGTGTTTGCCTGAGTAAAGAATCTTATAATAGCGTAATGGCTACTAGAAACTGCTTTTAATATTTTGACAACTAGGATATTCCCCAGTGGGCGAAGATGTTTTGTTTTAGCCTGAATGTAATGCCTAAATATGTCACTAGGGTAAGGGAACACAACTTTGAGAATGACAGCTGTACGTACGAAGGAAACATCGTTTAAAAAAACAACAAAATGAAAAACTTTAAGAACCATGAGGTAAGCACGCGGCGTTCAAAAAAAAATAATAATAATAATAATAATAATAAAAACAGAGGAAAAACACTGAACTGGTCGTAACTTGAAGAATGTAGGGAATGCAAGGGAGGGAAGGAGTGCCATGTGGTACGAAGCGGAACGCATTTTTAAGGATGAAAACTAGACATAACTGGAATTATGAGGGAAAAAAAAAAGAAACTGTAGGAAAATATGGACGAAGTGACGATCTTTACTAAGGGAGGGTAAAAAAAAACATAAAAACAAAAACGAAATCAGTGAGGTAAAAGAAGACCACGAGGAAGACCAGGAGGAAAAAAGTGGGGGAATGTGAAGGAAAGGAGGAATGGGGAAGAATGTGACGAATGTGTGAGTAAGTGAGGTACGATGGGGAGTGAAGTGAGGGTTGGGGCAAAGGTTAGTCAGGTGTGTAATACAGGGCGATTAACGAATTAACGAAGTTCCTTAACTGAAATATAATCACTTTACGAAAAAAAAAAAAAAAAAAAGATGTGTCTGCCCGCTTCACTACCATGGCGTTTTTTCTAGGATGACCGAATTCTGTGGGGCATTTCTAAAGGGAGGGAGGGAGGGAGGGGAGGGGGAGCATCCACAGGCTGATGGATTAAGTAAGATTATCTTGGACTAAAAACCAACGGATTACTCACTTGTTAACGCTTTACGTGAACAATAAACAAAATCCGCCAGGTCAAGGAAGAGGCATGAAGAACACAACTACATCTCTCGTTATTACCACAGTCCAAGTAGATTTTCAAATACCTGCACATTGTACAAAGAAACACGTAATGCAGTATTATAAAACGCTTCATTATTCAGCTGAGCGATATAAGTGTTAATATATATTTTTATTTATATTCGACCACTAACTAAATATCCACGAGAGAAACACAAATGTTCAGGGGAAAAAATCATACGAAAGTTTATGGGTGATGTCGAGACACTGGTTAATAAAGCGAAGAGAGAGAGAGCGTACATAGAAGGGAGGAGTGGCGTGTAGAAGGGCAGGATGGGATGTGAGGGTAGTGTTGCCTAATGGTATTTCTGTCACAGCCACCCGGTCTACCATGCCAAGAACAGTACCCAGCGATACTCTGTCCACTTTCACATTCTCGGGCTCCCATGACTCACTTTAAAATCATCCTGTGACTCATGCCAAGTTGAGTAAAATCGTCTGGTGTCTGCCAAAATAAACTAATAAAGACACGGCCATGAAAGAGAGAACTTGGCCAAAATTGCCGCCTGTCCGTTTTGATTTTTTTTTTTTTTTTTTTTTTTTTTTTTTTAATGTGTCCGACTCTGGGCATAGGCTTCACAGCCTGCAATCAAGGCCCAGCAGTCCTCCTACATACCATACACCTCTACATGTCACCACTTCGGCGCTAACACCCACCGTCCATATTGAATACATGCTAGGGCTGTCTCATACAGGACTGGTGTATTGGTATTAGCGAGGGTATTTTTACGACATGTCGGCGGGTCTTCTGGTAGATCAGTAAAGTCTGTTTTTATTAAATTCAAATCCTTAAACTGTTCCCTGCCCCAGCCGGGATTCGAACCTGGGTCCGTAAGGACTGCAGGCCACCTCTCTACCGATTGAGCTGTGACAAGAAATTAACACTAGCGAAAAATTGTCAGGTGAAGGACCGTAGTATTAAGGCGTGAAGGACCGTAGTATTAAGGCAGTAAATAATGTACAGTGATCGACACAAAACAAAAACAAAATATAGAAAATGGAGTTGAAGAAGTGGGAGGGGGGGGAATTTCGCAAAGAATTCCAGAATATAACCACGATATAATAAATGATATAAATTTGGTACAGTACCCAACTACTGATTCATAAATAAAATACACACACACACACACACACACACACACACACACACACACACACATATATATATATATATATATATTTTTTTTTTTTTCAATATTCTTGGGTTACGATCTTCGAATCCATATGATTTACTGGTCATGTTAATATTAACCAAAAATGCATTATGACAATACTTAAAAAAAAAAAAAAAAGTGTCTGAGAATGTGACATTGTGGCCTATGTTAATGTCATACTAAATTCGGATTTTAATGTCATTTTTTCTTTAATCTGTAAAATTATATAGACATCTTCGACATATTTTATATGATCTGACTCGCTATAGATGCTTGGCCATATTCTTGCTTCGCAGTAATGACAAGGTAAGGGAAGTGCAGAAACTTAACATGTACCTTGTTCTTCCCTCGAGAAAAAAGGAAAGAAAAAACGAGTTACGAAGGTTGATATTATATTTAGTTTATCTGTTGATTCTGGACCCGAATTCACAAACTTACCGTAACTCTGATACATTTTTTACAGGAAGAACAAGAGACATGATAAGACGCAGCACTGTCCCCTCTCTGTCCTTCCTTCAAAGATCTGGATTACGAGAGAAGAATATCGTGTATTTAAGACTTGTTTTTGCAGGCAGAATAAGAAGCTGATTAAGAGTTATCGTATTCAGGCTCTTACAAAAAACAAATTCGAATCCCCCCCCTCCAAAAAAAAAAAAAAGTTTGACACATGAGAGGGAAATGATTACAAGTTTGAGAATTCAGCCTCATGTTAGCGTGTGTATTTTCAGAGTTAAATATCGTAAACTTGGTTGTGACTGCAGGCCCGTGTTAGTATGGGTAATTTCGGGGCAGGTTATGGTAAATCTGGCTGTGAATTCATGCCCATTTTGGTGTGTGCAATTTCGGAATACGAGAGCGAGTGGTGAATCACGCTCCACCACGCCTAGCCAACTCCGCACCCCGAGAGAGTTGGCGAGCGAGGAGCAAGACTGTCACATTGCCAAAGCAGACACCATAATTATGCCAAACTTCTTAGGTGCCATGAATATAGATATGTCTAAAGTCATTCGTATTTTATATAGTTTCTTGAGGTATAAAATGTATCAATATCTAAAATTATATATTCTCTAAAAATCTGCTGCATAGTTATATATAGGTCGTTTAGTGTGCAAATTTATACATAGGTTATACATTTTGGCCATGTGGAGAGGATGAAGAGCGAGAGACTGAGAGTGTATGTGAATGAGGTGGAGGGGGGAGAGGGAGGGGGAGGCCAAGGATGAGATGGAGGAATGGAGTGGCGAGGTATATGAGAGACGGGGGTGTAAGCTGGGAGCAGGGAAATGAAATGGCGGGGGACAGGGCGACATGGAGGGATTTGTTTGTGGCCACCCCTTACGGGATTAAGGCGTCTGGCAATAGATAGATAGATAGAGAGTTATACATTTTCTTCATTACTGGACCGCATAAATGTATAAATTCATCCCTACTTATACATAATATACATATTCTCCCAGGTCAGTAGCTTTAAACTTACGCATAACTGAGATTGTAAGTTTTATATTCGTCATGTATGTGCAATGTAAATATGCATACGTAGATATATATTGGTGCATACACTACATAATACTGCATATGACAGATGACTCAAAATTCATAAAACGAAGACTTGAAAATATGTGGGTGTGGGTGTGGGAATGCAGGAGTGGCTGATGGTGTGGGTAATGGTGCTGGTTATGGTGTGAGTGTGGGTGTGAGTGTGGGTGCTAGTGTGGGTGTAGTTGAGGGTGTAGGTGTAGGCGCTGGTGCAAGTGCGGGTGTGGGCGTTAATGTGGGTGTGACTGTGGGTGTGGGGTGTAAATGTGGGTGTGGGCGTAGGAGAGGATGTGGGTGTAGATGTGGATGTAGGTGTACGTGTTTGGGTGTGTGTGTGTGTGTGTGTGTGTGTGTGTGTGTGTGTGTGTGTGTGTGTGTGTGTGTGTGTGTGTGTGTGTGTGTGTGTGTGTGTGTGTGTGTGTGTGTGTGTGTGTGTGTGTGTAGGTTTAAGTGTGGGTGTTGATGTAGTGTGGGAATGAGAGAGAGAGAGAGAGAGAGAGAGAGAGAGAGAGAGTTAAATATAGGGGTGAGATAGGTTACGGCAACTTCCCCTTTCCCCTCTGTTTACCTCACTCTCCTCTTCTCTCTCTCTCTCTCATCATATCGCTCCCCCTTTCACAACATTCTTATCGTCTATCGTCACTCCGTCCTCCTCCCCACCTCTCTCTCTCTCTCTCTCTCTCTCTCATCGTCGGCCCTGCACCAATATAAACGAGGCCACACCACCACGCTCCAGTACCTGCCCTGCCCTGCCCATTTAGCACACATGTTCTCATTCACTCACTCACTACCTATCTTTAACTCTTGCTTTCTTTACTTCCCTTTCTCACTTTCTTTACCTCCCTTTTTCTCTTTCTTTACCTCTTTAGCTTTCTTCTCCTCTCTCTCTCTCTTCCCTTTTGCATTCTATTCCTCTCTCTAATTCTCTTTAATTCTCTCCAAGTTCCTTTACCCTAGTTTTCGCATTTTTTCTCCTCTTCCTTTCCTCTCAAACTCATCTTCCTTTCTACCTTTTTTGTAACATGATGTCACTTTCATTTCTTCACACACATCTTTTTTCTTCACCTCTCCCCTCTTTGTCTTCCCTCCCTCTCCTTTATAAATCTTCTTTTCGCTTTTCCTTACATCTTCTCTATCTCTGTTTCGCCTGTTTCATATTGACCTTTCTCGTTTCTCTCTGTAGGTAAGTCCGCCCTCTCTCTCTCTCTCTCTCTCTCTCTCTCTCTCTCTCTCTCTCCTATTCGCATTTTCTATCTTTGCATTTCCTTACTTCAACCCACCTTTACTTGGAAAAAAAAACATATCAGAAAGATGATGATGATGGTGATGATGATTTCCTTGTCTTAATAACCTCTGAATTTAACACTTTCGCGGATATGGCAGTCTATTCACTTAAATGTCAGTGGATTTTGCTCCCTAAGAAAAAAGTCATAAATGTCAAAGCAAATAAGAAACGATTAGTGTTATCGTTTTAAGTCACACTGAAGCTTCTTAGGAAAAACATCAGATGGTTTTGTTCAGCTAGGAGAAGCCCTAAGAGCGAAGGATGAGTTTTAAGTATAGTCTTGATTCTGGTCGTAACCATGATGACGTAGGTGTGATGTCAGGTAATTACTTTCAAGTGTTAATTTCACTAGGGATTATAAACGAGTATAATTAAGTATTGTGGATGCTATGGCACTAATACCGGCCGGTCATGTTGGTGGTGGTCGTGATGATAGTAACTATAATGGTTTCTTTTATTTTGAGCTGATTTCAAGCCTACGTACCAGCCACATACCATTAATCCCTTCAAGATGACGACATTTTTTTTTTTCATTCTGGCAAATGAAACACGAGTATGTTCAGCTAAGAATTCTTTGCTTGGAAGGGTTAGAAAAATTTCCAGTGACTAATGTTAAAACTGAATATATATATATATATATATATATATATATATATATATATATATATATATATATATATATATATATATATTAGTAGCACTATACTGCGTACATTATGCTTTATGAATATCACAATGGAAATACAATAACGAAAACCAGACGACGGAAAAAAAATAATGCAGACCCCACGAATTCCACTTCACATCTCTGATCGCCTTCCAACAGTCCTGCCTGATGTACATCAAAATCCCAAATCGTGAAGTCTCAGTTACCCCACCAGCTGCGATGACTGTGGGTCAACAAAATCTGCGATATACAGTATTGGGCCAATTGCGCGCTTGGCTTGGTGTCGGATGTCGCTGCTCCTTTTATGGTGATGTCGGAGTGACGTGGTGGCCTGGCGCGCCGTACCTGGCCCCGATGCCAGCACTTCCTTCACCCGCGCACGCCCACCCTCCCTCCCCATCCAACAATATTATCACCCCGGAACTGACACACATTCTTGCAAACATACGAGCGTCGAGGATGATAATAATATAAGTGTTGGAAAGTTACTGAGATGCCTACGCCGGTATTCACAATATACATAATTTCCCCGGGCAGATGCTGAAACCCGGAGTGTCTTTTGTAACTCAAATCGTCGAAGGCCTGCCGACGTGCGGTCTAATTCTCTTTCCTTCCAGCTGTGTGATATAGTGTAGTTGCTCTATGTATCTGGGAGTTTTTGCAATGTTTGATCTTAGCTACTGTTATTAAGTATGATGAATGAAGTAGTTTAGAATTCAGTTACTTAAAACTTTCCATACATTTTTATCAGATTAGTTACTGAAGTAGTTTTCGTGTCAGTTATTTTTAAGAATAACTATATAAGCTAGACCTCCACTTTCACTCAGTAACAACTACAATTTTCTGTTTTTAGTAGCCAGTGTATTTCACATTTTGAAAGATTAGATGAAGTTAGTATGATTTTTTACAATGTAGTTTATGAAACGCACACTGTCGATTTTGTTTAAAGCATTTCAAGTAGCATCACACTGCATTTTACAGCAGAACATGTGAAATCCCATAGTAGCCACTTCTGACGTTAGTCGTTGGACAGTAGCAGAGACATACCCATGTTAAGGGCACCCTGTATCACCATCCCCTACAAAGTTCACCTGTACTGACCTGGAATTTGGTCGTATTCTGCACAGCACAGGAGGTTTCGTGGCACGTTTCCCTTGGCGATTTATTTTGCATCCGACACCTTTTATATCCTCTGGTTTATTACTGTGGATATTAAGTCCGTTGCAAAATGATACAGATAACATACACGAGGATATTAAGGTGCAATAAACAAAATAAATCGATAAGGGGATTGTGTCATGAAGTTTTCCATGCCAACGAGAAAACGGCTTTTATACCCCTAGGTTGATACTAGGGCCGCGTGGCATAACAAAAGGTACACGTGACACTTTTATCTTTGCCCTGTGAGTTAGCAGCACCTGGCTGGCCACCCCTGGCCTCCACATGACTTGTAAGTAGCTGGTGTGGTGACGGCGCCCTAGCCTGGAGTGCACCCTTCCCGCTACACCCCACACGTCAACACAGCTGGCAAATATCTATTGATTATCAAAGCAACTTAGCATGAGATCTATGCATTTTCACACAGTACTCGTAGTACCTGTTTATATATCTGATATTCTGGTGTCAGTTTATGTACTACAAACACCTTTAAAATTTTATAATTTCCAATTAATATAATCATGATAAAACGTCTTTCAATTTATTCATTCTAGCAACATTGCTTTTCACAACAACGGGCTATGGTTTGTTCTGATCACGATGTATCCATTTTGACACGACATACGCCTCATTATAATTAGCTTGAGGTATATCCAGGCTGATTTACTCATTCCAACAAAAAAGTTCATTCTTCACAACACTGCTTTGATCACGATGACCTGCCAGCTGTGTGACGTTTTCTCAATCAAGGAATGGCTCAAAAATAAATAGATACCACGATTTAATTTTGAGCATTCCAGGCGTTTGCTTATGATGATTTATCTGGTGACAGTAAAAGCTCTCCATGTCTGTAACTGGATATGATTTCAGTGCAGACTCACACAGAGTGTTGTGGAGTGCACCACCTCTGTCACTTTATGTGTCTATCTTGATAAGCAAGGAGGCTGTTTGAATTTGCTTATACAGTACAGTATACGTATTATGTGAATGGCTTTATTCTGACCCTTAAAGGTTAATACTGTGTAAATCGTATGGAGGAGAGCAGCTTCCTTGGATGAGTGGGAGGGCCAAGCTACGCCCCACCTGGCTCACTCACCACCTCATGCTCGGTGTCATTGTGCATTATTTTACTTTTCTGTTATTCTCACTTCCCAGCAAATATCAACCAATAATATAGTAATTCACATGCTGATACCCACACGTTCCGGTAATTATGTAATCAATAAATATCTATAAAAATAATATCACACTGACAAGTTAAAATTGAAACTGACGTTATATTAAAAACAAAAATGGGAACTCATCTCCATTCCCAAGGTCTGTTATTTAATGAATACTTATAAAACTGCAGTGTTTCCCTTCAGCGCATGAACACTCAGTCTTATAAGTAAGAAATAAATAACAATACACTGGACCAAAAATGAGAACTTAAGGTTCAGTGACCTAAAACGATGATCGATGATCAGCTTCTTTAACATGAGTGAATTGCATTTTATATGATTTGGAGTGTTACCTGCACTGCATTTCCTACTCCACTATTGACTTGCTAAAATGATGAAAGCAATGTGTCAAATTTTATGTTTGATAACATGATTTACTACTTTTTAAATAATTATTCTTTTCGCTCTACGATGTTCATGATTAATAACACCAGTTCTTCACAACCTGCAGTGATTTCGCTCGTCTCAGGTTTATTTATTTCATTTTCTTCTTTTACCTTTCCGCGTGTTTGCCTCTCGTGGTTTGACTAACTATGTGCCATCTTTCATTTCCAGTTCCTAAACCCCCTCAATCACCACCACCACCATGTCGTCTGACGAGGAAGAGTACAGGTAAGCCCCCTCCCCTCCCCCGCCCCACTATGCTAGGCGGGGGCTGGAGGCTCACCCTACACCACCTAGGCCGCCCCTGACACGCAGGCATGTACATCCATCAGTGAACTATACTACACAACATGTTTTAGATCTACTCATCAGTGGATAATGCAGGTCATATAAGCCTGGCCTAATGTAGGTAATGGAAAATCAAACACCATGGTACGCATTCCGTAAGGTCCACAACTGCTGCATATTATAATGAAAAAATCTCCCTGTCAGATGGTTCATATATTTAGTAAATGATTTTTTTTTCCAAATATCCACATGATCATTATTAAAAAAAAAAAAAAAAAAAAAAAGACAATGTACTGTCTGAAAAATCTGAAGGCTAACACATACAAACTTCTCACGCTTTAAAATATATTAAAACATCAACGAATCAGAATTATTCTTTCCACACTACAATTTTTTATTATATATTATGACCGTTGTATTACAGCCAACTCTGATAACACAGGCAAAGAGCTGTATTACATGGACTCGACAGAAGAGGTCACGAGTTTCAGGATGTCCTTGAGGTGGCAACTATGAGGATTTTGTAAACGAGAAAGAGATACCCGTATGATTGGTCTCTGTTTCTCATGTCAGTGTCAGAGGGGAAAATCGACTTGTTGGCGTCTGTGGAGGGGATGTTGCGATATGCTTACTAATGCTCTCATTCTCTTCCCTTCTCTCAACCGAAAAAAACAGCTCAGAAGAGGACACAATGGCGGACGAGGTACATTTGCTGTGGTGCAGATCTTTAACCAATCTTGATAACCTTCGTACTCACAATTCTAACACGTATTCGTATGAACTACTATGGTTTATGTGTCAGCTGTACAAATGACGACTGTGTAGACGGAGCAAAGCACGGTAGGTACAGTACGCAACCTGCACGCCAGCAATCCCTAAACCAACTGCATCAACCTTCCCGAGGGAAAAAAAAAAAAAAAAAAAAAAGGAATACAATAAATGTAAAGCTTAATACAGTGTGGTAACTGGAGGACCAAAGGGAGAGTGCAAGCGAGATGCTGAGTGGTAATGTGTGGGTGAGAGCCTGGTGCATCTACCTGCCAGTCACTGTTCACGTCTTGCACACCTATCTCCACACAGCGTCATTGCCCATAAAGAGGACGGCTCAAAATAATCAGTGTTATAATGAACACGAATTTCACAGACTCTGATAATAATGTGTGTTTTCTTTATAATCTCTGGTTTAGCGTGCCTCTGTGTTACCACTCTGGCTTAGAAGCAGTGCCAAAGTACCGTCGCGGGAGTAAGTAGGTGTGTGGGCGTGAGTTAGTGAGTCAGAACGGTGGACATGACAGCCAAGACCTGACGTCACCACTCCCATCCACATGGGCCACCCACGAGTGTTGCCCTCATCACATGGCTGCTTTCTTCCACCAGTCCCAGCCATCCCAGCCATAATATCCTTCTGCTAACTTTTGCTATATGGGATCTGGCAAACTTTTTATGATATATTTCGGGTGGAATGATGAAGAATCAACAGTTGGACGTTATAATGTACACACTAATCTCACATTGCGCTGCCTATCTAGCCAGAAGTAAGGACTTGGAGAAGATTTATCAGAGCTCTACTGACTCAAAGTGCTTTCCTCTTTTATTATTATTTTCTTTTATTACAGAAGATGGCATCCTTCCCGCTTGTTATGTATTTTATTTTAGATTATAAGTTTTATTTCTTATTATTCAATTACATCCATGTCACTGTAAATACGTTTTGTAATAACATCACACTTTTGCCACCACCATACCACACCTCGCACATCTACGCTACACTGTACACAATGACGCCATTATACTCAAACCATCATTACCATTAGTCACTTTAATTCTAGTACAGCCATGATTTAATTAGTTGCACTTATATAGCTAGTATTAATAGAATAATTTAACAACTGACCTTCATAGAACATCTTTCGCTTAGTAAGATATATTTATTTTGCTGCCCTGACCCGGCCTGCTTGACGCCACACAGCCATGAGTACTGGCACGACAGCCTCACTCTGACGTGGTTGCAGCACACACGCCAACTGTGGTCATTCATTGCCGCTGGTTCCCTGTACAAGCATACTCTCGAACCAATACTTGTTACAGCGAGAGAGAGAAATTAAACCAAAAATACACTTTGAGCCACATCCTCTGACATCGAAAATATTGTAGTACTTCTTCCGTAGCGATTTTTTCTTTTACTTCATCTTGATATTCTTTTTCATGTTGTTTACTTCTTCAATTTTGGCAAAACTTGTATCATTAACGTGGACGAGGATGTGGAGGTGTGATAGGCAAAACAAATCGCTGAGGAAGATGGGTCACGAAATGTTTTACCAGAATATGGCTTCTTCATTCTGTTATCATCGTCCGTAATGAATGATTAGTTGATTATGAACGTCAGAGAACCAGCCTTCTCGATCCGTAGGTGAGTGGGGGAGGAAGGAAGCTAAAAAATAAGGGCTTCAAGTAACTTTTCAAATTTTCTGTGTAAGAGGCAATTAAAATGTTTGAGCACTACCATCTCGTACTCGGGAGGTTCTGACAGCGATTTACTTCCTTCTTCCCGCCTCCTCGACCTTCGAAGACGAGGAAATATATCGTTCTTTTAAAGTTTACGATAGATTAGGCAGCGATAACCTGAACAGCTGCTGAAGGCCATGACAATTAATTTTCACAGAGTCGGAAAGGGAATAATGATATTGATTTCAGTCTTCACGTAATGGTATGGGAAAATTTTTAAAAGATACTATCATTAATAAAGACAGGACATAACAGCAGCTGATTCAGTGATGTCGCAGCTTCGCAATTCTCTTTCCAAAGAATCAACTAAGGAGCTTTCTTATCCCATCCTTCCTTCCCATCCTCTCGGTGAAGCCGCTTCTCTCTCGTGTGAACTACCACCTCTCTCTTGAAATGCAAGCAGTCATCACAGAAGAGAGAGGTAGCTGATCCGGACCAGGATTAACAAGCTTAGGATCAACTGGCTTTCGTAACTTAGATTTGTAATTGCGGGAAGAACAAGAGACGCTAGAAGTGTCTGTTCTTTCCTTTTCCGTCCTTTTCAGAACGAATCATAGACTATTTACGATAGTCTCTTGATCTTAAGTTTGCTTATGGATTCGGGCCCAAAGTCACAGGAACGACAAATAACTTGTAACGTTACTTTTCACAAAGTACTGAGTCTATGACTCAGTTTTGTAATTTTATTACATTTTTAAAATTCCGGTATAGTTCACCACTGTTCACTGGCATTACTCAGACGATTTTCTTCGATTCACGTTATGAACATTGTCGGTGCTGTGATTTACATATACCGTATTTCCTGAGTTTTATTTAAGCTACTTTGTTTATCAGTAACAAAAAAAAGTTAATGCATGCTGGGCGATAGAAATCCAAAAGATATTTGGCCTAAAAATTGGTTGGAGTGCGGGAAGCTAACGTGGAGTGTTGTGGTGGTTCCCCCTCACAGCAGCGAGGAGGAGTCAAGCGAGGAGGAGGAGGACCCAGCAGCCGTGAGTTGTCCCTCATACTAACCCACTAAACCACATCTAGGGCTATTTTGCCAGGGTGGACTATATATATATATATATATATATATATATTGTCCACACTGACTAGCTCTTTGGGCTTCACCCTCTCCGACCATCAGAAACTTCCTCTTAGGACGAAATGAGGACTAGATTCTAACACAGAATAACCGATCCAGTACATTAGACTTTTGCCTCATAATTATCTTTGTGTGAACATTCTTACCTCTTACTTAATAATTATCTACGACGTATTTTTTGTATTTTCAGCAAAGTGTGGAATGAATATATCCGTTTTTTAAGGGATATATATGACTTTAACGTCCGCTGTTTTACACCATCCAAGAAATAGCATATCTTTCTTTTGGTGATGCATAAGTATTTGCACATAATTATGCTGGTATTTAGACTTAACGTATCGGTTGTCTGGGAATATACGGTATGTGGATTAGCACTTTTTTTTTTTTTTTTTTCAAGAATACACGTGTCACTGCTGTTCAGTATTTCCACGGTGACTAAAAATGTGTAAACGTCCCAGAGGAAGTTCGTGATGCGTAGGAACTTTGTGACTGTTCTGAAGTTTGGAATTTTATGCTAAAAATAATATAAGAGTTGTTCTACTACATCAGTAATATCAGATTTTGTATTAATTATATTAATGAACTTACAATATACAGTATATATTTTTTCTTTTCCTGATTCAAATGTAAAGTACGAATTCAGAAGCATTAAATTACAGTAAAGTTGACTGAGAATTAATACTGACTGTAATAACTGATCTTATGCATTACAGGATGTTATGAAATGAGATGAGTCATGGTAACTGTATGCCAGTAGCTCTAGTCTGATCATACAGTGTGACAAATAGATATAGAAAACTTAGATCTAGTATTTTCGTCAGTGTCAATTTTGGAATATAGTCTTGTTTAGTCTATAAATTTACCCTCTTGAATATAATAGCATAGCTTTGTGTCTTTTGCAATATATATATTCTCTGAAGTACGGTTCCTTGCAGCACAGGGGCAGCCTCGTGCCCTGTCCATCATTGTCTCGTCGATAGTTTTGTCATCGTCCTAGCTGTCTTGTTGACGTCTTGTGTAAACAAACACCAATCGCTGAATATACCTAAGGCGATAGTGGAATTATCACAAAGTTAAATATGTTATTTGTGTTTTGAATTATTCATATCAATTAATTAAGAGAAAAGAATCCAGCATAAATAAAACATTGCTATGTCGGTTACAATTATCCAGCGTGCACGTCTTCCCAGTTCTACTGCTCCTGCACTCGTTGTGCTGAGCTGTGCACAGATGGTGGAATTTATGTCTTTTTACCACCACAGATACTTGCATGGTCCCAACCTTTAAGCTCCCACAACAGCATCAGTAATACCCAAATTTCTTACCCACCCACACACATTTCCAGTTTCAAATAACTGTTACCCTTTTTGCACTGTAAACAAATACTGCGCTTCCACCCACTCCGATAAACTTCCAATGGGAATGATCCATCACAGTTATACCCCTTTTAAGTTTCGAATGTTGAACCCAAAGGCATGTGGGATAATGTTTACCTTCCTTTTTTAAGTTTCACCACAACTTCTTCGGTAAACTCAACTCAGACTCCCGAAGGATTTATTATTTTCTTCACCGACGAAATCTGGGATGAGACCCAGAGGACTCGGTCAACAGACAGTCTTTTTTTGTTTTGACGACAACCAGCTCTAGAAAGAAAAGACGATGATACTTCTTCTTCTTCTCTGTCTCTGTCACTCTTTCTTTGAGTACGTGGGTGAGTGTGTGAATGAAGGTGCAGTGAGACGTGCCAGTGAGATTCTACAGTCATTATAAACATTTTCTTAATGACTGACATGACGTGTGGGTACAGAGTAGGAGGGTACCACGAGAAAGAGCATAAGTTCTTTATTTCTTTAATGTTTCAGACTACACAAGACTATGAAGAACAGTCTTGCTGAAGATGGACTTTTTCTTATTTGAAACGTTAGAGAAATAAAGAGCTTATTATTTTTTTTTTTTCCGTGTTTCCCTCCCACTCATTTTACACTTCTTTGGACTGTATATACTGTTAACTTAGGTGTATATCACATTACGGCATATACACGTGACTATTCCCATGGCTCTAACCTCAGACAGAGTGAGTTGCTAGCCGTGGACGAATACCATTGACACCCATGACGATTATCTATTCAGTGTGACGAATAGGTAAACGTGGGTGAATGTGTGAATATATCCTCCACAGTACCAGTTTGATCCTTCCCTTGGTATGTGTGGGTGTGTAAGAGCGTGTGTGTGTATGAAAGGGTGTATGTGGGCGTGGGTGTGGGCGGGGGTGCTGCAAGAGACCGCCCTCGCCCCACCAGCCCTCTCACGCCCACCCCCTCCATCTCTCTCCCCTACAGAAGGCAAAGGCGGCCGAGGTACTTGCTAGACAACGAGCTTTGGAAGTATGTTCTGAGTGTCTCTTACTAACAGCACGGGGGTTATAATGGCATATATCACGACGTCCACCCACTCTCACTCACTTCATGTAATGTACAGTAACGTAATGTTGCGGTGGACGAGTTTGACTGTTGAAGTTTGGACTTTTGAAGTAATACATGAGTTAAAGGATGGCAGTTTTGTTTTATAAAGTTTATATATCTAAAGTAAAACTGACAAATATCATTCAGTAATAGTATTACAACGAAAAAAATATTTTACTTAAAGTAATATTCAGCCTTTTATGAACAACTCCTAAAACTGATAAAGCTTTTTTCTTAATGAGTGTTAAACATTACAAAGTGCAGCAGATCTCAGCCAGGAGTATCAGAGGACGAGCCTCTCAGCCTCCACGTTGAGGTCACGTGACGTCACAATGAGGTCATGTGACTGACGTGAGGTCAGGTCGTCCTGCCAGCAGCCCCGAGTTTGGTAAAACAGCCAGTCCGCCTTACTATTGGGCGCGGCGGCCGCCCACACACCAACACGCCCACCCTCCCCTATCGTGCCCTTACCCCGTTCCCGCCTACCCCGCCCAGCGGCTGACATCACCGCCCATGTTGTTATCTAAGTCCTGTGCCTCGGTGGTAACGGCACAACCTCAGCCGGGCCAGGCCAGTAGTATAACAACATCCATCAGCTGGTCACCCTGCAGTGGTATTATCTCCATCCCTGATCAGGAAGCGAGTATAATGCTACAGACCAGCTGATGTCAGGATTGCCATTATGCCGGCTCGTGCACCTATAGCGGCATAACACAACCCTTTGGGCGGGGTGCAGGGCGGCGGCAGGTCACAATTGTGGTGTTGGTGAGGCCGCGCGCCTCCTGTCAAGGCGGCCCTGTGTGCGAGGGACGGCCACGGGGCGACACCACACACCCCTTCCTCACCACCCCCTCCCCACCCCTCACCAGCTCCTCTCAGCCTCACAGCAGGCTCCCCTCGCTTCCCCTTACCTCTACACACGACCCTCCCGGGCTACCCACAGGCTCATTTATGGTTCTCACACCAGCCCAAGCCGCCCCGCCGCTCTCATAACAACCTTCCCTGAGATGCCAAAATAATCGACAGTGATCACCTCTTTCTCATGCTTACAAAGTATATTTTCATGCAGGAAGGAGAAAAAGTTACATAATGTGCCCAGTCCTTCAATCTGCTCTTCCTTCATAAAAATTGCCAACAGAGAAAGAGAGGTCCTGACAAGATATTTTTCATCTCTTGGTCCTGTACCACACCTCCGTTCTGACGGTGGTGTGGGCAGCTCTAATATAGGGCACAGGGCTCTGTAACACCTTAGGAGCTCCAGCACTAAACAAAATGATAAAACCATGATAAATATCTTCCATGTCTGTCACTTTCATTATTTCTCTACCCTTTTATACCTCATTCTTTTACTTTATGACTTTTTATTTCCTTTAAGTTTTCTTTAATAACCAAGATTAATTCCAACATCAGGAGCTCACATTTTGAAATTGTTCATACTAAAGAGTCACTGATGAAAGTTATAGATATATAACTTTAATTTAACACAAAAAAACACTGATATACAGAACAGGTTTAAGTTAACCAAACTCATTTGTTTATTGTCAAGACTGAAAACTGACTGCATTAAAACCTGAAGAAGATCATTTAGAGCACTGGGCAGGAGACGACCTGCTGGTGGGGTCGTGAGGTGCTGACAGAGTGGGGTTGATCACCAAACCTGTATAAGGTCGTGCCCAAGGGGTGGTGTGGAGCCCCTCGGCCCTCCGTCAGCGGGCGGGGCTGTGCAGAGTGCCAAGCCGCCTCTCACTAGCCCTGCCAGCTAGCCCGGCAAATGGAGGCCAGGCCGCTACCTACAGCCCGCCGCCTCGCTCACGATATAATCATTGTTCACAGACATAGCGTTATGAAATTATCTGTCATTGGCAAACGCCACTAAGAAAAATTCTGGTAATGTATCTCTGCAGAAGGTACAGTATTTACAAGAAAGTAATTGTAATATCGTACTGCTTTACTAAGAAGACAAAAGTTTAACTTCTTTCCAGTTGTCTGTACTTTGTTATAAATGAATTTGTAATAGCTACTGCTCCCAAAACTGGTTAAATATGCCACCTCTACTAACACAGAAACAATGTTATTAGTATTTCTAAGATGTATTCTGCCGTGAGGTGTCACAAAGTGGGTGGCGACCTGAGTCTGATACACTCACTCTCACACGCTTAGACTAGTGTGGTCTCACCTTATTTTAATTAATACACCAATTGTGCCTAAAAATGCGAAATACATCTCGTGAAGCAACCTAAACAGACTGTAGCCTTGGTATTATTATTTTTGCACGGCCAAAACTGACAGTCCCAGCACCGAGTTTGTTCTTTACCTTTCCATTTATTTAAGTTCTTTTTGTTTATCCAGCCGACTTTTATTTCTTAACCCTTATAATCTTCTCCTTATGCTTAAGTTTATATTACCAACCACCCTTACTAATTCTTTTTTTGATTCACTCTTACGAAGTGTATATCTTATCCCCTCAACCTTTCAGAAACGTGTATTAAATCATCACTCAAATATACCAATAATCACTCAGATTACTCTGTACTTTAAATAAATACTGTTGGCATCGCAATTAAAGACAATAAATCGCAGTAACATCTGTATAATAGATCGCTTATGACCGAACACGCTTTAAAGTCATTTTTTTTTTTTAATTTATGACTTAAGGTTTACTTTCAGGCCACTTTATCAATATAAACATAAACTTAGGTAGTCTACTGATATGTCTTTTTAAGCATACTCTTCTTTCCATAACAAATATATCAGTTTTTTGCACATCTCAGTTAAATCTTAAAAAGTGTAATTATTCAGATTTTACAGTAAAATTCATATAGGCAATGGAATAATATAAAATGGCAAAGAATCTCGCCACTTGAGGGCACTAACACCACCAGACCACCCGTAGGAAGCCAAGAGGAAGCAGGTGGAGATCGAGAAGAGGAAGGCCGAGGTGCGCAAGCGCCTGGAGGAGCAGAGTCAGAAGAAGCAGAAGAAGGGTTTTATGACCCCTGAGCGTAAGAAGAAGCTCAGAGTAAGTTCATAGTATATAAAGGTGAAATTTGCTTGAGAGAAATATGCTAAAAATAAATAGGTATAAATTTTGCAGTGGGTTGAGGTGAAATATGAATGAAATATGCTTAAAGTCACCAAATGAGATATTCTTAAAACAAATGAACGTAACTTTGCTGTGGGTTGAAAGGTTATATGTGCTTAGAATTAGCCTAATATTCATACCTTTGCAGGGAGGGTGTAGGATGTGGTGTAAAAAAAAAAAAATCCCTTAACTTTTTCACTAATTCAGTCTCACCTTCACTTGCTCATTACCTTAGTTTCACCTTCATTTATTAACTCCGTCTCACCTTCACTGACTCATTACCTCACTTTCACTGACTCATTACCTCCGTCTCACCTTCACTGACTCATTACCTCAGTCTCGCTTTCACTGACACATCACCTCATTCTCACTTTCCCTTACGCATTTTCACCTTCACACCACTCACCTCCTCCTACCTCCTTCCCTCCTGCAGCTGCTCCTGCGTAAGAAGGCCGCTGAGGAACTGAAGAAGGAACAGGAGAGGAAGGCCGCTGAGAGACGCAAGATCATTGACCAACGTTGTGGTCACCCCAAGAACCTCGATGGTGCTAACGAAGGTATAGTGAGGTGGCGGAGGATGGAGGGGACGGGAGATTGTGAGGGAGATAGGAGGGTAGTGAGAGAGGGAGGGAGGGAGGGAGACGGTGGGAGAATGAGGGAGAAATACTAAGGAATCGTAGGAAGCCAGGAAGGGAGACAGTGAAGATAGGGAGATAGTGAGAGAGGGTGGGAGATGGTGAGAAAACATGAGAAATAATGAGATTCAGAACACTAAAGGCGCTAACGCAGGTACACTGAGACAGCGGAGGAATGGAGGAAGGGAGATAGGAAAAGAGATAGAGCGATAGTAAGAGAGGGAGAGAGAGATGGTGGGACAACGAGGAAGAGAAATAATGATTCAGAACTGATGGTGCTAATAATCATATAGTGAGGAGGCGTAGGAAGGGAGGGAAGGAGGTAGGGAGTTGGTGAGATAAGGAAGAAGATATGGAGACAGTGAAAGAAGGGAGGAGATGGTGAGAGGAGAAATAATGAGTTTCAGAAGCCTGATGACGCTAACGAAGGTACAATGAAGAGGCGGAGACAGGAGGAAGGGAAAGAGATTGGGAGATAATAAAAGAGGGAGAGAGATGGTGAGAAAACATACAGGATAAATAATGAGAGATTCACAACCTCGATGGTGTTAGTGGAGAGACAGGGAAGCGGCTGAGGAAGGGACGATGGGGGCTAGGGACGATGGGGGCTAGGGAGGATGGGGGCTAGGGAGCGATGGAAGAAGACAGGGAGATTGTAAGAGGATGAGGAAGGCTAATAATAAAACAGGGAGAGACAGAGAGGGAGGGAAAGAGGTATCGAGAGAGGGAGACAGACGGAAGGATAATAGCGAAGCGGATACATGAGACGGGAGGAGAATGAGATGATGGGGAGAAACAGCGAAAGAAGAAGAGAGATACTGAGAGATAGAGATGAAGTATGAGGGCTCCACAGGCGGCAGGAGAGGGAGAGATAGTGAGAGAGGGAAGGAATGAGAGACAGTGCAAGAGGGAAGGAATGAGATATAGGGCAAAAGAAAAGTATGATAAGAGAGCTCAACACGAACGGGACACTGAAAGGTGGACACGAAGTAGACACGGAAGGATAGAGAAAATAAATGGCAGGAAGTAGGCAGGTAAAAATGAAGCTGACTAGAGACTGAGTGGGAAAAGAAGGTTAGAGGCAATGAGAGAGAATGAACTGGTTTGAAAGGATAGTGAGAGGTGGAGAGGAAAGCAGAAAACACAGAAACACGAAGCAGCAGAGAAGGGAGAAGGGAAGGCAGAGATGTATGAACAAAGACTCGATAAGAAGAGAAACTGAGATGCAGTGAAAGAGGAGAAAAAAGGGGAATGAAAAGTGACAGAACAAGAGGGGCGGTGATAAAGGAAAGAAAAAGAAGATATGTAGAAAGGCAATGAATTAAGTGGGGCAGAAAAGGGACTATGTAGAGACGGAAGAAAAGAAGTGATGGAAGAAGGCAAAGAATACAGTAGAGAGGGAGAGGAAGAAAAAAAGAGAAAATGTAAAAAGAAAAGGTTAGGGAAACAGGGAGGGAGGAGAAGCAATGGTAGGAAAAGGAAAGGAATGGATCATTAAGGATACGTGCTGAGTTAGGGATGACATGAGGGGAAACAACTGGAGAAAAGGAGAGCATGAAGGAAGGAGGAAAACGAGGATGTGGACTGAGTGAGAGATTAGAGGGATGGAGAGGAGGATGGAATAAGATGAAGTGAGAGGAAGGTAAAGATGGAGGAATGAAAAAAAAGGATAGAGAAGAGAAATACAAATATAATCATCACTGGACACGAATGATGAGAATAAGGATGTGATCAGGAGAAAGGATGGACGATGGGTGGAGAGACAGTGGACAGTGCATGAGGTAGGAGAAAGGTACAAGGCTTGTAAAGAAGGTGAAAAGAGAGGCATGGGGAGGGAGAGAAGATGAAGAGAGGAGAGAGGAAACCTGAGATGGAAGAGAAAAACGCTGGGGAAGTGGGAACCTGGAGGAAAGAAAGAAGATTAGGTGAGCAAGAAAGAAGTTGGAGGGAAAATGGAAAGACAGATAAGGAAAGGCCTATGGGAAGAAAACAAAATGGTAGGAGAGAAGACGATCTCAGCCAAAGAGAGGAATGGGAGTAACAGAAAGGGTCAGAAAGGGAAGGAAAGCGAGAATGAGCAGAACAAATGAAACAAAAGAAGACTGTGTGTGACTGAGAAGGAGAGAGAGAGAAGGGGGAGAGACAGGGGGAAATAACAAGGTACAGAGGGAGAAGAGCAAACGAGAGAAGAGGAATAAGAGAAGATAAGGATGCACAGGGAAGATGATAGGAGACAGCTGAGGATAAGCAGTCGAAATAATAGCAGAGAGGAAAGAACGAATGTCATGGAATAAAGGGAAAGGAATGTAAAAAAAAAAAAAAAGCAGAAAAACTGAGGAAGCAGAAAAGCCATTACAGATGAAGGACACAAAAAATATGAGTTGGAGATAATATGAAGTATAGTATGGAGTACATAAAATGAGTTAGGAAGCATATATAATGAGTTAGAGATAGGGGAACAAATAAAGCGAGTTGGTGAAGGTAGTAAACAACCTGAGGAAAACGGAGCGAATTAGGCAAACATAGTGAAATAGCGACCTGAGGAAAAGCGAATCGAAATAGGAAAGTATAATGAAATAGGGAAAATTCTGGAGTGAGTCAGGGATATATACAGATAGAGTTGGAGGGAATACTGAACGAAGTGAGGAAAAAATATTAAATTAGGGGAGAACTAGAATTAAGGAATGGCTTAGTGAGGATTTTCAAAGAGTCAGAATCACTGAGGCTAGTGTAAGAGACTTAACATCAACCGGACTAACCCTTACCTTCCTTCCCCAAACCTTTCCCTTAAGCAACAGGATGCAGGAGCAGAAGATGCTGGAGGAAGAGGCGGAGCTGCAGCCAGAACAGAGCAAGGAAGACTAGGAAGAGAGGAGGAGGAGGAGGAGAAAAAGGGAGAAGGAGGAGGAGGAGGAGGAGAACGCAGACTAGTAGCAGACTATGTGTTGTAAATTTCATGTGTAGAGGTAGATGACTGTAGTTCCATGTGTTCTAGGTGACATACATACACTTTTTGTCACACTTCCGTTGATATTCATCACACCTACATGCACACACTCACATCAGGGTTAGCAAACTTGTATATACTCACATACATACCTAAAGTTAAATCTACAGACATACAAAAATACATTTAAACAAATTACAAACATCAGATCGACCTGATATATCCGATCATTGCTGATAACTTGATAGAAACTCTACGGGAATTCAGACAAGACACATGCAGGTTTTGGCTCTTTACTGCCTCTTAGCCGTGGTTAAAGTAATCCGTGAGCCCAGTAAAACAAAGACTGACAGTTACCCATCACGAGCCTCGTCACTTGTCCTCGAAGGTTAAACTCACGAAAAGTATGGTCGCTAGCCGACCTACCGACTTGCAAGACGTGACTTAGAAAAATTACAGTAGCTCGACATTCTTCATGTGCTCACCATTTTTTGACAGCCAATATTTTTGTGCATTTTTTCAGATGAAGAAGTCTTGAACAAGTTTTAATATCTGATATCAGCACTGCTGCAGTTTAGTTTCTTTAGTAGAGCAAATCTTAACTGTATTAAAAGTTAAACTGCTGCATTTTTCTAAGCATTGCATAGTTATTTGAAAGCAGAGTTAGTTTTGCCTAAAAATAATACTGATGTTGCTAATGACGTAACTGAGAAGTGCTGAGACATGTGTGTCATGGACCTCATATCCCATCTTCGCTCCGGGCTGCTCGGGTGCTACGCCCTCCACAGTCATTAGGTTCAAAGTTTGCCCGTTTACATTCTCCCTCAACAGACCAGCTGCGCACTATTATAAAAGAATTCCACGATCGCATCGCAGAGATTGAGAGTGGGAAATATGATGTGGAGATGGAAATCATGCGCAAGGATTACGAGGTTTGTATTCTTGTTTCACCCGACTGCCCCAGACCACTCCACCCTCCACCAACCACCTTCCACTCTACAGTGCATCCAACCGTATCTCCCCTTCTCCACCCCTCCCACAGCACCAGACTTAGCTTGCCTCCCCTCCTCCTTTCGTCGTTCACTGGTTGGATGGTTGGTCGCGAGGGCCACAGGGACGGATTGAAATGAATGTTAAGTCCAACCTTCATTCAATCTTGGGTCCACTTGACGCGGGATGCTATTTTGTTTTTGTTTTTTCCATCATGTCTGAGTCTTATTTTTTTGATGTAAATATATTTTTTTCTCTCTTGTCGACTTTATTTTTGCTGATGAGCTGCGCTTGTAACCCGTGTGAACAGCGAGTCCGCCTGAGGGACGACTCGGTACCACCCGCCAACTCTCTCAGAGCTTCTCATGTCGTTATGTTCCCTTTTTCGTTGGAGTGGTTCAATTAGCTCAGAAGCTATTGTTTTTTTTTTCTTTGAAGTTTTTGTTCCCTCCCCGACTCCTGCACTCACCACCACCCCGCACTGGACACACCCGCTACATGTGTGTTGTGTGTGTGTGTTCGTCCCAATGTGTTTACAGAGCTCAACACGTCGGAGGCGGTTGAAGGAACGTCACTGATCAACAATTAAACCAAATATAAAAATTGGGGGTTAGTCCCTAATTTTTGTTTTGTTTTTTTCTGTTTTTAGCTGAGCTTGAAAAACTGCTCAAAGATTTCCATAAACGCATTGAGACCCTAGAGGGAGACAAGTGGGATCTGGAACACCAGATCAAAATGAAGGACTATCAGGTAACAGTGGCCACTGGGCGGCCCGGCACGCTGCCTTGCTCGCTACTGCACGGCTCGCTGGCTGCAGGCTGACTGCAGACTGGTTCAACCTGGCTGCAGGCAGCCTGCACGTTGGCTGTAGGGTGTCGCTGGTCTCCAGCGGCCGCGCTAGCAGCCACCATTGGCCTACTCTCCCAAAGCAGAACCTTAGCCAGTGTCCTGTAGTAATTCTCTTCCCTTGCAGGCTGTTTCTTATGGAGGGCCTCATTCATCTAGTCAGTCAGTGTCATGTTCTCATATCACCTCTTTCTGACCATTAGTTATGGCTAAATTTTCAACTCGATATTCATATGTATGTATGTTTTACCTGTTGTACTGCTTTCATTTCTCCGGAGAGCCTCACGGCTCGCCCCTGCCACATCTTAACGAGGCATTCTGTTATAGAGGCACTTAAGGAAATCTGCAAGCACTACCACGAGCGTTTGTTCCTTTGTGAGTCCCAGAAATGGGACCTTGAGTATGAAGTCCGCAGGAGAGATTACGAGGTACAGTGGCCCAACCTCCTGCCCCTGTCGGGAGTGCTATAGTAGTACTGTGTGACTACTGCGGCTTGACCAGCCCTGGACACCCACCACTCGCTGCCGCCCACACCCGCCGTCCGTCCGTCCCTCCGCCGCCCTTAAGTTGCACTTGTCCCTGTCACTGCTCACTCCTTCTTATCCGCCCCCACATGGCACACTGTTGCCGTATTGTGTAGCTGCCATAGATGGCCTAGTGAAGAGTGTAGTAGAAGGTAGAGCAGTCCACCTACACCATCCACCCAACACTATCATTTTACCTTTCCAAACCGTAGCTATCACCTCATCAGCATCTTGCAACCAACATTACCTTTACCAGCCAAAGCTACCAATAAAACAGTATCCTAAGCCATTATATTTCCCTTCCATACTACCACTGCCCACATACCAGTGTGCACCCATTCCTTATACCCGTTCCTGTAGCTGCCAACACCAGTACAATACAGTACAGTACAGGACATTAGTGTCCCGCTCCTCCACCTGCCCACCACAATGGCACGTGTAGTATGATGTGCTTACTGATGGGAAGCAAGGGTTGACCACCACACACTTTTTCCTGCTGTTGCTGCTGCTGCCGCTGTTGCTGCCATCTCTGCCTCTGCTGTCAGCCCAGCAAGTGCATAAGGAAGCCCCTGACACCCTGCCTCCCCTGCACACACATGCTTACTATACCCGAGCTTGTCACACTCAGCGCTGGTGCACTTAGTCACTCTATATCATTTTACAAGGTAGAGTGAAGAAGTCACATGGTGACTAGCACTCAGCCGCTATATAACTTAAATGGTGCACAACTTTCTGTACTGCTGCGGTGCACATGAGCACTGAGTGTGGCGTGACCTGCACACGAGCTCCACAGACTGGATGTTGTGGCTACACCCAACCCTTACACTAACACCTCACTCACTTGTGTGTGTGTGTGTGTGTGTGTGTGTGTGTGTGTGTGTGTGTGTGTGTGTGTGTGTGTGTGTGTGTGTGTGTGTGTGTGTGTGTGTGTGTGTGTGTGTGTGTGTGTGTGTGTGTGTGTGTGTGTGTGTGTGTGTGTGTGTGTGTGTGTGTGTGTGTGTGTGTGTGTGTGTGTGTGTGTGTGTGTGTGTGTGTTTTCTCGTCTCCTCGCTTCTTAGTGAGTCACATAACCAGCCAATCAGTCAGACAGTGGGTGGGACATTCCACAACTGCCAGACTGATGCTCCCCTAGTCACCGCCGCTAGAGAGATGCCTCAGGCTCGGTGGCAATTTCCTTAGACTCTAACTTTGTCATCTTATCTTAGCCAACACTCGGCACACCTAGACGAGTGTTATTCTTTAGTCATTGTCATGTATCACCTAGGTTTAGAGCCAAAGGGTATTAATATATGCTAGAAAAATATAGAACCACAGCTGAAGGTGGTGATCAGTGATAGTGGTGTTGACAGTGTGATGCGGGCCTGTCGGAGCGGGCTGGGCCGGGCTCGGGTGCGGCCCGCCCCTCACAGCCCTGCGGCATGACCTAAAGAAAGTCACTCCTGTTCTTACTCGGGTGATGTGCAATCGCTCCCCTCGATAAGCCAGGCGGTGAGCGTAGGTCCTCGTCTCTTGGTCTGAGGGACAAGCAGCGTTGACACATTAGTTGATTTCTGCGTTCCGTTACTAGTCACGAGAGGCATCAACTCTATATCTTTCTTTCTTTTTATTTAAACTAACTTCCTACGCTTTGAGCAACATAATTGCAGTTTCTATAAGTATCTTCGTTTTTTGTTTTCCATTCTCTTGTTTACCTGTCCAGGGCTGGCCAAACCGTCTGTTGAGCTTAGCGAGACCACAGATTTAGTTGTGGTGAAGGGCAGATACTAATAGCCAGAACATCCAGTGTATAGCCCAGTCCTCACTAGGCGTAGATCGAGGCCGTGGAAGTGGCCCTCGGAGCCTCACCCTCGCTTGCTAACTTACCCGACAGTATAACCCCCGCATGATCTCCCTGATGACCCCGGGCGAAGGAGGGCCCCCGGCGAGGCTGCCTTGTAGCCGTCGGTGGCCCTCTACCCTTACTGTTAACCTGTCCTGACCCCCTGCCCATCCACCCCCCAGACACCCCCTTGACCTGGCCCCGTGTGACCCTCCCCGCAGTCCCCAGGGCAGCACGCCGCCCTTTAAGGTCAACCCGGCATCCCATGTATGGCACTTCATACTGCGCAGCCGCCAAAGTTCGACTCTCATTTCCACTTTCAGACATTTGCCTTCTTTCTTTTTCTATCTATAGATTTTTCCCACCTTCATTTTTTTTTTTAATTTTTGAATTACAGTCGACTGCATTTACTTTGCAAATATCTTTTGTGGTTGTTGTTTATCTTTCCACGGAAACGGGCACACCATTTTTTTTTTTTTTTACGATTTCCCATTTACCTATTCCCGAGATGGAAGTTGTCACGAGAAATATTCACACGCTAGTCAGACAACAGGTAAAATATACAAAGTATATTAATATCTAAGTAAACTAAAGGAAGTGCCATACACATTTGAATTCCTCCATAGAAGCAGGCCTGGGTGTCGTCTTATAGCCCCTCCTCTTGCTGCCAGCCACTCTAGCAATTGTTTGGTCATGAGACTCTTGCCTCCCTGGGGACTTGTGTTATGTTCGGACCAGCTGACGTCACCGTGTTCATACGTGATGCCTCCCTCCCTCTCATCCCTCCCTCCACCCCACCTCTCCCATTATTGAGCTTTTGCTGCTCCTTCATGTCCCCTCTCCGTGACAGAGTAAAATGATCAAGGAATTACTAATTGTAAAACAAAATATACTACATAAATGTACACCTTTTTATGAGCCGAATGCCTAATGACCTGACAATTTTCCCTTAGTCTTCCCACCAGCTGAACACCGATAATTCCCAATTTGTTCTCTGACCACCTAAATATCCGATAATTCTCCCCTGTCCTCCCTCTGCTCACTCCATACTGGGCCACTGAAGCGATCATTCTCATCCCCTATGACACTGCATGTGGCTCTGGCAATTACTGTTTATCAAGCATCAAGTATGGACACGGTTTGAAAGAGAGGGATCATTCTACTCACTCTGTCTCGGGCCAGGACCTTCTTAAAAGAATGTAATAAATATATGGAAAATAATTCCTCACACGACCCTGCGACAAAACGTGATTTTGAGCCACTAATCCGAAAGCACACAACTCCCTCTGGTGGCAATTGGAATGACTAACCCGCAGACTTTTCTCTAGAAATTTTGCAGAAATGCTTCGAGCAGATTTATTTCTAATGAATTTTTGTTTTGTTATTAGTGCTTGTTGGGAGAGGTGCGGCCCATGGAACTGGTCAGAGGGCATAAGGGCAAGAGGGTACAGAAAATGAACTTTAAGCACATCTGCTGCGCCCTGCCCATGAGATCCTTCCAAGTGCTGCGACCTCTTCCAGCTGTCGCGCCAACTAAGGGACACATTGCAATACTGTATATAAACGAGACAGTAGCAGTAATTCAGTCAGCAAACTTTAATTCGACCGAATTCATCAAAACAAGTGACGCACGGAGATGAATCTGTCACGCTGGAGGTACCGAGCAATGAACCACCGAGGGCGACAGTAATGGTGGTAATTGCCGATGCTGAAAGGACGATACGTTCACAAACAGAACGTAAACAATCTTTACCTAAGACTGCTGAATGACGTTAACCCCACTAAAATCCATGATATCTATAGAGTGGTACCTCAGAGTGTCAAAGTAAAGTTTGCTGGCTGTAGCTTAGTTGTGTGCTCCTACCAATCCCCCCATTCTTGAAGGGACGGCTTACCGTTGAGGAGGTTACTGATCAACTGACCAATCCAGACTTGAAGACTTCATTTTGATCCGAAGTCCTGTCAACGGAATGCGTAGCCGTAAGAAACAGAAAAGGTATATAATGTGAAAATAGTAAATGGAACTCTCCCATTATGAAAAGAGCTATTTTAGGGCTAAATGTGACTTATGTAGGATCATCGTATGCTCTGCAATTGTTTCCATATTTTCCCTGCAGTTAATTATTTTAATCTAAACATTTTTTTGTTCAAGACTGGGGTGGAAGGTGTACAGTAAAAGGTATATATGAGTAATTATGTATTGTTTGGTGGTAGAGTAGTGCCACAGCTTTGTACATACAGTATAAAGGTTTGGGATAATATAAGCTGGCTTTGTGGCTTAGTTTCGTAGGCTTATGTTGAGTAGGCCTGGTAATGTAATTATAATGGCTCCCGCTCCATCGACCAACAGAATAAAAGATACAGACCTAAATAATTCTGTAAAAAAAAAAAAAAAAAAAAAAAAAAAAAAAAAAAAAAAAACTACGACAGAAAAAGGAAAAGTGGTGGTTTTATTTTTATTTTTCAGTGTCTGATTTTTTTAATATATATTTTTTCTTTTGCTGAATGCTAATCTTTACAGCGTTTTTCTAGCGTACAAAGATTTTTTTTAAATATATTTTTTCTTTTACCACGTCGTGTTTTAAAGGCGCACTGACTCCTTCCCGCCCTCCACTCACCCTTGCTCTTCCAGCGAGTTCACCTCCTCCCCACCACCCTAATTTATTTTCTTTATCAGCCTTTATTTAAGTTTCAATTACGTTTTATCTCTACGTGTTTTTATATTTTTTCCCATATTCTCGCGTCCTCTGTATCTTTTATCTAAACATCCTGCCTCTACTAACGACAGCTATATATATGTGTGTGTGTGTGTTTAGTTTTAGTCTATGTGTTATTCTAGTGTTTCTGCTCTTTATGTATTTATATGTGTCTGTCGTATTTTTAAGAATCATTTGAATATCTCCTAGAAACTCAATTTATTTCCAAAATATTTATCAGTATAAATAATTCTTGACAGTGGTATCATAATCAATAGTAAGAGGAATTAAAAAATAAGATGATTGTGAGAGTAGCAAAAGCCATTTAAATTCAAAATAATAATAACAATAATGATAACTGGCACTCACGTGGCGCCCATAGGATTATTCTTATTGTTATTATCTATTTCTTCTTTTAGTCTTAGTCTATATGCATTTTTATAGCTTTCTGAAATCCAACTCTGTGCCGCGGCTGCTGCAAAACACGCTGCTCCTGCCGCTCTCAGTTTTAACCTCAGCTGCCATTTGTACCTAGACCCGGATTCACTAACAAACCTACGATGAACTCCCAGTCGTAACTCATATCTGTTTTTGCAGGAAGAACAAAGAGATATGGGCTAGTATTCTCCTTTCTCTGCCCCTTCTGTAAAACGAAATGGCTGGGTTTTGAATCTGCGGGAAGCATAAGAGACATGGGGAGAATAGGAACTGCCCTTGTCCTTCCTACGAAAACAAAGCTGAGTTACTAGTGCATGATGATCGTAGGTCTGTTAGAGAATCCAAACCCAGGCAGTATTCTGGTGAAGATGAAAGGCTTTCTGACACCTCTGCGTGGCCGAGTGTTCTCTCTGACGAGGAGAGTATGTATTCACTCCTGTTTGTTATTTGTTTGTCTGTTGGCAGGATTACTCAAAAACTGAGAGATTTTTGGACCAAATTTGGTGGGTAGATAGCCCATGTCCCAGGGAACCATCGATCAACTTTTGGGACCGATCCGGATCGTATTACAGATTCTGGATTGGGAAAACACTTTGAGATGCCCTAATCAATGATGAGAAACTCTAGCTCACCGTGATGAGTAGTTTGGAAATTCCGTTGTCCTTGTCAGAGAGATGCGCTCCACTGAATGTCCCACTAGTTCTTGCATATGATACCTTGACTCATTCAGCCCATGGAAGTCTTATATTTCGTATTCTTGCCATCTCCAGCCTTAGAGGGGAGTTCTTGTCGCGAAGCTGATTATGTCGCGAAGCTGATTATTGAAAGCTAAACGTGATCCTTGCAGTTCAAGTAGTCTTTCCTAAGCTGAAAAAATCGTCTATCAGCTGCAATAAAAAAAAATAAAAGTTGTCGTCGTCGTGAATGGCATAACATTCTCTTGTGTCTATTAATTTTCTTAACATGACTTAAATATAATTGATGAGACTGTTAAGGTACCATATGCAAGAACTACAGCAGCACTCAGTGGAACGCATCTCTCCAATAAGGGAAACGTAATTTCCAAACCACTCTTCATAATGGGGTAGGATTTCTCAACACTGATTTGGGTTTCACAAAAAGTTATTTTCGGATCCAGAATTTGTAGTATGATTCAGATCGGTCCCAAAAGTTAATCGACTGTTCCCTGGGACAGGGCTATCTACCCACCAAATTTGGTCCAAATCTCTCTTTTAGAGTAATCCTGCTAATAGACGGACAAACAAACAAACAGGGGTGAAAACATACTCTCCTTTTCGGAGAGAACAAACAGGGGTGAAAACATATTCTTCTTGGAGAGAATAAACCTATAAAGAAGAGGTGCTTGAAAGCCTAAACTGACAAGAATACTGCTTATCAATTTTTAAAAATGGGTCTTGGATTTTAACATGCAAGCGGTTTCACTTTATACTGCTTGATGATTAGTATTTATAATTACATGAGTGAAAAGTGGCTGTTTAATGACTAAACCAAAAAAAATCCTATCATTATAAGATTTCACACCAAACAGTACATTGTACCATAATCACAGAGTTCGGATTTACACTCATCAATTTCATAAACAAAACAAAGATGTGTATTATTATTTTAGCCCGTCCCACATCCCCCCACATCCCCCCTTTTCTCACTTAAGTTGCACCAAAATTTAATCACATATAGTTTAAGTTTAACATTGGCCAAAAAAGAGTAAGTCACATTTGGGAAGAGAAGCCGAGTCCCCCCACCCTCCCGAAAGTGTCACTGCCCCGCGCTAACTGAACTCCTGGTCCCGCCCTCTAGATCAACGAACTCAACATTCAGGTCAACGATCTGCGTGGCAAGTTGTAAGTATCCACAGTCACTCCTTATTCTGATACCCTTACCCCCAGTTTTGCTATTCCCCTCTGTGATACCCCTCTCTGCTCTGTGAGATTCTGCACCTTTTACCCTACTATACCTTCGTTTTGATATTCCCCTCTGTGATACCGGGTACCCCTTTCTTCTCTATGCTTGATACCTTTTGCTCCACTGTGCCTCCGATTGACATTCCTCCTTATGCTGTCCCTCCCTGTGCTTTGACATCCCTCCTGTTGATGTCTCTTCCTTCGATACCCAAATAACCACTACGCTCCACATAGCCCTATATTCCTGACAACACTGTATTTTTGTCTCTCATTCTGCTACCTTTCCCTCTACCTCTGCTTTGATACCCCTTTCTGTGATACCCCCTTCCCTGCCCTCCTATGGACGTCTCTTCCTTCGATATTCCTCTCCAACCGCCACCTCATGGCCTTATATCCCTGACTTCTCCTCCTCCCCCTTATCTTCTCATCTCTATCTCTCCAACTCCCAAATCCTCAACTTACTCCTCCAGGTCCGTTCGTGTAATTAGAAGGCACTTATGACGTCACAGGTAAACAAGCCTCGTCACTTATATGGTATTCCACCACGAATCAGGCTTAATTTTTCACATTTATACATATACAGTTGCACGCATATGTATATATGTGCATAAATGACTTAAACTGTACAAACATGCTAACTAACATGCAAAACGAAGCACATATCACAAGACACAGTAGGCTATAAGCTGGTGAAAAGTAATCTGAACCTCAAACATTTGCTTGAATTCATTTTCACACACACACACACACACACACACACACACACGTAAACGTGCACTAACTCAACGGCAAAATCAATTTTCCGTTACGTATGGTAGCGAGGTGACAAGTCTGAGGCAACTCAAGCTTGTGACTGGCAAGGTCTGATTGTGCGGACGGACCCCCTGGCCTGGTGGTGGCGAGGTAAACTATAGTCGGTTTGTTTTCACCTGACAAGCCTGGGCCATGAAATTCGGTGGGCTTCAGTAAAGAGCTAGCAATAGGTGTTCTCGGCTACTAGTCATATCACCGTTCTATCGAGCTACTCTTGGCCATGAGCTGCGCTGAAAAGAGTAAGGATCTTCGTCAGGTTAGAGCAAATGGGCAATAATGCCACACCTCACCACCACCAGCTCCTCTCTGCTGCCATCAACCACTGGCGTCCGCCACCACCACCACGCTCTCTCAGTAGGAATAAGGACAGTATTCTCAGATTAGGAGGTTCTCAAGTACCCCATCCTTAGTGAATTTTTTTGCGTAATAAACACTGATGTTCTCCTATGTTATTTTTAGCATTTTAATATGGATGTCGTTTGAGTAATAGCAAACAAGAGAATATTAACGTGCCTTATGCAGAAATCAACTGGTATGGAAGAGTGGTGAATTACTTAACCAACAAGAGTACGCTCTAGTGTCCGTTCTGTACTGAGGAAGCACACTTATTTTGGTGGGGCTTTTTAGTGTGGTGTTGGTGTTTGCGGAACAGTGATGATGCTTAATGCAAAATTTTCGTGTTACTATTCAGTGTACATCCTTGTTTGAATTTCGGAAGTACATCTGCTATGTCCCCGGCGTGAAGAAAACAGGTACAAGAATTATGAGTTGTGAGTGGGAACTATGTGGCCAAGATGACTGAAAATGTTATGAAATCACCTTTTGAGGACAAGTTTTGTTCGGCAGAATTTCGCTCTTGCGAGCTTACGAGACACTTGAAACAGCTCGCTAGAGTGCAATACTGCTTTTTAGTGAGACCAAGGGCTCATTCTCAAAATGTTTTCATAACAATGAATAGTTTCCCATACTTACCAACAAAAGAATCGAAGGCAATATACAGAAGTAATGACAAATAATACATGCAATTGTCTGTCTACTTCATCAGTCTTGATTCCTGCATTCTTCACCTCGGGAGAAATGTCCTTTGTATTCAGCTCCTTGATTTATATTATTATGCCAATTTAAGGTTCATTATGCTAGGCTTTACTTCCGTTTGACTGTCAGGGATGTCAGGGAAAAATTATCTGCCTCTGCAATATCAACCATCACATTACCTGACCATTACGACGCAGTCATCTAGTGCAGTGCTGTGCTACCCACTTGAAATAGCTAGTCTCGCATCTCCACAAACGCTGATGCACGTATAATGCAGTCTTTTCGTGTCTTCATACACCTAGTTGTATAACACGAAGTTCTTGAATATAAAATAGCATACTGGCTAGGGTGGGTGCTGTTACTGACATATGTTTGGCTGATACACAGAAGAGCAAATAATTTTTTTCATGAGAAATCCAATCAGTTTAATGTGTTTTATATCATTCCTGCACATTTCATTCTCCACTAATGTATCCTCTATGGGAATTTTTGTACTCATTGTTTTTTCATTACCTTTTGAAACTCATTTTCAGTGTTCATTTCCGGAATTTAGCAATTTTCTTCCATTGTTTTACACTCCTACTGTGCAGCTTTTCTTCCTGTTATTTTTTCCGGAAACCTTTTTTTTTTTTTTCCTTTTCAAATTTTTTGCTACCACAGTTTGTATGCAGTTTATCTTATCACTTTCTGATCGTCATCAGTTTTTGCATCACTAATTCTGGGACGCCCCATCTATAACTTTTGTCTCACTGTAACCTGAGTCACGCTGTGCTAGGTGTGAGGCATGTTACTGACCTTTCCTCTTGCCCCTCTCTCCGCCGCGGCCGCCGTCAGCATCAAGCCCACCCTGAAGAAGGTGTCCAAGTACGAGAACAAGTTCGCTAAGCTGCAGAAGAAGGCCGCCGAGTTCAACTTCAGGAACCAGCTCAAGACTGTCAAGAAGAAGGAGTTCGAACTTGAGGACGACAAGGGCGCGGTGAGTACCTGTTCCAGCCGCCGCATCATTACTACTCTTTTTTTTATCTCCCCACATTTTTTTTTTTTTTTACAATCTTTTTCAAAAAGTTTTTGCACTTTTTGGTGTGGCATATGCACTATCGTTTTCTGTTTTGTATTTTTTAAAAATCCAGCTGTGGGATATATATTTAAAGCTATTCGTATATACTATATGAATTATGTAGACTCATAAATCTGTTGGATATGTATTTGCTGAAAGTTTCTACTTCCATAATGGGATTTCATCCCGTAAAAAATTTAGCTCTCCCGGCGGAAATTACACAAAATCCTAAAGTCTAAAAAAAAAAGAAAAAGTCATTGTCAGCGTACGAGATAGATGTCTGCCCTGGTGTAAGGGAAAAAATTGAGAAAAAATATGCAAGTGAAAATAATGTACTTGTCTTTTCTGTAACTCATCTCATGTTAACCATTGTATTATCTACTGAGGTTATTTGGAATGAAAGAGATTATGGGATTGTCCTCAGTAGTTGGAAGTACCCAAATAAACATCATGACGCCGGAAGAGTTAAAAAATTTTAGTGATGTAATATTAGCTTAAAGATAAATTTATGCAGAATTAAGCTTGTCTCTCACGCTTTGTGTTGTGTTCGTCAGATATCTGTTTTTTTTACCGTGTCTGTCACTTTCAATTTCCTTTTCTATTTATTTTTCTTAAGCTTTCGGTCAAAATAAGAAATATCTCGTCAAGAATCAGTATCGAAAAAGCAATCGCAGAATCACAGAAAATGCCTGCAGTTCTTACGACTTATGAAAGTCGAGATACAGTTGGATCTGTGTGCCCCTCCCCCTTTTACCCTCATACAGTATCAATGGCCCCCGCTAAAACTGGGGAAATAATAGTTATGAACATTGCGTGAAAGGGCAACTTAAGACATAGTCCTTCCTGCAAGAAAGAAGTATACGTTTGTAATTTTTATATATTTTTTTCCTCCTCCAACCTGCCCTCTCCACAGTGCAACCCGTTTATATTCTCTCTCTCTCCCCTTGTCACCCCCTTCAGAAGAAAGGCACGATAAACAAAGGGGGGTTTGTCTACCTTTCCCCTTCTTAAACGAGTGTTTTGTTCCGTGGTTGCTGTCCCTCTTTTTGTGACTTTTTTTTATTTTTGAAATTTCCTAAACAACTGGAAATTATTTTAAAATAAAAGAATGACCAGAATAAGTTGTCCTTTTGGTAAGAACATAATACTACAGGTTAGACCACCTGCTTCGCGCCTTTAGATAAACAAATCATAAATACCTGCAACACACCAGGTATCCCCAACCCGATGGTTCCAAGCTTCAAAAGGATCTGGAATTCCTTTCGAATTTAAGTCTTTCACCGCCTTGAAGGCCTGACTGCGTTCACCAGGACCCACACCAACTACTCGGAAGAAGTTGGTCCAGGCATGGACCCTAGAATAAGCTGTATTGTCACTGGCACTGGAAAATTCTTAATGCCCCTCTCTCCTTTAGCGGCTTATTTTACATATATTTTGATCTTGCTGCTCTGTGTATGACCTTTATATCTTTCTGATATTGATGTAGTTGTATCAGTACCATATTATAGGAGACAGAGGTAAATCGCTAAAGAAGAGGTGCCATTATATTTTCGAAGCCAAGACGAATACGGGTCAATGGCTGCACCAATTAAAAGAAAAAAAAAAAAAAAAAAAAGGGAAAAGGGAAAATGCCCTTTCACTTCGTCTTCAGAGTAAACTCAGCGAGATCGAACAGCAAATTTCTACGACTTACGTTCGAAATCAGCATCCGTGGCCTTAGTTCTTTTACTTTGATCTGTTTTGTTCTGTCCACGCTATATCAGTGTTGTGCTTCAAAATCTATATGTAATTTTGGTCTTTGTCCGAAAAACAAATGTTATTATTTCTGTATATGGTTCCGTGTTTTACTTTTAATTTGCTTTCTTTCTTTTCGTGTTTACGTCTAATATTGATGGCCGACGTCTGTTTCCTTGTATCTGGTGCTCAACCGACCCAAATTTCCTAACGGACCCAACTCCAGCACCCGTACTGAGGAAGGCACAGCTCAGAGAATATAAGGGAACAAAATAATTTAGTTTCCTCAGAAGAATTTTACAGAAAAAAAAGAGAAAATAAGAAAAGAAACAACACCCTTGGAGCACAGGGCACATCTGAGCTGTGGCCTAAACGGCATGTATGCGGGTGGTGGAGGGGCGTCGTAGGAGATGTGGCCGACACCAGTTCTCATGATATTCTCTCCGTCGCACAGACCCAAAAGCCTGACTGGGCAGCCGGCGGGCCCGGAGCCGCTAAGAAGGTAAACAACGCACCTGGTGGCCGTCACTTCGCACCGCACTCACTCACTCACTCACCCACTCAAATCAACTTTGCACACCCCTCAATTACTCAGTATTTCATCAAAGCACTTGCCATCCCAGAATCACCTGTTTTCGCTCAATCATTTTTGCTTCATAATCGAAATATTCCACTCCCTTTGCTTTTAACTCATTCACTCTCCTTAATCACATCCCACCTGCCTTGTACAGTTCATTCACTCCCCTTACATTCAGAACATTGCTTTACCTTAACTCACAGCGAGCCAACCATATGTTGATAAAATTGCTAACTAACTGTCTTTAACTTCTCACTCCCAGACCATTTCATTTATTTACCTCATCCCTCACTCGTTTTCATTCCCACGTCCATCATTTACCTGCCTACTTACTTGTCTACCTAACTTCTCCACACCCATCAGTTACCTTCCTTCCTATCTACCTGCCAACCTCATCCAGCCACGGGAGCGACGTTCTCTCCAAAGCCAGGACTTCGGACAGAGAGGTCATCCTTAACAAATGTGGCCTTCACCAAGTTTCTACAAGGGCCACAAACTGAAACCATCCACAACCACTAAAAAAATATAAACCCCATCTCGCATTCACACGAACATCAGCAGCATTTTCAAACACAATCGCTATTTTTTGGCTTTGATCTTATTTTTTCAAAGTATAAACTAGCGACGTTGCTGAGATTAACCGTAGAGATTGTGTGGTAGTCGCTGCTCTTCTCTCGCACAACGTTTGCACTGTCTTTACAAAACGTTGCAGCTTTTCTGAGATCTAGTAGGTCATGAGTTCAGAGGGAAACCCAGTGCTTAGCATCATCATGAAGTCTTTTTCCTTACCTTCTTACACCTCCCAAACAATTATATTCAGTCTGATAGACCTCTTTTGTGGAGAAGATATAAGCGGGAAATTATCCCTCTGATCTCATTGCTTCTAGCATGACACTCCATCACTTATAGTAAATGCACACACACACACACACACACACACACACACACACACACACACACACACACACACACACACACACACACACACACACACACACACACACACACACACACACACACACACACACACACACACACACACACACACACACACACACACACACACACACACACACACACACACTGCATTCCCGAGAATCAACCAATTCTGATTACATGACTGTTATATATGAACTGGGCCGTCTGGCCGATAATGACCAATGAAAATAAGCGTCACCATTTGTTGCTTTTTTCTCTTCCCTTCACACCATCACCATTCCCTTGAGAAACCCAGTCACAGAATCAACAACCTTTAAATATCAGAATCGGACAGTGACCCTTTTTAGTCCCACACCATTAAATTAATAAATATTTTCACCACCACCCTAACCACAATTTCCACTGCCAATAAACTCCACAGTCAGACAGTGATCCTTTAAAACCCTACACTGACACATCACCAAGCAGTTAATCGCTTTCACTTCTCAGTTATTTCTGTTCTAGCGACGACTAAACGCTGTCGTAGTGTCTTTTTTTTCTCTCTTTCTACTTTAACCTGTCTCCGGTGGCTCGTGTAGTTCGCGCCCTTAGGTATGTAGAGGACCCCCTGATGTCTTGCCTCATATCGCCATCTTCTGTGAGCGTCCAGACCTGCTAGCGAGCTTTGGTGCTGTTGCTGCCACTATTTCCACCGCACCGCCGCCAAGTCACGCCTTTACTAGCCTCCGCCTTCGCTGATGCTTCTCAGTTTTTGATCAGCTGTGACGCTTCTACTAATTCCCATTCATTCATTGACTCAATCATCCATATTTGATTTTATTTATCCCCTTTTTATACATAACCTGCAGTGGATGGTCATGAAGGCTTTACCGACTAAGACCAGAGTGAGAGATAACCAAACAGTGTGTCTCTGTGTTGTGTTTGTGTTGACACCAGACACTCAGAGCCTCGCACAAGTATTAAAAACAAAAGAGAGAAAGAACAAGAGCCATCGGGGTAGCTCAAGCTTGTAGGCCTAGAGAGTGTTCAAGGTTCGCCCTGAGAGTGAAGCGTAGTGTTGTAACTGCATGAGAAAGTAGTACAGTAGGTTTAGCTGGCATGGTAGAGAACTCTGGCTCTGGCACTGGGAACATTGTAGCACCTGCAGCTCACGAATGTCTTCTTAAATTACCCAGATAATTACGTTTTTCCAAAAAGTAAGCCTGAGTCATTTTGTCTAACCATGAAAATGCGTGACAATTCCATGGTTGAGTAAGTAATGGTTTCGAGTTTTCTGCTTGGTATGGGCATAATGCAAACAAGGTTGACATGCGTGGGAGGTAGGAGGCGGGATATTTCTGGTGTCGAGAGCTCCTACTTAGTTCTAAACAAAAAGTAGCATCACACCATCTATCCACCACATTGTTCTCGAAAAAATACTGTGTTCTATATACTGATGGCAGTAGTTCAGCCGCTGTGTCAGTTTTAATTAACTAGAGTTCCTTCCTCCCAACTGTGAAGCCAAAAGCGACAGATGAGGGGAGAGAACTTTGTTACCTAATTGTTAATAATGTAGGCTTTATTGTTTTACAAACTAGACCAAGCAAGGTTAGCTCAGGTTAGCTTATCCATAACTATTAAACCAATTGCTAGCTTGAATTCTGTTGCAGTGATAGGCTTATATTTAATAATAATAATAATAATAATAATAGGATTTTTATGATAAACCAAATGCACAAACCAACAAAGGCAGATTAATTATTTACATTTTAATGAGGCCAGGCTTAGTATATGCTCCAGTCACGACACTCTGCCACTGTGCTCGACGTATGGCAGGACTGGGTGGGACGTGGCCGCTGGGGTAGCACAGCAGAGGGGATGGGTCAACAGCTGCAGCACGGAGTGTATCACACTTCCCGTTACACTCTTGGCGGCGAGGATCAATGACCCATCAAAAACCCGCTGCGCCCCTGTGGCCAGTCTCACTCGGTGGTGTCATATGTGGTCAGACTCTGTGTTGTCCCGTCACTGTTCCTTGTCGCGTTGTGCCAGGCTCACCTACGAGTACGTCACAGACAGGGAGAAAAGGATCGTTTGATGACACTTTTACAGAAAGCTTAATTCCTTCACGTCAGTTAGAAGGGAAGATACTGAAAAAAATTAACTGACACGATTCATTCTGTTGTTTCGCATCCCTTACCCCCTGTCTGAGACCAGAGCATACTCCCTCTGGATATAATTGTACGGTCTTGTTCGAGGTTACTGTCACGATTACTGTGCCCTTAACTCGACTCCCTCGCCACTGCTCCTATACTAGCCGCACTGCTCTGGTCTTCAATGTGGTGCTAATTGAATGGCGACGCATTTGTGTCTCATTTTTCTCACACAGGTTGCTTATCCATGTTTTAATTACCTTGTGATCTTCACCTACGAGTTACTGGGAGTTTGTCGAGTTTAACTGACATCTCCATTTTCTGTAACATCGGCGCTTCCTGAGGCCTGACACTAAGCACTATTCTTAACAAACTGTTGAACTTAAGTAACAACTCACTTGTGTTTTTTTTTTTACTAATCCATTTCTAAATAAACGTTGTTAAAGATCTATTTAAAACAATCGAACACTAACATGCTAAATATTCTACAACTCAACCGCCGGACATAATGAAAGAGTAAGGCTCAGGGACCGGTCTATTTCCTGATCAGATAAGCAACAAGGATAAAATATAATACTGCTCTTCCTTTCTGCTGCCACGTGGATTCTGATGGAGGCAGCTGCAAGAGGAAATATTTTCTCAACTGTAAGCAGTTTGCTGCTCTTCACATCTGTTAACTCCCACGGTTTTTGCAGTTGCTACCTGTCTAGCTAAGTACAGCTTATGAAATAATGTGTAAAATTTTACGCTTCAAAAACAATTATCTGTTAACCTCTGACGTAGCAGATATATTTTCTTTTTTTCAGTTTGTTTATTCTACTGGAAGTGGCACTTGTCATGTGTACTGTACATTCGCAGTTTAATAACGAATGCTGATATTTAGCACTAAACAGACTGAAGTGGGAGAGGTCCCAGTCAAATCAGTCGCGTCTGCACTGACAGTACGATAGAGTGGCGCTCGGGTGACGATAGACAGTAGGTTCTTTGTTCCAGCTGAGATTCTCGGTGGGGATCACAATATAAACAACCGAGTGCCTCTGCCGGGAGTCTCTCTGGCCTGACACCACACTCCACCACCGCCACCACCATTGTCGCCAGTGCTACCCTCATCTTAATCATGGTGGGGTGGCGTGGGGTGGGGGCTGGCGGAGTGGTGTAGCAGGCAAGGGAGTCCCCGGCAGGAAGGTCCTCACGCGGGCAAAGTGGAGTGGCTGGACAAACATCAGGTGTTGTAAGTTAACTAGAGCGTCCGTATTCTGGAAAAGCACTTCCAAAGTCTTCTTCCGTCACACAACTCTCGGTCATTAACGATGTGCAATTCACAAAAATAACTCGTCATCATAACGTTTGTCTATTTTGTGCTCTACTATTAAAAATTTACTGAGAGCTTCCTACTAACCAATTAAAAAAGTGCTGTTCCAGAATTTTGGACATGTGTTTGTGTACAGATGTTGCAAATAACACGTGTTTTTTCCCTCTCTCTCCCTCTTCCAGGAAGGGGAGGAGGGCGAACCTCCGGTAAGTGCTTCTATGGTCAGGTTCAGCAACAAGGGTGACTCAGACGCCCATTGCTCCCCTGCTCCTCTCACCAGTCATATTATAAACCATAACAAAATTAAATAAACAGCCAGACAGTACTCAACCACTTAACACTTTGGCTGTGGATTACCTACATTGCATTTTGTATCGGTTTACTAAGTTCAAAAGACGCCCACGGGCGGATCCAGGGGTGTCGCTGTGGCAACACCCCTAGTTTTCCTCAATGAAATTAGTATATAGCACAGTACTTTGCCTAAACTGACTGGTTCTTTCCTCGAATATCATGTTTTTCTCACACAAAAATATGATGCACCTCATTTTTTATTGACAAACTATAGGTTTCACATTCATGTCCACAGTATCTCGTTCTAGGTTCAGTAGTTTAAAAATATAAGATGCCACTTAGTTGGCTATAGAAAAGGGAGTGTTGAACGATCATTAATTTGGAAAGCCATGCGGACAATACCTCAAAAATATTTCTGGATCCGCCCCGGAATCTCTGGATACCAATATTATTAGAAAAACTACTTTTGGTCGAAAATAAACATCATTACAGTTTCTGCACCTCATGACGTACGATTTTAATTCAGATCACAAAGTCACCGCAGCCAAAGAGTTGAGAATCCATTGCCAATTTAAACCATTCTGAACTCCAAGCAGCACCCCAATAAGAATCCACTGAAGTTTAGCCTAGCGGAGATAATGAAGGTGCCTGGTGAGAGAGTGGGGCAGCGAGTAGAGGCTTGTCAGTCTCCATAATGTTATGAACCCAGCCGCTGTCCTATGTTGTCTTGATGCCGCGTTAACCCCTTCAGCCCCTGGACGTAGTTTTTTTTTTTCTTTTATCTTGCTACCACCCTCAGACGATTATGGCTAATCATGTTATTCTTGTTATGACCACACGACTTGAATCATTTTTTCCATTATTTTTTGCTTGTACCCCTAACGAGTATATCATCTTGAACCTTTCGAGTTCAAGGATGTAACGAAGGCAATACGTAACCCCCCCCAAAAAAAAAAAAAAAAAAAATCGCCTGACGGTAGCAACAATAAAAATAAATATATGCGTCATGGCAGTGAAGAGGTTAAACTCATTCCCAGCTCATGTCCTGGCCAGGGGGGGTTGGCGCGTTATCTGTTTGCTCAGTTTTTCTCTCTCTTTTCCACTTCCTGCCCGATTTTTCCCAACTTTGAGGAGAATGAGTTTCCTGTCCCTGTTTTGCTAGCTGAAGAATCACACTCCTTGTACCTGTAGTTTGAGTGGTGACGAATTAAGGCAGGAGCCGGATGTGTATACTTGTAAGGGAGAGTTGTAGAAGCTGTTATAGTGTTTTGTACTTCGCTGACGCCATGTTAGAGCGAGACTCTTTGTATTTCCTTTGCACTCAGTTTGCTTGCTGTATACCTTATTAATGAACAAATCTTTAATAATACTGGAGAGTTTTGATCTTGAGCTTGTACTGATTTCAGAACACGTAAAGATAATCCATCAATTCTGCCACTATTTACTGTTGCAAAGGATCTCTCACAGTTATGCAATAGCTTCATGTTATCTTTATTCACTCGTAATTTCTTTACTGGCTTTATCCTCTTAAATAACAAAATAAATCTGCAATATCAGCAGTCATGTCTCCTGCACCATTTGCAAGTCTTCTTGCAGAATAATAATTGCAAGCACAGACCTCTAAGCAAGTTCACTGTAGGCCAGCACTTATGTAGCATCAGTTAGTAAGAGTTTTTCCCTTGTTGAGCTCCTAGTTGATTACTGAACCCCGCCCAATACTGTAGTGATATGTTAGTGATGCTATAGTTCATTTTAGACTATTCCCTTTCTAGAGATGTACTATATAATGTGCCGTTCCTGCAGCAGCCTCACATGCTAACGAGCTGTGGGCCTTAAATCCCCGGCGGAAGAGGACGCCGGCCCTCACTACCATTACACACAACCCCAGCCAAGTGTAAAACACCTACAACTAAAATTACTCAGAGGAATATTCCATGACACTCCTCTGATTTTCACAAATTAGATTTTTACCACGGCCAATATTTTCAGTAAAAAGAAAATTTCTCCACGAACAAAATCCTGGATAAATTATCTATTTTTCAACTTGTTTGTGTTTTCCGCATAATGTTTTTGGTGCATAGCACAAAATGAGCTTCAAGTAACCTTCATTATACCAGAAGAAAAACGTTGATAGCTAAAGAAGTGATTGGGGAGGGAAGCTTATCTTATCATAACTCCCAGCGGATAGAAGTGTTACTTTTATCGGTGGAAAGCTGGAGTAACATGATCCTGAACTCGTGCAGCCAGCCGCCCTTTGTCCTGTGTTCCGCTGACCCAGTGTGGTGGGACAGTGCTGAGGGTGGCTGACTGAACTACCATCAGGCCGACCCCCCCCCCCTCCCGCCCCCGCCACCACACTCCATCATCAGTCAGGTGCCAGTGGGTGTGGTTGTCCTCAGGCACACTGGCTGGACGGGACAGGGCGGGGGCGGCTGGGTGGTGGTGGACGGCAGTCGTGGCCCTCAGGCAGGTCATGGTCTTCCCTCCCCTGTGTCAGTATTATTGATTTCACTAATGAGCTATCTTTTCCACCTTTCCACAGGAGGGCGGTGCTGAGGAAGGTGAGTGGTATTGTTTTGGTATTTGCCTGACCCCTCACACCTTCATCCCAGTGCTGGGGCGTGGCCTGGTGGCTGCTGTAATGACCCAACAATCTTTGCTGTGTGATAACAGTGGGTGCAGATCACCTCAGGAAGGGGCACTAAGGCCACACCCTCCACTGTTCCATCACCTACAATAAGCCTGGCTGCAGGGGAGGCTGGCCCTTCCCCTCCCTTGTGGCCCCTTTCTCCTCTCATGGGGAGATAATCAGCTTCTTTTGCAGGCTAACTGGCTTACCTTTATTTTCTTATGTTTTGTCTTTCGTTGCCCATGTTGTGACGTCTGTCCGTCCATGTCAATGTCAGTCTTGTGCTTATTTAAATCAAAGTATCTTTGCCCGGCTAATATCGGTAATAATTTGGCCATATTTTCCCCTCCTCATTAACTTGGCACTAACAGGAGGTGATGCAGCTCCCGCCGAGGCAGCTCCAGCAGAACAGGCTCCGGCTGAGGCTGCGCCGGCAGAGGAGGCAGCGGCTGGGGAGGCTCCAGCAGAAGGCACTGCTGAGGCCGCCCCGGCAGAGGGTGGCGAGTCCGCCCCTGCCGCGGACGCCCCAGCAGAGCCCCCAGCAGAGGCCCCAGCAGAAACTCCTGCTGAAGCCCCTGCCGAGCCTCCCGCGGACGCTGCCCCTGCTGAGGCCGCCCCTGCCGAGGCCGAGGCAGCCCCGCCTGCAGAAGGTGAAGCTCCACCTGCCGAGGAAGGTAGCGTGTCTCAAGAGTGACCACGTCGCCACACCGCCATCGCAACTCGACGCCCACACCGGGCACACTCAGTTTACAGTCTTATAAAAGCCTTTACCTCCACTACTGCTTAAATTTATTTTGTTAATATGAGCAAGTAACTGCAAATAACTTCCCAGTTATTATTTCTTTTTATTTTAAAACCTTATTCCATTTAAGTTTTTACCGTATATTAATTTGCAATTTCACAACTATGTAACTAAAACAAAGCAACATTTGGTATGGATTGTTTGGCAGCATTCATGTTCAGTGTTTCAATGTGCACGAAAACTTTTGTTTTATATAGATGTGAACCCTACCATACAGTCAAACTTATTGATGTAACCCCCATTTTATACATTATATCACAGTGTTCCCAAGTTTGCGTCTCAATATCAATGACAAGTTTAATGTTGCACCACACCCTGCCTGCCAGCAACCATTGTTACAATCCTTGAAACCAATCCCCACGATGATAATTCGTAACCTGTCTCTTACCACTGTAGCTTTAGTCACAACACAATGACACTTTTTCACAATTTGATTTGGACCACGTAAAACAGAGTAATTACTTTAAATCTTTGAGCACACTTTGTATCAATATTCGCATCTCTTTAGGTGGGAATAAGGGTTGGGAATGATAATAATTATACATAAATAACCAAATATATCTGGTAAACACTTGGTATATTTCAGTCATAAAGCAACACTAAAGTTAACAAGTAGAGCACACCAGACACACTGCCCCATCTTGGCCCGATGCTCCCGATTTACACCCGATTTCTATTGTTTTCCCACAGTCGCTGCGTAAGGCGGATGACGACCCACTACCGAAACCTCCAGCAGCGATAGGAGGAGGAGAAGGAGGAGCAGGAGTAGGAATAAGAGGAGGAGAAGGAGCAGGGAGGGGTGTCTGCATCTCGTATACTCGTTTTCTGTTGATCTTCGCGTCGTCTGTTATTCTTAGTATCCTGCCAGAGCTCGATAGAGATGTATTGACAATCCTCGCGAACGATGGAAGCCGACAAGAGGTGCCAGAACAACAACGACAAAAAACGACTATCAAGAACGCACTCACCTGCAACAAATATTCGCCTGAAGCAATGCCAAACGAAATACTTAACAGCGTACAAGTCAAACCGATGCAAGAAACAAAATCGACGCGGCGAGGATGCGTTCAAGAGAATCCAAGGATGAAACTCGGTGCATCAGGAGTTCACCATCAACACAAGAAAGCTTCCCGGACTGACTGTGAACATCTACCCATATGCTTTATACTATCAGTAATAAATTTATATACCACACACCAAAAAAGCACTTTCCTTTTTCAAGCTCAATATATGCCATTAAAAATAACACTCATACCCACTACAAAAGATATATATTATGTATCAGTGTCTCCCATGTTGATACTAAATACACGTAAATGTCACTGCCAAGTCTATTATTTCTCACAATTAAACTAAGCATGATGATGAAATTTGGGGTTATATTTTAGGTGTCATATGAGGCTTCGAAACACCATTTTCTTGGCCACTTATTCTGCATACTGTCCTCTATCCGTCTCTTGTATGTTATTTATAAGGCTTAGTTATCGATATACTTTGCATCAGTAGCACAGGAGGATACTGAGGTTTATGTGCTGAGAGAATCGTTAAGGGGATAAATTATGGTCAAGGAAGCATCTCTCTCTCTCTCTCTCTCTCTCTCTCTCTCTCTCTCTCTCTCTCTCTCCAAAGCCACTTGTAAGACCCTCAACCCCTTCACTACAATGACGATTCTGCCACCACGAGACGATGTTTTTCTAGGAACAGACCTTTCCTGGACGGGGACTGACATTGCCTGCATCAACCCCTTCATTGCAAGAGGTAGTCTGGCGGCAGAAGAAGTAAATAAATAAACACAAAGCGGTGCCAAGCCACAGCCAACCCGTCTCCGAGCGTCACTATAGTACTGACGTATAAACACAACAGGATATCTAGTCAAATATGTCACATCAAATTTGGAGTGAACTGGATGAAAACTGACGATTTTATGCCCATTTGAAACGTTACGCCGACCCACCTGACACTGACCCCCCCTACCGCTAACTGGGGGGGGGGTGGCCTCCCTGATGTAATGAGACATGTTCTGTAATTTTAGTCAAAATCACACCAGTAGCTTTCGCATAAAGCTGGTAATAAAGAGACAGACAGACAAGCAGACAGACAGACCGACCAAGTGAAAACAATACCCGTTCCTGAGCCCCTACAGGGCGGGGACGGGTAATAAAGTTATCAACATATTGACGGGGTTGACTTTTATTCTTGCTGTGACTGAACGATTTTATTTTGTTTGGGAGTGGCTCTCGTCGTCTTAATACTGAGTTACGTGTGTGTGTGTGTGTGTGTGTGTGTGTGTGTGTGTGAGAGAGAGAGAGAGAGAGAGAGAGAGAGAGAGAGAGAGAGAGAGAGAGAGAGAGAGAGAGAGAGAGAAATTCAAAGCTCAGAAAACATAATCGCTGCACTGGCGACGGCTAATTTCTGAATAAGGTTAATCGCTTCGCTACAATGCCATCCTTTATATTTTACTTCTGCCATACTGATGGTCTGAAGCAGCTTTGGGGAATTCTCATGTAGTGTAGTTGTTAATGTAAGCTATATATAACCCTGCTAGGTCAACAAGTCTTTCCCAAGCTATAATCATCATTATCATCATCATCATCATCATCATTATCAGCATCATCATTAATATAAATTTAATAATAATAATGATGATGATGATAATAATAATAATAATAATAATAAAATAATAATAATAATCATAAAATAATAATAATAATAACAATAATAATAGTAATAATAATAATAATAATAATACGTTGGTGACAAACAAAATAAAAATAACATCCTTGGGCTGAATAAACTACTAATATAACGCAGATGGGAATAACTCTATCACGTTCCCCCCTCACTCTGATAATTTTGCCTGAGTTGCTTTTCTATTGGAGGCCTGGTGGTTTAGTGGTATTAGGCGTTCCAACTGGATCAGGAATGCAAAAGTTCAGATGCAGCGGATGGTTTGGGTTTACTGTTCGTGTAATGCCAGACGGATGCGAATTATTGCTTACCTTCACTTATATGTAATGTATAGCCTAGCCCCGGGCACCTACGCTCCTGATGGGGGAATACAGGATTGGCTGATGGATGGATGGATGGATTAATGGATGGAGGACTACTGTAATCTGCAATGTTGTTATTTTCATGGGCTAACCCTTTTACCTCGAGGACTTACGTTTAATTCTTGTTATTTACAGAGAATATGAATCCCCTTGGGAGAGTTTACGTAACTGTAGGGGTTAGTTTCCATTACACACACACACACACACACACACACACACACACACACACACACACACACACACACACACACACACACACACACCGAGGATTATTGTCTATTAGCTTCCAGCTGACGCCAATCATTTTATTCGGCTGAAAGTGTGCACAGAATCCAGAGAATGTCAGCACTGTCCCCAAAAACCCTCTCACGGCTATCTTAGGTGCTCTATTCCCTCTCACACCAGACGATTTTATTCAGCTCAGCCAGGGAGAGTGAATGTGGACACTAATACACACTCATGCCATTCACCTGCAACCTTCCCTACTCCTGTCCATTACTACACCAAGGTACTGCACTTAGACGCTTCCACAACATCCCCTCCCCACACCAACACTGCACACTGGGAATCACCTTCCCTCTCAGCAAAAAGTACACTTCATTCCACTTACTTTCTGACACCAGCAGTAACATATATTTACTTAATAGGTACCAGTGATAATACAAACAACAAAACAATAACAATTATGGTACTACTGCTGCTGCTGCTGCTGCTGCTGCTGCTGCTGCTGCTGCTGCTGCCGCTACTACTACTACTACTTAATAATAATAATAATAATAATTAGAAGTAGTACTAGTAGTAGTAGTAGTAGTAGTAGTAGTAGCTGTAGTAATTGTAATAATAATAATAATAATAATAATAATAATCCATCAATCCATCCATCATCCAATCCTACATTGCCCCATGAGGAGCGTAGGAGGCCGGGGCTAGGCAGTTGGTCCCGACATTTAAGATGAGAGTGACCAGCCTCACTCATCCCTGAGTGGCATTACATGAGCAATAAACCCCAACAACCCCTTGGATATAAACCTTCACCGGCTCAATCCGATTGGAGCACAATAATTGCCCACTACACCACTAGGCGCCAAAATTTGGTTATATGGTTACCACCCAGTGTAGTAAATGGTTTCCTGGTGCACAGGAAACCATTTGGCTTGTCACTCAGTGTAGAGTCACCCACAGGCTGAATGAAGTGGAAAGAATGAAGGAAAGAAAGACAGAAGAGGGAGTGTAAAGTCACCCGTAGGCAGAAGGACAAGGAAAGAATGAAGGAAAGAAAGACAGAAGAGAATGGAAGGAGAGAAGGATGGAGAGGAAAGGGCAGACATCCGAGAGCAGCACTATATCGAGTGGGTGGATGGTGAGCGCCCCCACCTACCACACAATAATAATAATAATAATAATAATAATCTCAACCAATAGTTAAATATAAGATCTATAAATATACCTTATGATCATTCGACTTAACCCTGCACTCAAAGGGAAGGAGGGGAAGGGGGAGAGGAATGAGGAGGAGGAGAAAGGGGAGTAGGAGGAGGGAGGACAAAGGTCGCCAACACGCATCTTCTCATTAAATCCCCTCCCTCCTCTCCCCTCCTCACCCCTACCTCCCCTCCCCTCCCTCCCCTCCTCCCCCCTACCTCCCCTCCCCTCCTCCCCCCTACCTCCCCTCCCCTCCCTCCCCTCCCCTCACCTTTCATTCCTACTGTCGTTCTCCTCTCCTTTCCTCTCCTCCTCTTCTCTACCCTCATCATCTTCATTCTTATCTTCTCACTTCCATTCTCTCTTACCCTCCTACTCTCTTCTCCATCTTCTCCTCTTCTATCCTCCTCCTCCTCCTCTCTTTGTTTCTCCTACCTTCTTCCTCCTTTCTCTCCTCCTCTCCTATCTTCTCTTCCTTTGTCCCCCTTTCTCTTTTACCCGACTCTGCTTTCTCTTTACTCTCGTTCCCTCCCGCTCCTCTCACTCTCTTCTCCTTTCTTTCCCATCCTCCTCCTCTGCTCTCTCTCTCTCTCTCTCTCTCTCTCTCTCTCCTCCCTGACGTCAGAACTTATAGTCACCTCCCCCTCCCTTCCCTGTCACCCCCTTCCATTTTCTCCTCCCTTCCCCTCCTCTTTCTTTCCCCTCTCCTCCCCTCCCCTTTCCCACCCTCACTCTCCTGACCCAAACCCCCTTCTCTCTCCTGACCTTGACCTGTTCTCTCTCTCTCTCTCTCTCTCTCTCTCTCTCTCTCACACACACACACACACACACACACACACACACACACACACACACATACAAACAGTAACAGAAGACGTGACATTACGAGCGGTTCAGTCCAGTAAATATATAAATTAAGCAAGAACGATTAGGCTAACACACACACACACACACACACACACACACACACACACACACACACACACACACGAACTATGCAAAATTAGAATCATGGTTTAAAGTAACACTATTCATTTTAATCTTTAAAGATGGGTTATGGAGAGAGAGAGAGAGAGAGAGAGAGAGAGACGAGTTTTTACTGAGACTACCCATGACTACACATAGAAGCGGAAACACCACCACCAAACGACAACAATAACAGGATCATTTTGAGTTGCATTGGAATGTGTGTGTGTGTGTGTGTGTGTGTGTGTGTGTGTGTGTGTGTGTGTGTGTGTGTGTGTGTGTGTGTGTGTGTGTGTGTGTGTGTGTGTGTGTGTGTGTGTGTGTGTGTGTGTGTTTGGTTGTGCGTGTGCATGTCTGTGTCTTTAATCATGTGTAACGTGTATACAGTATATTTTGCATACATGCATGTACCGTTTGTATGTATGTATGTATGTATGTATATATGTATTCATACTGAACTGAGTAGTCATGCATTTGTGTATACTGATGCACTGATGCAGGCCTAGATATTTATGAATGTATTTATGGAAGCATAGCCTACAGTGTATGTATGTATCTGCATTCCTGATGAATTGAGCTTTCATGCATTATAATGTACCGTACTGACATGTATGTATGTATGTATGCATGGTAGCCTACGTATACAAGTATGTATATATGTGCATTTATAATTATATGTGTATTCATGCATTTGTGTAGTACGTATGTAAGTATGTATGTATGTATGCATGTGTTGGTACGCATGCATGCACACGTGCGTATGTGTGTTCAGCATATCGTGACACGAGGAGGAAATCACCCTCGCCTGTCCTGGCCTGTCCTACCACAACCAGTCCTGTCCTACCATCACCAGTCCTGTCCTACCACCACCAGTCCTGTCCTACCACCACCAGTCCTGTCCTACCACCACCAGTCCTGTCCCACTCTGTCTACGAAACCTAACCAGGTCAAAATTAACCTACCATATTCTAACTAACCCTAAATTAAACTAACCCAATCTAACTCAACCTCTCATCTCCTCTTCTCCCCTCTTCTCTCCTCTCATGCCCTTTCCTTCACCTGTCCTGGGATGGGTGCGTGCGGTGACCTGGTAAGGGTGGGTTGCGTGTGATCAAGTCAGAGGTTCGGCTGAGGTCAAAATATTTCGTGGATAAACTGGCAGGCGAGGTCACGCGTGAGGGGAAGTAGTATCGGGCTCTGGGGCGAGGGAGAGGGGAGGAGATGGGACTGGGTAGGGGACGATGGGAGGGGAGAAGAGAGGAAAGGAGAGGAAGGAGCAGAAAAGGAGAGGGAAAGAAATGAGTAATGAGGAGGGAAACAGAGACAGGGGATGCGAGGCGAATGAGAGGAAGGAGATGGGTAAGAGGGAAAGGGAAAGAAATGATGAATGGAGACAGAAGGAGAGGAGAAAATAAGAACTTGGAGGAGAGGACAGGAGGGTAAGGGAAAGGAGGGCAAAGGAGGGGATGATTTTACGCCGTATTCCTGGCAATAAAGGAAGTCAAGATCAAAGCCACAGACTTCCTCAAATATGCGATTTGGACTTCATGTACAGTAAAATTCTATGGCCAAAGCAACCCATGTTTCAATTGTCTTACCACGTCGCAAAGTGTTGCAATCAAGCCACTTCACGTGACGGATTTACTGTAGATAAAGTTAATTGTTGAAAACCAGGAATTAAAGAAAGACCTGGTACTCCATTTAAGTAAGTATATGTCTAGTTTACTATTCTGTACCTGATTTTAATACAGAACACCCACCGCACAATTTTTGCCACCCAATATACTTCACCCAATTTCCCGTTTTTGCATGAGGCTGAGTGATCCAGAAAATAGCTCTCCAGTCTTAGTGGTGGCATGCATAAGAGGCGAAAGAAAGCTCCACGAATAATCACCTTCCTTTGTGTGTCCCAAGAGGTACGAGGCTGCTTGGAAAGTAAAGGCTGGGTGAATGGATGGCCACTAACAGTAATAAAAAGAGGAGGGACTTCCAGCTCCCTTATTTCGACTTTTGACGACACATGGGGTAAAGATGAACAGTGTTCCTTAACATACAGTATCCACAACTAGCAGCTACTCAGCTACAACTACCACTTTTACATCTTATATATATCCCATTGGATCCCAGGGGTGCTGGGCGAGGCATTGCACTGGGAGGGCACTAAGCGTACCGCCCTCCGCCTATCGACTCATAGTCGCGAAGC